>NC_138378.1:53267575-53293505 GCF_054177405.1 Leptonychotes weddellii
CACAGACCTGTACCTCTGAAACAAATAATATATTATATGTTAAAAAAAAAAAAAAGAAGAAGAAGATAGTAGGAAGGGAAAAGTGAAGGGGGGGCGGAAATCAGAGGGGGAGATGAACCATGAGAGACTATGGGCTCTGAGAAACAAACTGAGGGTTCTAGAGGGGAGGGGGGTGGGGGGATGGGTTAGCCTGGTGATGGGTATTAAAGAGAGCACATATTGAATGGAGCACTGGGTGCTATACAAAAACAATGAATCATGGAACACTACATCAAAAACTAATGATGTAATGTATGGTGATTAACATAACATAATAAAAAAAATCAGTGAAACCAAAAACTGGTTCTTTGAGAAAATCAGTAAAATAGATAAACCTCTAGCCAGACGGATGAGGGGAAAAGAGAGAAGACACCCATTACCAATATCAGGAATGTGAGAGTAGACATCACTACAGATACTACAGATGTTAAAAGGAAAATGACATTACATAATGAACAACTTTTTGTCAATAGATTCTACAAGTCAGATAAAATGCACAGATTCCTTGAAAGATATAAACAGAACTTGCTCAAGAAAAAAAATAACTTAAATAGCTCTACAAAAAAGAAATTGTTTTCTTTTTAAAAAAGAAAAAGCTCGGGACACCTGGGTGGCTCAGTCGGTTGAGCGACTGCCTTCAGCTCGGGTCATGATCTCAGGATCCTGGGATTGAGCCCCCTACTGGGCTCCCTGCTCAGCGGGAGGCCTGCTTCTCCCTCTCCCCACTCCCCCTGCTTGTGTTCCCTCTCTCACTGTCTCTCTCTGTCACATAAATAAATAAGACCTTTAAAAAAAGAAAAAGCTCTATGTTAAAGAAACTGAATTTGTGGGTACAAACTTTCCCACAAAGAAAACTCAAAGTCCAGATGGCTTCACTGGTTAACTCTACCAATATTTAAGGAATAAACATCATCAACTCTATACAAACTCTTCTGAAAAGTTGAAACTGAAGAAATACTTCCTAACTCATTCTATGAGACCAGCATTATCCTAATACCAAACCAGACAAAGATATTATAATAAAAGAAAACTATAGGCCAATATCTTTCATAAAAGATGCAAGAATTCTTTTTTTCTAAAGATTGTATTTATTTATTTGAGAGAGAGAGAGCACAAGCAGGGGAAGGGGCAGAGGAAGGAGAAGTAGACTCCCCACTGAGCAGGGAGCCCGATGTGGGGCTCAATCCTGGGACCCTGGGATCATGACCTGAGCCAAAGGCAGACACTTAACCAACTGAACCATGCAGGCGCCCCAAAGATGTAAGAATTCTTAACAAAATTTTAGCAAATTGAATCCAACATTATTTTTTAAAGACTAACATACCACAACTAAGTGCGGCTTATTCCAAGAATGCAAGGCTGCTTGAACATTCAAAAATAGATAACTGTAATTCATCACATTAATAGAAAAATCATATGATCATCACATTAGATGCAGAAAAAGTACTTGACAAAATCTACCATCCATTTAGGATAAAACTCCCATTGATGTAAAATAAAAGGAACTTTCTCAGTTTGATAAAGGGCATCTATAAAAAATCTACAGTAACATATAAAATAGCAAAATGCTTTCTCCCTAATCTCGGGATCAGTGCAGAAATGTCATCCTCACCCCTTTCATTCAACATTGTTCTAAAGGTCTACCCATGCAATAAGGCAATAAAGAGAAATGAAAGGCATATGAATTAGAAGGGAAGAAGGAGGGGCACCTGGGTGGCTCAATTGGTTAAGCATTAGCTTGATTTCAGCTCAGGTCATGATCTCAGGGTAGTGACATAGAGCCCCACATGGGGCTCCAGGCTGGGTGTGGAGTCCGCTTAATATTCTCTCTCTCAAAAAAAAAAAAAAAATCTCTCTCTCCCTCTGCCCCTCCCCCCTCTTAAAAAAAAAGAGAAAGGAAGAAGTAGAACTGTCTTTATTCTCAGTTGACTTGATCATCTATGTAGAAAATTCTAAGAAATCCTAAGAAAAAATGAGTTTAGTAAGGTGGCAGGATACAAGGTCAATATTGAAAAATCAATTGTATTAACAGAATGGAAAGACAAGCCACAGACTAGGAGAAGATATTTTTGAAACACATATGTAATAAAGGGCTTGTATCCACAATATACAAAGAATTCTTGGGACACCTGGATGTCTCAGTGGGTTAAGCATCTGACTCTTGATCTCAGCTCAGGTCTTGATCTTGGAGTGGTGAGTTCGGGCCCCATCTTGGGCCCCACACTGGGCATGGAGCCTACTTAAAAAATAAATAAATAGGGGTGCCTGGGTGGGTCAGTCGGTTAGGCAGCCAACTCTGGATTTCGGCTCAGGTCATGATCTTGGGGTCCTGGGATTGAGCCCCGTGTTGGGCTCTATGCTCAGTGGGAAGTCTGCTTCAGGATTCTCTCCCTCTCTCTCTGCCCCTCCCCCTGCTCACTGTCTCTCTAAAATAATAAATAAATAAATCTTTAAAAATTAATTAATTAATTAAAATATACAAAGAATTCTTAAAACTAAAAAAAAAATTAAAAATGGGCAAAAGATCTGAACAAACACCTCACCAAGAAGATATACAAGTAGCAAATAAGCATGTGAAAAGATGCTCAACATCATGTGTCATTAGGGAATTGCAAATTAAAACAGTAATGAGATGCCATATACAGCTATTAAAACAGCTAAAGTCCAAAACACTGACAACAAATGCTGGTGAGTATGTGCAGCAACAGGAATTCTCATTCATTACTGGTGGGAATGTAAAATAGTACAGCCACAGGACACCTGGGTGGCTCAGTAGGTTAAGCGTCTGCCTTTGGCTCAGGTCATGATCCCAGGGTCCTCGGATCAAGCCCCACATCAGCTGCTTGCTCAGCAGGGAGCCTGCTTCTCGCTCTGCCTGCCACTCCCCCCGCTTGTGCTCTCTCTCTCTCAAATAAATAAAATCTTAAAAAAAAAAAATAGGGGCGCCTGGGTGGCTGAGTTGGTTAAGCGACTGCCTTCGGCTCAGGTCATGATTCTGGAGTCCCGGGATCGAGTCCCGCATCGGGCTCCCTGCTCGGCAGGGAGTCTGCTTCTCCCTCTGACCCTCCCCCTCTCATGCTCTCCCTCTCTCTCATTCTCTCTCTCAAATAAATAAAATCTTTAAAAAAAAATAGTACAGCCACTTTGGAATGAAGTTTGGTGGTTTTTAACAAAAAAGCATAGGTTCACCATCCACCAATCACACTCCTAGGTATTTACCCAAATGAGTTCAAATCACATTTACACAAAAAGCTGCATATGAATGTTTATACCAACTTTGTTCATAATTGCCAAAAATTGAAAGCAACTAAAATACCCTTCAATAGATGAACGGATAAACAAACTGTGGTACATTGAAACAATGGAATATCATTTAGCAATAAGAAGAAATGAGCTATCAAGCCACAGAAACACATAGAGGAAACTTAAATGCCTAACACTAAGTGAGAGAAGCCAGTCTGAAAAGGCTACATGCTCTATGGTTCCAACTATATGACATTATCTGTAAAAGGCAAAACCAAACAGTAAAAAGATCAGGTTGCCACGGATTCAGGAGGAGGGAGGAATGAATAGGTGGAACATAGGTGATTTTTTAGGGCCATTAAACTATTCTGTATGATACAGTAATGGTGATTATATGACATTATGTATTTATCAAAACCCACAGGATGTACAAAACAGTGAACCCTAGTATAAGCTACAGACCTTAGTTAATAACAATGTATCAGTATTGGTTCATAAATTATAACAAATGCACCACACTAAAACAAGATGTTAATAATAGGGGAAGGGGCGCCTGGATGGCTCAGTTGGTTAAGTGTCCCTCTAGTGATTTTGGCTCAGGTCATGATCTCATGGCTCGTGGGATTTAGCCTCAAGTTGAGTCAGTCTCCCTGATTAGCAGGGAGTCTGCTTGAAGATTCTCTCCATCTGTCCCTCCCCCCACTCGTGATGGGCACACGCACTCTTTCTCTCTCAAATAAATAAATCTTTAAAAAAATAATAGGGGAAAGAGGGTAAGGGGTGGAGGTATATGGGAACTGTTACTTTCTGCATCATTTTTCTATAAACCTAAAATTGCTCTAAAAAATAAAATCTATTTTTAAAAATCAATTGTATTTCTATCTACTGACATTAAACAATTAGAAATTGAAATTTTAAAAATACTATTGATAATAGCATCAGAAATATAAAACATTTAGCAACAAACTTGATGAAAGAGTATAAAACCTATACACCAAAAAATTCTTAAAATAATAATATCAAAGAACAACAAAAAAATAAAAATATAAATTAAAAAATTAAAAAGTAATTAATTAAATTTGAAAAACAACAAAGCGTTGCTGAGGATGTGGAAAAATAGGAACACTTGTGCAAACTTGTGCCGCCACTGTGGAAAACAGTATGGAAGTTCCTCAGAAAGTTAAAAATAGAACTATCCTATTATCCAGGAATCACACTACTGGGTATTTACCCCCAAAATACAAAAACACTAATTCAAAGGGATACATGCACCCCTGTGTTTATTGCAGAATTATTTACAATAGCCAAATTATGGAAGCAGCCCAAGTGTCCATCGACAGATGAATGGATAAAGAAGATGTGAGATAGATAGATAGATAGATAGATAGATAGATAGATAGATAGATAGATAGATGATAGATATATGCCATAAGAAAAGACTGAAATCTTGCCATTTGCAACAACATGGATAGAGCAAGAGACTATAATGCTAACAGAAATAAGCCAGTCAGAGAAAGACGAATACCATATGATTTCACTCATATGTGGAATTTAAGAAACAAACAAAAAATGAGCAAAGGTTAAAAAAGAGAAAGAGGGAGAAACCAAGAATCAGACTCTTAACTATAGAGAACAAACCGATGATTACCAGATGAGAGGTGGGTTGGGGGATGGGTGAAATAGGTGATGGGGATTAAAGAGTATGCTTTATCAATTAATGATAATAATCAGAAAATTTTAAAGACCTCATACGGAGAGAGACATACTATGCTTATAGATCAGAAGACATTATGTGGGGGTGCCTGAGTGGCTCAGTCAGTTAAGCATCTGCCTTCAGCTCAGGTTGTGATCTCAGAGTCTGCCTGGCTCAGGTCATGATCCCAGGTCTTGGGATCAAGCCCCACAGCGGGCTCCCTGCTCCGCGGGAGGCCTGCTTCTCCCTCTCCGTCTGCCTGCCGCTCCCTCTGCTTGTGTTCTCTCTCCCTTTCTCTCCCTCTCTGTCAAATAAATAAAATAAAATATTTTTTTAAAATAAGATAAAATTTAAAAAATAAAATAAGATAAAATTACTAAACAATTAAAAGTAACAAACATGTTACATGCAATAACATGAAGCAATCTCAAAATACATGTGCTGAGTGAAAGAAGTCAGACAACAAAAGATACATACAGATGAGTGCATTTATGTAGTCCATTTACATACAATTTAAAATCCCACTATATTACAATTTATTCTATATATTTAAATATATAAATACTGTATTATGTATAACCATGTAATCATATACAATAGAGAATTCTAGAAAATGACAACTAATCTATAGTACAGAAAGTCCTGGCTAGTGCTTGTCTAAGGATAAAGGGGCGAAAGGGGGAGGAAAGGAAGGGCTTAACCAAGGTGCATGATGAACTGCAGGGCAATGTATATCTTCATTATCCTGATTGGGGAAAATGGTTTCACGGTGTATTCATATGTCAAAATTCACCAAACTGTACTATTTATATATATGCAGTTTACTGTATGTCATTTCTATTTCACAGAGCGTAAGAAAATGCAATGTACAACAAGGTGACCCTATGTTTTCACCTGTGAGATACACAAAAATGAAACAGAATGATAGGGTTCTGATTTGAAGATAGCAAATTACACCCAGGCATCTGACTCTTCAGTTCACCCCAATCTTCCATCCTAAGTGCCCAAGGAAATAATAAGATAAGATCTTAAAAGGAAATCCAACAGAAATCAAAGGGGAAGCACTCAGGCTACAGCAAGAACTCATCCAATTTTCAGGTAATTTAGTTGACAGTATTTCCTCAATAGTTTTGCTTGGTCACTAATTTTTCTCAAATCATTGGTGGCCACAGCTGGGTATCTGTAGTAGAAAGAATGAGGAGGTAGCATCAGGCAGAGCATTCCATCCTCTCTGTCTTTCTTTTGGGGTCTGTCTCTCGGGGAAATCCCCAAAGACCCTATCCGATGGTTCTTCCAGGCGTGCTAAGAACTGACCTGCATTGGTAACTTTTGTCTTTATTGGTAACGTGGGTATAAGGAATAGTTACTGAAATTGAGAAGATCAAAGGACTCTAAGAGCTAGGGAGCCATCCAGATAAGAAATGGGGGAGGGGCGCCTGGGTGGCTCAGTCGTTAAGCGTCTGCCTTCTGCTCAGGTCATGATCCCAGGGGCTCAGGTCATGATTCCAGGGTCCTGGGATCGAGCCCCACATCGGGCTCCCTGCTCCGTGGGAAGCCTGCTTCTCCCTCTCCCACTCTCCCTGCTTGTGTTCCCTCTCTCGCTGTGTCTTTCTCTGTCAAATGAATAAATAAAATATTTTTAAAAATTAAAAAAATAAAATTAAAATTAAAATTAAAAAAAAAGAAATGGGGGAGATGCTGAGAGAAGCTAGAAGGAGCAAGGAAGGAGTGGCTGGCCTTGCAGGTTTGGGGGATTCTCTCACCTTATCACTCTCTCCTGCCCCTCCCAGTTTTTCTTTCTCTTTGTCCCTTTCTCCCTCCAAAGTAAGGTTTCTGAGCTCCTCCTCTTCATGGTTGTCTTAGAGGATAATTGATGAGCCTGCCCTCCTGCCTCTGTAGCCGGGTTCGCTCTATAGCCTTCAATAACATGTACTTTGGGGGCCCTTTTCAGCCATTCCTCCCCCAGCACTGTTGCCCCTGCTGCCCAGGGTTCATGGAGTTTCTTCGCAAGCAGAACCCTAGCACTTCTTTCATAAATGCTTGGCTGTTTGTCATGCAGATACTTTTCCACTTCAGTTTTTTTATTTCATTTAAAAAGTAATATATCTGAAAGGCAGACATACAGACCAATGAACTAGAACAGAGAGCCCAGAAATATGCCCTCACATATGTGGTCAAACGATTTTGACAAATGCCAAAACCATTCAATGGGGAAAGGACAGTCTTTTCAATAAAAGGTGCTGGGAAACTGGATATCCACATGCAAAAGAATAAAGTTGGACCCTTACCCAACATTATATACAAAAAACCCAAAATGGGTCAAAGTCCTAAATATAAGAACTAAAACTATAAAATCCTTAAAATAAAACAGGGCAAGGGGTTGCCAGGGTGGCTCAGTTGGTTAAGCGTCTGACTTCGACTCAGGTCATGATCTCAGGGTCCTGGGATCCAGCCCTCCATGGGGCTCTCCTCAGCAGGGAGTCTGCTTGTCCCTCTCCCTCTGCCCCTCCCCGGCACGTGTGCATGCTCTCTCTCTCTCTCTCTCTCTAAAATAAATAAATAAATAATCTTAAAAAAAATTTTTTTAAATAAAACAGGACAAAAGCTTCAGGACATTGGATTTGGTGATAATTTCTCAGATATGAAACAGAAGACACAGGCAACAACAACAAAAATAGACAAATGAGGCTTCCTGAAAATGCAAAAAATTTGTGCATCAGAAGACACTATTAACAGAGTAAAAAGGCAATCCACAGAATGGGGGAAATATTTGCAAATATCTGATAAAGGATTAATATCCAGAATGTGTAGAGAGCTCCTAAAACTCAACAACAAATAATCAATTCAGAAATGGACAAAATATTTGAATAGACATTGTCCCAAAGAAGATATACAAATGGCCAATAAGCACATGAAAAATGCTCAACCTCACAAATCATTAAAGCAATGCAAATCAAAACGATGATGAGATACCACCATATACCCATTATGTTGGCTACTAAAAACAAAAACAAAAACAAAACCAGAAAATAACAAGTGTTGATGAGAATGTGGAGAAACTGGAACCCTCTTGGGCTGTTGTTTGCAATGTAAAATTGTGCAGCTGCTATGGAAAACAGCATGGTCGTTCCTCAAAAAATTAAAAATAGAACTACCATATGATCCAGCAACCCTATATATGGCTATATATGCCAAAGAATTGAAAACAGGGCTTCAAAGAGGCATTTATACACCCATGTTCATTAGGTAGTGTTATTCCCAGTAGCTAAGATGTGGAAGCAACCCAAGGTCCCTCAAGAGATGAATGAATAAGCAAAATGTGGTATATTCATACAATAGAATGTTATTCAGCCTTGAAAGGAAATCCTGTCACATGCTACAACATGGATGAACCTTGAGGATATGCCAAGTAGAATAACTATGAGGTATCTAAATGCATAGAAACAAAGTAGAACAGTGGTTGCCCTGGCCTGAGGGGAGAGGGAATGGGGAGTTACTGTTTAATAAGTACAAAGTTGCAGTTTTACAAGATGAAAAGAGTTCTGGAGATGGATGATGGTAATGGTTGCACATTACGAATGTATTTAATACCACTCAACTGTACACTTAAAAATGGTTAAGATGGAAAAAAAAAATGGTAAAGATGGTAAATTTTATGTTGTGTGTATTCTGCCACAATAAAAAAAATGAGGGGAAAAATATATATACAGAACAAGTTATAAACAATTCAATAGCAAAAAAAAAAAAAAAGTATATTGTAAAAAAAAGAATTCTCCCTTCATTCACCCACATTTACCAGTGGTCCCTTTCCCATGTGAACCCTGAAGTTGCCTCATAAACTCTTTGGAAACTCTCACACATATAACATTTTGGACACTAGGTCTGGCTTTCTTTGCTTTGACTTAGCCCTATGTCCTGATGTGTTTCATATGAAATTATATAAAACTTCATTATTTTTAATGGTTGCACACTAGCCCATTTTATGAATGCATACTTATTATTCCATTTGCATAAAGTTCCTAAATAGGCAAAACTAACCTTTGGTGTTAATTCAGGAAAGCAGTCACCTCGGAGGAGGAGCCGGGCAGCGACTGAGAGGAGCGGGTAGCTTCTGGGGTGCTGCTCATGCTCTGTTTCTTTTTTTTTTTTTTTTTAAGATTTTATTTATTTATTTGAGAGAGAGAGTCAGAGAGAGAGAGAGAGCACAAGAGGGAGGAGCGGGAGAGGGAGAAGCAGATTCCCCGCTGAGCAGGGAGCCCGATGCGGAACTCGATCCAGGGACTCGATCCAGGGACTCCAGGATCATGACCTGAGCCGAACACAGTCGCTTAACCAACTGAGCCACCCAGGCGCCCTCATGCTCTGTTTCTTAAACTCAGTTATGGTTATACAAGTGTGCCCACATTGTAATAATTCATTGAAATGTGATTTCTGCACTTTTCTGTATAATGTTGTGCTTCACTTTTACCAAATTTAATCTCACAGTTTAGTGGGAAAGGTGTAAGTAGAAGCAAATAACCATGGCTCAGTTTGGTAAATGAATTTAGGACTCGATCCCTTGCACCCTTGAGGCAACAGATCCCCGCGGGGCTGGAGGCTGTGGGCATGCTGACCTCAGCTGTTCGAGCTGGATAGCCCCGGACTAGTTACAGAGTTGCGAGGCCCCTCGGTCCCCACATCTGCGAAATGGGAATAAGAATACAGCTACCTGACAGTTATTGCAAGGATTTAATATAATCTATGTAAAATGGGTAGAAGTGCTCCGCAAACACATAGCATGTGTTCGATTAAAGCCAGCTACCAAGTTACCACAGAACTGTAATTTTTACACGGAAAAGGATTCTCCCCAGGGCTCGGTAAAGAAATGCTTTGGGTAAAATACCCAGCCCCGGCCTCCTCGGGGACTACGAGCTCATGAAGTAGCGTGGTCGCAGGTGCTGCCGCTCGGGAACGAAGTCTTCCAGGACAGGTAACTCTCAGAACCCCCTAGACTCTGCCCGGGTCCCCTTTAAGAGCCGAGCCATGACGTCACCCCCGCCCCCCCAAAACACTGCGCAGCCTACCTTGGAAGCGCTCCTGCAATACTTCCGGGAGGCCTCAATTGGCTGGTCAGCACCCGGAGGCCCCGCCCCTTTGCCCGCAGCAGGCCCCGGGCGCCCGCCGTCAATCCGCACGAGTGGGAGCGGTGATTGGCCGGGGCGGGGGGGGGCGCTCTCCAGCAAGGCCCGCGGGGCTAGCGTAGGCTGCGCGCGCGGGATGGGAGGGGCGCGGCACCGTGTCTAGAGCGGCCGCGCTCTAGGTCCGCACGCCCGCCGGTCGCTCCTGCAGCCCCCCGCTGGGCAGGGCCGGCCCGGCCGGGCCATGGAGTCCTACGACATTATCGCCAACCAGCCCGTGGTCATCGACAACGTGAGGCCCGGCAGTCGGGGGGAGGACGGGCGCCCTGCCCCCGGGGGCGCACGCGGCGGCGCCGGGAGGGACCCCCGCCAGTCTCCACTAGTCCTCCATGCACTGCCCGCCCGCCACGTCCGCCTAGGGCTCTCCTGCTCAGCTGGCTCTGTCGCCCGGGCCTTGGGGCCAGCCCCTCCACCGGTGCAGCGGAGCTCCTGCCCGAAGCGCCCCCCACCCCCGACCCCGGCGGGGGCGTACTGGAGAGGCAGGGGATCCATCTGTCTGGCGACACTTGATCAGCATCCGGAGTGCTGGAGTGACAGCCCGACGGCCCAGCCATGCACCCGTGTGTCAGGCCTGGGGATGCACTCTGAGCACTTCTTGGTTGGAAGGGGGGGTCACTGGTTAGGTTTCGGCCCCAGCCCCTTTACCCCCTTCTCGGGCTCTGGGTGCCCCTCCTCGTGGAAGAGGAGAGATAGCATTTGTCCTTTTGCACAGTGCTGGTCTGATCTTTCAGAGAGAATTCGCTTGGTGACCTCTACAACAGCACTTCCCAAGAGGCTGCAACTCTTAGCAGGACGCCCAGAGTGGACAGGCCCTACTGGGCTCTTTGACTGGTCTGCCAACCACATATCCACCATCACCTGGTTGGCCACTTGGCTACTTTGACCCTCTCCTTAAGTACTCCTTGCCCGAGCTGAGCAGAAATTCCACAGCTAGCAGGACAGTGGGGAGAGTTCGGATAATGGTTTGGAAGCTTCAGAGAAAAGTTGCCTGGCTTCCTTGTGGCCTTGTCCTTCAGCACTGAGGCTCAGCATGTTTTCAGCTGGCCTCTGAGGATTTCTGACCTCAGAACTTTCCGGTCCATGGGAGGAAAATGAAGGGCAGGAGATCTATAGATCTGCCCCTAGCTGGGTACCTGCCTGAGCTGTGTGTGCCTTGGAGTTTTTGATTATGACTCACTCCTCTTTCTGGGATGTGTCTCCCTCCCACATGACCCCCATGTAATCCTGAATGGCTTTTTTTTTTTTTTCCCCCCTCGGAGTATCCACGTGGGCTCCTTGAATCACAGCAGGGGATGTTTAATAAGAAGGCTAGAACTGGGCTCAGAGGTCCTCTCCAACAGGCTACAGGAAGGACTAGGACACTTCCTTTCTTGGTGGGCAGATCATTCACTTAGGCTAACCAACAGGCTTAGGAGTTCAGAGGACAACCTTCCTGGTCCCCGTGGGCTTCCAGCCCCTCCTCTCTAACGAGAGGATGTTTATTTCTGCACTGCACCAAAAGGTTGTGACGGTGATCTGTGGGAAGTGAGGTTGAGAGGCTGATTCCTTCATTAGTGGGAGGTTTCTAGATCAGGTTCCCTTTAAGATCCTAAGTCTAGTTTCCATGCTGGAGCAGTGGCGGGACCAAGTTCTTTACCTGTAGTCTTTGGAGAAGCCACTTGAAGAGAGGTGCCAGTTGTCACTGTGTACACAGTGATCTTCCCCGGGTGGGTCCTGTATGAAGTCAATGTCTGCTGGGATGGGAGGTGGGGGTGGCCAGGGGCTATTGAAAAAAAAAACTATGCTTGGAGGTTGCTTCTAGCTGACTTTGGGGAGTAGCTTATGCTGCTATGGATTCTTCCTGCCTGGAACTGACCCTAGAGTGTGCAGAGGAGGATGTACTTCATGTTTTCTCAATCTCCACAATATTGACATAGATAGATAGTTCTAGATAATTCTTGGTGTGTGAGGGGCTGGCCTGTGTATTGTAGGATATTTAGTAGGATCCCTGGCATCTACCCCCTAGGTGCCAGTAGCCCTCTCCCCCTGCTCTCCCCTCCCCAGTCTCCAGACATTGTCAAATTTGGGAGGAGGGGTGTAAAATCACCCCCTAGTTGGTGAATCCCTGGTGTCCTTGTAAATGATCTTGCCCTCTTGGCAGGATCTCAGACTTCCTCCGCGGGCTGCCATGATGGAGCAGCCAGTTCTCTCTACTGCAGGGCACTGCCTTCATCTGGAGGTGTATGTCAGGAGCTAAACATTGTTTCTCCTTGCAGGGTTCGGGGGTGATCAAGGCTGGCTTTGCAGGAGACCAGATTCCCAAATACTGTTTCCCAAACTAGTAAGTGTTGCTCAGGCAGCAGCCCCAACCTTTTTGTTGGATTCCTAGAAGAACATTGGCTCTCTGTCACAGCTCTCTTTGAAGCCAACTCTTGCCCCCCACCTATAAGGGAAAACACCAGACTTGTGAGGCTAATGCTGTTACCGGCTCTGGAAGGACAAGACAAGTGCTGTGGGCTTCCTCCTCTTTGAAGTCTCATTTTGGTCCCCCCTTGAGCCAGGGAGGAAGGAGAAGCCACCAGCATTCTGTTGGGAACAGGGTGGCATAGCAGCAGCAAGAATGGAAGGGAGACAGCTCTGGGAGCAAAACCTAAACCCAGAGGAGAAAGAGTGGAGCATTAATGCACAGCCATCCTTTCCTCCCAGGAAGTGTTTCTTTCAGAGCTTGTTTATTTTCCAACTCTAGAAAATAATGGGTTTCGGTCAAGGGGAGTGTTTCCCCTGAATAGAGCCAGTGACAGTAGGGGTAAGAGGGGGGAAAGCACGAAATAAACCTGGAGTGCTCCTTCGGCTACTGTAGCCCATCGGGAAGTTTTTCCTAGGTGGTGCTTCTTCTCAAATCCTGGAGGTTTTAGAGGGATTGGCCTAAGCAGGGGCATTGGGGGGTCCCAAAGTGGCTGGCTATACCAAGAACCCCAGGCCTGGTCTGGGGACAGGGCCAGTTTGGAGCACCAAGCACTCAGTAGGGCTTCAGCTTTCTTTTCTGAACCCCACTTCGGTACAATTAAAAGTTCCTATTGATGTGCAGGGAACTTGGGGCAAATTTTGGAATGGTAGGTCGTCCAGTCTTCCAAGAACTGAATCTGTATTCTGAAAGCCCTGGCAGTGGGCAGGGGCAGGATCAAATGAATGAGAGAGGGGTGCACAAGGGAGCCATGACCCAACTTTGGGACCTTGTTCTGTAGACAGTGGCGGCAGCCCTGCCCTCCTGAAATCGAGAGCGTGGGCTGAGTCATTGTGGCTACAGAAGCTGACCCTCTGCCAGGGCTGGACCACGAAGGGCCCGAGATTCCAGAGCTCTCCGCCTTCTCTGGGAGGGAGGGTGGGGAATGGAAAGGATACCTTTTCTTCTGACCCTGAGCATGCCATCCTGCCGAGGCCTGCTCTGTAGGCCCATATCCCCTAGGCCTGGGTTCTGGCCTTTGCCACGTGGCCACGTCCAGATGCTTTGGAGCAGTTACCCTTTGACCACAGAGTTAGACTGGTTTTCCTAGACGTGGGCTCACCCACGCCCCCCACCCACCTTGCTGACTCGACCTGTCCTTGCAGTGTCGGGCGCCCTAAGCACATGCGAGTGATGGCTGGAGCCCTGGAGGGGGACCTCTTCATTGGACCAAAAGCAGAGGTAACACCTGTGGGGCCTGCCTTTGCCTGGGCTTGGGGTCTTCATAGTCCCGGGAACATGGGCTCGTGGTCAGAGCTATACCTCCCGAGAGGGAATCTGTTTTCTGGGGCCATCTGTCTGGTATCTTCCTGGGCTCTCAAGGCTCCAGCTCGGAAACGCCCTGAGATGGCACGAGGGTTCCTGTATGGGGGAACAGACTACTTCAGGCCCTGTCTTGTAGAGCGATTTGGAAGCTACAGAGGAAAGAGTTGATTAAAAAGTGACTTAAGAGTCTGGATCCCTCAGACTTGATGACTGATAGAAATGAGTGTCGTGGGGCCACCTCTTACACTCCAGGTGGGGTGGCTTGTCTAAGTGTTGCACGGCCAGAGGAGGCCCCGGGGGGAGGAGCGGAGGTGTAGGGGGGTAGCAGCAAGTGCAGTTTAGGCACCTGGGGGACACAGTGGGAGGGGGCCTGAGCCAGGGGTGCAGAGACGTGGGCCTCTCAGGAGGTGGGGTCAGTAGGAGCCATGGCTGTGGGTGAGAGGGGTCCGGTGGTGTTTGGTGAAAGGGGGCACATTCTGGGGGGCCACCGAAGGGCAGGTCCATGCAGGACGTGTGAGCAGTGGCTGAAAAGCTGGAAGGAGCGGTGAGCAACAGGTGACCACAGGAGAGAACAGCGTGGGATGGGCCACAAGGCGGCTCCTGGCTCGGGAGCAGTCACCGCAGAGTGGTGGGGAAGGAAACTGGGCAGTGTGAGGGGAGAAGAGGGGAGAATGTGTTGGCGGCAAGTAGAGAAGCCCCCGAAGCACAGCCAGGGGAGGAAGGGGAGGACTAGCATGGGAGGGAGCACATCACCACCCTTGCTGTCCCCTGCCAGTTGAAGCTGACTGGGCCCTGAGGGCCTGAGAAGCTGCTGCTGGACAGAGGAGCCTGTGCTGAGTGTAGGACCTGCCACCAGGCTTGGGGACAGCCAGGAAGCAGTGGTGGTTCTATTCAGGGCAGATGAAGGGGCGGCTTCCAGGAAGGCGGAAAGCGGTTGCTGGAGAGGGGACCGGCGCTCCGGCTGACCTTCCCACCTTACCCCGCAGGAGCACCGGGGGCTGCTGGCCATCCGCTACCCCATGGAGCACGGCGTGGTGCGGGACTGGAACGACATGGAGCGCATCTGGCAGTACGTCTACTCCAAGGACCAGCTGCAGACTTTCTCCGAGGAGGTGTGACAGGCGGCCCCGAATTCCCCGCTCTGCCCTCGCTCTGCCGTCTCGCTGCTCTTTCCTTCCTGGTTGTGCTGCCCCGCTTCCTCTGCATTTTATTAGCGCCTGCTGCCTCTTCGTGGCGTGGATGCGGGTCCGCACAGTTGGTGGCTGCCAAGTCGAGTTCTCCAGAGAAAGCGGGATCTTTGGAAGGGGAACTGCTGACAGACAGTGCGCTGTTGCCCTCGGGCAGGACGGCAGACTGCAGTGGCCTGTGCTCGCAGCGGGGGGTTGGCCGGCTGGGAAGATCCTTCTAGGACCTAGCACGTTGTCTGCGCATGCCTAAACCCTGCCATCTCTTGTAGCATCCTGTTCTCCTAACGGAGGCTCCACTCAACCCAAGTAAGAACCGGGAGAAGGCAGCAGAGGTGTTCTTTGAGACCTTCAATGTGCCAGCCCTGTTTATCTCCATGCAGGCCGTGCTCAGCCTGTGAGTGCTCCCCAAGCCCTGGGGGTCTCCTGGGTCCCCGTCCTCCCTGCGGCCGTCCTCCTGCTCGTGTCTCACTTCCCCATAGAAACAGCCCCCTGGTAACTGTTCCTTTGGGGAGTTCCTCAGGTCCCTTTTTCAGACCCGATAATGCACATGTCCCAGGGTCCCTTCCAGGGGTGAGGAGGGCCCTGTGCCTCAGTGGCTGAGATGAAGGGATGCTGACCTGGTGACAGGTATGCAACAGGACGCACGACGGGAGTGGTTTTAGACTCGGGGGACGGGGTCACTCATGCTGTCCCCATCTACGAGGGCTTTGCCATGCCGCACTCCATCATGCGCGTGGACATTGCTGGCCGTGACATCTCCCGCTACCTCCGGCTACTGCTGCGCAAGGAAGGAGTTGACTTTCACACCTCAGCCGAGTTTGAGGTTGTCCGGACCATCAAAGAGGTGACAGACGGCAGGAGGGTGTGGAGGCAGGCTGGGTGCGGCAACGGGACATGGCGGCACCAAGGCGTGAGGTTGAGCCCCGGGTGTGGGTTTCCCGGTTGCAGCCTTCTGAGCGTTGTGTCCCTGCCTACCGCAGCGAGCCTGCTACCTCTCCATCAACCCACAGAAGGACGAGGCTCTGGAGACGGAGAAGGTGCAGTACACCTTGCCAGATGGCAGCATGCTCGACGTAAGTTGCCCAGCCTGGCACTGGGGGGGTGGCGGTGATACTGGTATCTGGAGGAAGAAGAGGCCCCCTCAATCTTGTGTTCCAAAGGTGGGGCCAGCGCGGTTCCGGGCCCCTGAGCTGCTGTTCCAGCCAGACCTGGTAGGTGATGAGAGTGAGGGGCTCCACGAGGTGCTGGCCTTCGCCATCCACAAGTCCGACATGGACCTTCGCCGGACGCTGTTTGCCAACATCGTGCTTTCGGGTGGCTCCACGCTTTTCAAAGGTAGCCCCATTTGGGAGGTGGCGATCAAGACTAAGGTACCATCAGGACTTAGACCACAACCCCCTCCCTGGAGCCTAGGATGTGGCCCATTTTCTATTGGCTTTTTGGTACTCAGCATTTATTTTTTTAAGAGAAAGGCTTAAAATTAAATTTTACTGACTTTGTAAGTAGGTGATAAGTTCACATAAGATCTGAAATGTGTGAGATGACGTCTCCCTTTCCCCACTGTCTTGGTCGCCCCACCCCCTCCCCTGGCAGGTACGGGTTCCTCAGCTGTGCGCTCAGCAGCACTGTGCAGGTGAAAGCAAAAGTGCGTTGCCCCTTGCTCCCGCTTTTACACCCTCATAACACGCTCCCCACGCTGCACACCGTGTATTTGTCACGTAGCCCCATATCTGGAAGGTCTTTCCCCATCCATGTGAGCTCTTTCATACGGCCATGTGGTATTTCACTGAATGGATGCGAGGTTGTTGCAGCCATCTCTAATCACAGAGGTGCTGCATCGGATAACCTCACACAGTAAGAATATCCCTAAGGGGGAAATCCCAGGAGACTTGCTGAGTCAGAGGGTGGGCATAGGTTCTTGTTATCTGGTAGATACCGCCAAAGTGAGTCCCCCAGGGCCCTCCCAGCACTGCATGTGATCTTTGCCTCTGTGATGGGCAGAAATGGTAGGTATTTTCCCCTGATTTGTCATTTACCTGTGACTTTGCTTTGGATGGAAGAGTGCAGGAGCCAGACCGAGGTGTGTGACTCGGGGTTCCCTCTCACGCTGCCTCTCTGAGGAAGCTGGGCCCACCTCAGGCATGGTGCTCTTTCCTGCCCTTGGGGTGGCTCGCCCCCCTTCTTGATCCTGGAAAGAACTAGTAAAAGAAGGCTGGCAGCAGCTGGGGACACCAGAGGGTAGAGATGGGGCTGCTAGTGGTAAGGGGGTTCAGATATGGGCTCTGGGCTCAGCCAGCCTTGTGTTCACAGGCTTCGGTGACCGATTGCTAAGTGAAGTGAAGAAGCTTGCCCCAAAGGATGTCAAAATCAAGGTGAGGTTATAGGGAGCCCCATGGGGCATGGGGGTGCTGGGCAACCTTGACTGTGGGGGAGGAAAGGGCAAATGCCACCTCGACATCCTCTCACTCCCAGCTCAGCTCAGCCGCCTCCTCTGTGTCCGGCTGCTCCCACTGCTCCCAGCTGATGCACTTGCTACCTGGCCTCAGGCCCTGAGGGAAAGGTTCCCAAGGCTGGGGTGGGGGCTGCCGTGTGGGGTGGACAATTACATTGCTGCTTGTTCCCTCTAGATCTCGGCCCCTCAGGAGCGGCTGTACTCCACGTGGATCGGGTGAGGCGGGGCTCACGGGGAGGGCTCTGGGAGGAGACCATTGGCTCAGGCCAGGTGGAAGTGGGTGGATTTCCCTCCCAGGTAAAGGAGATGGAGCTCTGAGTGCCCAAAAATGGCCGATGGCCGAACGCTTGGGTCCACAAGAATCTATCCCTCCCTTCTCACAGTGGCTCCATCCTGGCCTCGCTCGATACTTTTAAGAAGATGTGGGTATCCAAAAAGGAGTATGAAGAGGATGGCTCCCGTGCTATTCATCGTAAAACCTTCTAGTGCCCGAAGAGGTGTAGCGTGGTGGGAGAGTGGGAGCAAAGGGGAGTCAGAGCCCTTACCCCTTTCTGGTCTGGGCTCACATCCTAGGCCTAGAGTCCCCTGCATGCCCTGAACCCTGGGCAGATGGGGCAGCCATGCTTCCCTGCAGCCCTCCCCTGCGCACGCACGCACACACACACACACACACGCACACAAACCTGCGTACACACACAGAGTAACATTTAGCTGCATGGATGGAGTCATGAGCTGGAACTTAGGAATTGAGGAGCCCAGCTTTGGATTGTTCCAGGGGTCTCCCCTGGCAGGGTCTTGTTCTGACCCTTGGGGCTGCTTCCCTAGGCTCCAAGGCCAGGATCCCTCCCAGAGCCAGAGTGCCTGGATGCCTGCGTAGCTAGCCTTGAGGCGTGGGTGGAGGAGTGGCCAGCGGCTCCCCACTGGTGCGTCACCGCTTCCTGTGCCACACCTAGGCATCCCTTACCCTATCGCATTCAGTCCTCCTGTCTTCCTAGGTGGATGCCTTGGTGTAGGCTGAGGACTGGGCAGTCTTCCATCCCCAGCCAAGGGTCTGGCCCAGGTACAGAGCCTTTGAGCCAGGGCAGAGGATCACTGGGTCCAGGTGGCCACAGTTTATTGCGGTCTCCCTTCAAAGCACTTCATTGACACTGCTCCCTCTCCTTTACCTTAGTGCCCGGGATAGGAAAGGGTTAACGGTCTTCCATTTGTTGAGAGGAAGCCACTTAATCTGGAGTCAGACCTAGAGGGAGTAAGGGGGGCACATTTCCTTTTCCCACCTCTCCCATGAAGGAGGTTTTCATTGACCCTGTGGCCAGGACCCCTACTTCCCTGTCCCAGATGTGTACAATAATTTAACACAGTTGCCTGAAAACTTTTTTTGTAAATCATTATAGTAATAATTATGGACAAGGCCTGGTGCGTGGCTCTGTTTCCTTGTGGTTCTTTGTGTTGTTGTTCACTCATCCATCCCTGGGGACTTTGAGAAAGGACCAGCAAGAAGGCAGCATGGTACTGGCTCTAGCTCAGAAGCCTGAGGGTTTCAGTGGTTGGCGGGGCAACGTGGCACAACCTGGGAGGCCCCAGGGGGTTGGGCTCTCAACCTGGTGGTAGAATTCCCCTGCCTCATTACCCACTTGCTGCAATCCACCAGGAGGAGCAGAGAACAAGGCTGCCTTCCCCAGCCTTATTCTTGGACAGGACCTCGTGGCAGGCAGGGCTTGGGCTCGGGGCATCTGCACCCGCCCATTCTGTCTGGGCACCTCTGCTGGCCTGCTCAGACATGGCCGAGGCTGACAGACCCAACAGTGATGTGGGCTCAGGGGTCAGGCCAGCTGGAAGGAGACTGCTGGGGGAGGTGGAGAAGGCTGTGTTGATGAGCTAAGCCCTGAAGGAAGAAGCTGAGTGGTGGGGGATGGGAGGGTACAGTGAGGCATGAGAGAGTTTGGTGACTGTCTGCCCTTTCCTTCCTTCATCAGGGATTTGGACACCTGCAGTATGTCCAGGGAGGTGCCACAGGTTTGGGGCCAGTGGTAAACAAGACATGTCTTTGCCCCCAAAAACGTATGGGTTAGGGGAAGAAGATGGGACTGGCCATTTTGGTAGCATTGTGGGGCTGGGAAGAGGGGCATCCAACCCAGCAAGTGGTGGGCTGACTTGCACAGGTTCAGGAGGGGTCAGGCAGGTAGGGGAGGATGTTCCTGGTTGAGGTAAGAACTCAAAGGGATGCCGGGGACCAGTGGGGCTTGAGAGAAAGGCATGGACCCAAGTGATGCCAAGTTAGCAGGGAAGGGTAAGTGGCCTCCTCTGGTTATAATGCAAGATAAACCCAAAAGGGAGGTTGGGGCCAGCTCGTGGAGGGCCTTGAGAGGGTTTTTAGCTGTGTCCTAGGTGATGGGCAGCCGGCCATGGGAGGATGGTTGTCATAGCCG
This sequence comes from Leptonychotes weddellii, assembly GCF_054177405.1. NCBI lineage: Eukaryota > Metazoa > Chordata > Mammalia > Carnivora > Phocidae > Leptonychotes > Leptonychotes weddellii. Next base: position 53,287,544 of record NC_138378.1, read on the forward strand.
TGTGTTGTAAGCATTTGGATTTGGTGGGGTTGAAGGAGGTCCGAGAGCTGAGATCAGGTAGTAAGGGAGAGCTGACTGAGGCCTATCGTCACAGGGCATTTTACCAGGCTTTGTGGTCACAAGGTAGTTAAGCCTGTATGTGCCCTCAAGGGGAAAACAATTTACAGAGAACGCTTTTTGGGGTTGGGTTCATGATACCACTTTCTCCAAACTACACAGGTTTGGAGCATTATTACTTTGACTCCTTTTCCTTACCTTCTCCACTTTCTGCCATTTACCAAGTTCTGTTGGTTCTTCTATAATGCCTTTCCTACCCGCCGCTCCTTTACTGTGCTGGCCTCTACCACCCTGTCTTATGACGCTAGCTTCATTCTCCCCCCTACCCAGTCCATTTGCTCTTGGATCTCAAGCCCACATAGCCTTGGTTCTGCCACTTCCTAATCCAAAATGTCAGGCAGTTCTCCACTGCCTGGCAGAAAAGAACTGAATTGATGTACCGCAGGTAAAATCCCCTTCATGAACTACATGCTGCATTAAATTCAGGCCCGTTGGGATCTGTTCCTTTCCTGTTGTAGGTTCACACATCATCATGCTTTGCCCGCCAGCTTCTACTCTCTGCCAGGAATGACTTTGCCTCATGTCTGTCAAAATCCCATCCTCTAAGGCCAAGCACAATGCAGCATCCTCCCCACTCCCTCTTCCAGCAGGGACAGTACGGTTACAGATCTCTGGTCATGCCAGGTTTCCCACTGTTGGAGAAAAGCTACAGACAAAAAGGTGGTAAGGCTAGAACAAACTTTGTGGTATTGGATTGGGATTGGAGGTATGGACTCATGGTTTTTAATACACATACAGATAGATGCTGAAATAAATAGGCTTCAGTGTGTGAACGCTGGGGTTACAATGTATGTGCATATTTCCCAGCCGTGTCTGCTTAGAGGACCTAGACACAGTGACACCCCAGTAACAGGCACATACAGTGCTTCTAAATACCACTCTTTGGTAGAAGGAATCAGATCTGGAGGAATTCCAGATCTAGAGCAGAGAAAGTATAAAATAAGCCTGGAATATCTTGTGGTACCATAGAGTAAGGAAGTGCCCCCAAAAGGAGGAGGCTTGTCTTAAGGACACAGAAACCAACTTGAAGGAGCACCCAGTGATCAAATCTGTGGTGGATGATAAGCCATAATTTAAAATACTTATGAGTCCACTCTGATATAAATAAACTGAATAGATGTAAACATAGGGGGAGGAGGGACAGTTCTTCCTTACAGTAGTTCAATTCCTGTAGAAGGAGCAATGGAAAATGGAAATCACCACAGGCAGGCAAACACCACAGTACTAATTGTTGTAGACAAAAATGGATGCAAACATTAGTGAGCAAAAGCAAGGACATTTGCATTGCTTCAGAGTATCTCCCCACAAGATAACTAGTAACTACAAAAAGGAAAAATAGTAACTTTATGGCGGAGAAACCTAGTGGATAGCACCTTAAACCAATGACCAAAGTGTGCCTCCGCAGTCATTAGTCACGGTCTCTTGAGGTGCTGTACTAAGTAAGGCTGCAGCGTCAACCGTGCTATTCCCATCACCTCAGTCTGGCCAGGGACAAACAGGCAAACCCAAACTCAGGGCATCCTACAAATTAACGGACCAGTTCTCTTACTCAAAAGTGACAGGTTATGAAGGTAAAGACAGCAACTGTCACAGATTGGAGAAGACTAAGGCATGACAGCGAAATGCAATGTGAGGTCCGGGACCGGACGAGGACCTTACTGGGAAAGCCGGCAAAATCAGTGAATAACCCCGTGTGAGTGTGAATTTCCTGGTTTCAGTCATTGTGCTGTTAACATTAAGGGAGACCGGGTGGAGGGTAAACAGGAACTCTGTGCAGTCTCTGCAATTCTAAAATTACCTCAAAAGGGTGGCGGGCGGGGAGAGCTCAGGCTCAAGCTGTGTTCTGCATTCACAATCCTATCACCACAACTAGCTAGCTGCATAATCCTGAGCTGTTCCTAGGAGTCCCCATCTCTAAAATGGGGGTGATAATAATAGTACCTACCTCATGAGTTTATAAACAGCCTGGAAGGGTGAGCCTAGAACATTCTGTGCCGGAAAATTTAAAAAGTGCTCAAAGAATGATAGGGACATGTCAAAAGGCCACAGGTGCCAACTTGAAGAAGCTCCTACCAGCCAAATTTGGAACAAATTAAACATCAGAAGCTAAATAATAGTTACGAATTATAATCCACTGAATATAATAAAGCATGAGTCCATTCTGATATAAATCAAAGTCTTGGTGAGGAGCATTTCAAAGTGTTGCCCGCATAAGATACTTACTAAGGAGCAACTGCACAGTGAAGTCTGACAGATGTTAGTTTAATCAGGTGACCAAAGTGAACCCTGTCAGCAGTGGGACAAGGCGACATCACACGCCTAGCAGGAAGAGTGCAGCATCACCTCTGCAGTGCTCGTGCCCAAGACACATAATGCTGAACCCAGTCCTGGGGGAACATCAGACCAACCCGAGTTGGTGTAATTTTCAGAGGTCTGGAAAGACTGAGGAACTGTTCCAGAGTGGAGACAACTAAAGGGACATGACAACTAAAGGCAACATAGGATTCTGAACTGGCTCTATAAAGGATATTATAGGCACACTTAGCATCCCTTGAATAGGGTTTGAGGATTAAATGGCAGAACTGTATAAATTTTAACTTCCTGATTTTTGATGGTCATATTATAGGTATATAAAAGAACATCTTTGTAAAAAACATACACTGAAGTGCAGTGGGGCATCAGATCAGCTTACACTCAAATCGTTCCAGGAAACAAGTTTTTTATTCTGTATTTGCAGATTGTTTAATACCGTCGGAGTGAGGCTTATCTTCTTCCCTCGCTTCTATAGGCTACATTCCTTGCCTGGTATTCCTTCGCTTCTAGCCTTCTTCTTCCATCTTCAAAACAACAATGCTGCATCTCTCTGGCCATTCTCCCACAGTCACATCTCCCTTGGACTCTCTTCTTCTGCTGCCCTTGAATTATTGAGCCCACCTGGATAATCCAGGATAATCTCCCTATTTTAAGGTCAGTTGATTTGCAGCCTTAATAACTTTTTACTACATTACCTAATGTATTCACAGATTCTGGGACTAGATTATGGACATCTTTGGGGGCCATTATCCTGCCTACCACAATCTGGACATGTACTGGGGATTTTTCTTTCTTTAGGGGAGAATATGTTTTGTTTTGCTTTTTTAAGCAATCTCAACATCCAGCATGGGGCTCAAACTTACAGCCCTGAGATCAGGTCACATGTTCTACAGACTGAGCCAGCTAAGCACCCTGAGAATTGAGTACAGTTTTATTTTTATTTTTTTTAGATTTTATTTATTTGACAGAGAGAGACACAGCGAGAGAGGGAACACAAGCAGGGGGAGTGGGAGGGAGAAGCAGGCCTTCCACTGAGCAGGGAGCCAGATGTGGGGCTTGATTCCAGGACCCTGGGATCATGACCTGAGCCGAAGGCAGATGCCCAACGACTAAGCCACCCAGGCGCCCCTGGGTACAGTTTTAAAAAGCAAAGAGGGTCTTGAAATTGAGGGAGGAAGAAGATAAATCCAATTAATGACATATGGAGTCAAAAGCGCACCCTAAGAAGGGTGGAAAGGAAGACAGTGGAAAAGGAAGGGGGAATGCAGGAGGTAGGCCAGACAGAAGGGCTGAGTGGCAGTACCGGAGTAAACTCTTGTTTAGAACATCATTTGAGATGGGAGTGGTATGGGTAGATTTTTTTTTTAATTAATTAATTTATTTATTTAAAGATTTTATTTGATAGAGACACAGCGAGAGAGGGAACACAAGCAGGGGAAGTGGGAGAGGAAGAAGCAGGCTTCCCGCTGAGCAGAGAGCCCGACGCGAGGCTCGATCCCAGGACCCTGGGACCATGACCTGAGCCGAAGACAGACGCTTAACGACTGAGCAACCCAGGCGCCCCGGTATGGGTAGGTTTAATAGATAGCTAGGTATTCCCCTTCCCAAAGGGAATGGCCTTGAATGGCAGACAAATGCTCTAGCATTTCCTGGAAACCAAAGATAATGACAGCAAAGAATAGAAACAGCAGCTCTGACTATACCTTGAAGAGGAAGTAAGGCAACATTGGGGGAAATGACTTTTCTCCCTAAAGCTCCCCATCATCAGCTCAGCTCAAAGACCTAGTCTGGGGCGCCTGGGTGACTCAGATGGTTAAGCGTCTGCCTTCAGCTCAGGTCATGATCCCAGGGTCCTGGGATCAAGTCCCGCATCGGGCTCCCTGCTCGGCAGGAAGCCTGCTTCTCCCTCTGCTTCTCTCTCTGTCTCTCATGAATAAATAAAATCTTAAAAAAAAAAAAAAAGACCTAGTCCGAACCAATTTTGTGGAGAAAGTAACTAAAGCCAGCTCTGTGGCTAATCCCAACAAAAACAGAAAGGTACCAGGTACCAGTTCCATTTTACAAACAGCTTTTGAGAACTTAATTGTCCAGGATGTCACAAATATAACGTAGCTGAAATGGACTTTTTAAAATTTCTTTCAACTCTTATTTTTATTATAATAAAGTTCAAACATACACAAGAGTAGAACTATGACCCTTCTTCTACCTGGCTACAATGTATCATTCCTGCCCGAAACTCCTCTTCCTTTTCTTCCCACTGTTTTAAAGCTAATCCCAGACATACTTCACCCGTAAGTACCTCACCAAGAATCTCTAACGCATAAATTAACTCCATTAACACATCTAAAATTTAATAAATCCCTAAATGTCGGGCGCCTGGGTGGCTCAGATGGTTAAGCGTCTGCCTTCGGCTCAGGTCATGGTCCCAGAGTCCTGGGATCGAGTCCCGCATTGGGCTCCCCGCTCTGCAGGAAGTCTGCTTCTCCCTCTGCCTCTCTCTCTCTCTCTCTCACTCTCATGAATAAATAAAATCTTTAAAAATAAATAAATAAATAAATAAATCCCTAAATGTCAAATACCCAAAGTTCAAATTATTCAATTTGTTTTCTTTACAGTTGCATTTCTTCAAATAAAGATCCAAACAAGGTCCACGCTTTACTCTTGGTTGTTATCTCCCTCACATCCATTTCACTTGATAGGTTCTCTCTACTCTTTTCCTCATTGCAATTTTTTAATTTTAAACTATTTTTTTAAAGCAGGCTCCACACCCACTGTGGAACTTGAACTCATGACCCTGAGTTCAAGAGTAGCATGCTCTACCAACTGAGCCAGCCAGGTGCCCCGCCTCACAGCAATTTATTTGAAGAAACTGGTCATTGGTTTCTGGAATTGTCTCATATTCTGGATTTTGCTGATGGTATCCCCATGAACTATGCCTTGAACCCCAAGTCTTCAAAGCTCCCAAAACTCTGGTCACAAGGTCACCCTATTTTATAACAATACTGTAAGCCATCTGCCAGGCTCTTTATATTACGTTATTACTTCTAACACCTCACAAGGTTTGTTTGTTTGTTTTGAAGATGTAACCTACCCTCAGAGGGCATGCTCCCAGTGACAAAGCTAAATGATGGAGCCAATATTACAAGTCCAGTCGGCCTGATGCCATAGCCCATGCTTTCCCCATAGCAGATGGTCCCAATCATTGTATTATGGGATTGTCAATCTCGGCATACACAAGCACGTGGATGGCAAAATAATATTAACAGATAGCTATTCCCAATGTAAGAATCCATGCCTCCCAAAAAATAAAGGATAGAAATAAGACCAGCCAACTATGGGAGAAGGAGCCAACACAATGGCTAGTCTTTATTGGAAAAAAGAAACTTCACAGCACATTTTGAGTAAGTTAGTGCAAAGGCTCAGTGGGCCAGCTGGTGAGGCACCAGCTTGTAATGGGTTCCACAGCTAGGGCATCGCTGGGCCTCGCCTTTGTGCAGCCAGAACCAGATGACGGTACTATTGTCCTCTTCAC
>NC_138378.1:53294005-53361802 GCF_054177405.1 Leptonychotes weddellii
TATGGGAGAAGGAGCCAACACAATGGCTAGTCTTTATTGGAAAAAAGAAACTTCACAGCACATTTTGAGTAAGTTAGTGCAAAGGCTCAGTGGGCCAGCTGGTGAGGCACCAGCTTGTAATGGGTTCCACAGCTAGGGCATCGCTGGGCCTCGCCTTTGTGCAGCCAGAACCAGATGACGGTACTATTGTCCTCTTCACCTGAAAGGGAAAAGGTGGTTGAAGTCCATCCAACCTAGAAATGGAGACTTTCAATATTAACCTCCTCCTCAGACACCTCTAAGACACAAAGTTATGGCTGACATCTTGAGAGATCAATTCAAGCTCTCTCCTTCCCCACTTTTCAGATGAAGAAATGAGGCCCTGAGTTTACTTATGGGCTCACATCAGAGTCACTATTAGGTTCTAACAGTAGTTCTGCCTATGTAGAATCCCAAAGCATAGTCCATTCTGATATATAGCCCTAGTGCCTAAAATGGTATCTGGCAAAGAGGAAGTACAATAAATATTTTCTGGATGAATACTCTTTCATGCTGCATCCCCAATGAGCTGGTATTACTGATGTTCTATGCCTCTTTATAGTAAGGACAACCTACTTAATTAATGAAGGTTAATGAAGTTTGAAAGGGCCAGGGGACCCTTAGAATAACTCATTTACACACATATCCCCTTTACACACACGCACACACACACACCATACACACAAAAGATTTGAAACATCTTACTGACATCCTGTATAGAATACATTAAACAAATGGACAAAAAAATAGTGGTGAGGTACTTACAGATGCAGCCCACTATTCGCTTGTTGGTGATAGATGGGACTAAATTAGGGTCTTCCTTAGTGCCTGCAGCTGCCTTTGGGGCTAGCATATTGTATGGGTCCTGAAAAAGAATTAAGCCATTATGCCAAATGATCCCTGCCCTCCAAAAGCTAGTGGTACTGTTCCCACACAAATCAGGTTCCCTATCTCAAATGCTACCAGAGAGGAGACCGTTCTGATCCCATCATCCAAGCCCATGAACTCCAGAGAAGGCACAGAAAGGAGCTTCTCACCAGTCCTTTCCGTGCAGCCATCATGACCTCCCTCTCCAGCCCAGTCGCCTGGTCATCATCAGTAGGAACACCACCTGAAGGAAAAAACGTGAATTATGATGTCTGAATTATCAAGACGAAAAATGCATTATACACGAACGTTTACATATAATTTACAAGCTCCTAAGGGCTACTCAAACACACTGTCTCCTAAGAACCACTGTCACGATCCCCAAAAGCGGCAGCACAGGGTAATCTTTTCTTCCTTCAACCACGGAGACCAATATTTCTACACATTTTTTCTAAAAGTAAGTCAGAGTCCTACTGGGGTTCGTCCAACTTGAGGTGAGCGCGGCTCTGAAGCGCAGCTTAGCCTCTCCGCATCCCGGTTGCAACCCCTGTCCCCCAAGGTCACCCGGCGCCTCAGTTTAGGATTCTTCCGGAGCGGGGGTCAGTTCGGTGGGCGGCAGCACAAGCGGCCAGGAATAACAGGGAGAAGCCCGCCGAGCCTGAGGCATTCAGGGCCCCGGAGCAGTCACTGGGGCCCCGAGGAGCTGAACGGCCCGCCCCGCTTCGCTGCCCTGGCACCACCCCGGGAGGGCAACGGTGCCGGTCCCTGACGCGCCGGGCGGGCCGAGTACCTCCAGATGCCATGGTGCGCACCGCGGCGACTCCATTGGGACCGCGGGCCCTAAGGGCCTGCGCGGCCAGCGCTCCAACTCCGCGAAGTAACCTTGAAGCCATCACGCCCGCTACAAACAGCAGCACTTCCGGGAGCAGGCTCCGGAAAGAGGCGTGATTTCCGGGGGAGGGCTTCCCCCCAACCGCCTGTCGGACTTCCGCTTCCTCCAGGCCTGGAGCCCGCCCCCAGTCACGTGACTCTGGTTGGAGGCCGGGAGAGTCAGCGCGTGCCTGGTTCTCACTGCCGTCCTCAGCTGCTCGGTCCCGGAGGCACCCGGGCCGTCTCGGTATGAAACGTAGGCTTCTGGGGCTTTGCCCTTTACTAACGCAGAGGCAGCTCGTTTTGCGCCCTTGGGACTCCGTGGCCTCCTCCGTAGAATGAGGCGACCACAGTGGAGTTCCTGTGCGTGTTTCCTGCTAGTTGTGCTCTCTAAACGAGGAGGCTTCTTGATGGAACTTGTTAAGCCCGAGTCTGTCAAGAGACTTGCTGGACCCCCAAATGATTTAAATTTATTTTATTCTTTTTCCCCAAATGACTTAAATTTAGGAGCTAGCTCCTGAAGGCCACTGTGTTAACTGTTATGCGGGTTCGCCGGGCAGTGTGAGGCATCGCGAACTTGTTGCATTGGCCCAGTCTGTAAGAACTTGGGCAGGACCTGCCCGCAGTCCTAGCATCAGTTTCCTGTTACAGTGGCGCTGAGATGATGAAGTCGTTGTGGGGATGAGGTCCAGGCTTCAGGTGGGACCGGGGAGGGGAAGGAGGATTGGGCCAGATTTAGGGCCCCTCCCAGGACCAAGACCTTTGGTGATGTGGAGTGAGGGGGTGGGCTATACCCGGAGGTTATTAACCAAGGAACAAGTTAAGGGACGCTGTTGTGTCCTGACTTGTTATAATTTCAAATCCATGTTTTGAAAGCTTGTTTTGGACAAAGTTGTTTGTGGTTTGAACTCGTTTTGAAGTTGGGTATTAGGACTTAATGTAACTCTCGCCCCTGGCGTGGAGAGGACTGTTAATGTCCTTGACACCGCTGTAGCAGCAGTGGGTCCATCGTGTAACAGACTTTTAAACATTAAAAACCAAGAGGTTTGATCAACACCTCGAGAGTGTTCAGTCTGGGCAAGGCTACTCTTTCTTGATCTAAATAGTTCTCTGAAGATCTTGAGACACTTTCTCCTGCCCTAGTGAGGCTACTTTTGGTCAGCAGTGGTGTTAAACCCTGCAGCAGTCTTAGAGAAGGGGCATCTGTCCCGGCCTTGGCACTCGTAGGCAGTGGCACAATCCGTTTAGTGATCTCGTCGAAGCAGCACACCTTCCTGCCAACACTGGTGCCCTGGGAGTGAGGAACCTAAGCTGGAAGCTTTATCCAGCTTTTAGTTGGAAGGATTGACTCTACCCAGTGTGGAAAGGTATACCTCAACTAAATTTGGACTCTCATCTCCCCTTGCCTGGAACAATAGCGTAATTAACCTGTCACTGGTTTGAAGTATGTTATTTCTTTATTAGCTTATAAAGAGACATCCTTATGCTATTGGCTTGTGAAATATTATAAATTTTAATTCCCTCAATGAACCTGTATTAAATAAATCGTTAGTAAAGACAGTCTCAGTCTCTGAGCATAATTTGCCCCAAATAAAATAGAGGAGCAAGAAGGGAAGTTGATAATGGGAAGTGGAGTCACCGAAGGTACCTGGGCCAGAGTTCCCTGGTTAAAACTGAAAACATCTTCCATAGCTCCCGATGCCTGCAAGCTGAGGTGTGCAAGCTTCTTAGAAGGGTCAGCATTCAAAAGTGTAAACACTGCTCCTCATCGGCTGCTAGGACTTTGTTCACATTGTCAGTATAGCCCTATCTCAGTCTGACTCCATGGAATATGTTTCCCTACCAGATGGAGATTCCCTTCAGAGCAAGAATTATGCTCTATTCATCTTTGAATCCTCAAGTGCCTTCTAGAGGCCCGGCATGTGGGCACCTGGGTGGCTCAGTTGGTTAAGCGACTGCCTTCGGCTCAGGTCATGATCCTGGAGTCCCGGGATCGAGTCCCACATGGGGCTCCCTGCTCAGCAGGGGGTCTGCTTCTCCCTCTGCCCTCTTCCCTCTCGTGCTCTCTGTCTCTCATTCTCTCTCTCTCAAATAAATAAATAAAATCTTTAAAAAAAAAAAAAAATAAAATAGAGGCCCGGCATGTAACAGGAGCAAGTAAATTTTAGTCACTTTACTTCTTGGAGAGATTATACAGAATAAGTTTTCTAGGGCTTCTCCTGGCCCAGTGAGGTCAATTTGAGGTACACTGGGGAGGGTTGAAGTCGCAGGTGTTTCCATCTGTCCCGTGCAGGTTATATTTTCAAAAGGACCTGGTGGAGCATTTCTTCATGGGAGCATATTTGGTCTTCATGGGTGCCCCCTCCACCAAGCAAAAAATGGTCTCTCTTCTGAGGCAAAGAATGTCTCGATCCTCTTGAAAGGTGGGTTTTGCTTTGAATGTCTTCCAGTCTTACTCCCTTCTCTCTTAACCTCCAGTGCAACTGCTCCAAATTAAATTGGGGGGAAAAAATTCCATAAATCTTAGGAACGTTCCCCAAGAATCTAGGGTTGATTTGTACCTGTGGTTAAATATTTAATGCTAGGGAAAAAGCATTGGTCTGAAATACAGGTGTCTGGGATGGAACCGCACCAGTTAGCCTAGCCAGTTACTTTTCTTTTGGCCACCCATTTCCTCATCAGTAAAATTGATTAGACTAGATTAGTATTTCCCAGAATCCTAGTCTCAAGAGATGCTGTCAGTAAAAAGGACTTGGGAAGTCCTGCATTTACTGAATTCCCTCTTGGAGATGCACATTCTAGCACATTAAAGGCTCTGATTAGGCCTGCAGCGAAGAATCCTGTTTAATTCACCTGTGGTTTAAGCCAGAGTTTTTCCATCTTCATTGACCCCTCTTTGCCAAGAAGCACCTAACCCAACTCTCAGCAGGCCAGTGAGAAATGCAGTTGTGAGGAGTTATGATTCCCTGCTGCCTGACCACAAGACTGGTTCACTCCAGTCTATGAAATGGAAATAAGGTTTATGCCTAATCATAGGACATTTTTGCAAGTCCTTATTCAGCTCACAAAAGACCTGGGATTCTTCAGACTTTGCAGGTGAGCTCCTATGTCAGGACCAGTCTCTAAGCATCCCCACCCACGCCCTGCTGCTTCCCGCTCCCACTACCCTCTGCTCACACCCCTGCCCCCTAATGTCTCCTTGGGAAACAGTCTCCCCTACTCCGGCTCCATCATTGTCTTTGCCAAAATAAGAAACTTTCACTGAGTATTATATTTTTACTTTTATAGGATAATTTTTAGTGGTCAAAATACATATTGTAATAAGTCAAACATATATGGTGAGTGAGGAAAAGGTTCAATATTAACAGTTTTGTGTTTTTCCATTTATTTTCCTTTCTCTATGCCAGGGTTTCTCAACTTCAACACCATTGGTATTTTGGATTGGATAATTCTTTCCAGGGTAGGGTGCAGTCCTGTGTGCATTGTAGGATTTTTACCATTTCTGCCATTCGCATTCCCCAGTGGTGACAACCAAAAATGTCTTCAGCCATTGCCATGTGTCCCCTGGAGGGCAAAATCACCCTGATTGAGAATCACTGCTCCATGCTCATATAGACATATTCAAACAAATGCACATATAAGGGATGTTTCTTTTTTTTTTAAGATTTTTTATTTACTCATTTGAGAGAGAGAGCAAGCAAGAGCATGAGCAGGGGGAAGGGGCAGAGGGAGAAGCAGGCTGCCAGAAGAGTCCTAGCTCAGCAGGGAGCCCGATGTGGGGCTCGATCCCAGGACCCTAGGATCATGACCTGAGCCGAAGGCAGACGTTTAACCAAATGAGCCACCCAGGTGCCCCCTAAGGGATTTTTCTTAAAATATACAGATATAGGGTGCCTGGGTGGCTCAGTTGGTTAAGCGACTGCCTTCAGCTCAGGTCATGATCCTGGAATCCCGGGATCGAGTCCTGCATCGGGCTCCCTGCTCAGCAGGGAGTCTGCTTCTCCCTCTCCCGCTCCCCCCTCTTGTGCTCTTTCTCTCTCTCACTCTCACATAAATAAATAAAATCTTTAAAAAAAAATAAATAAATAAATAAAAATAAAATAAAAAAAATATACAGATATATAAGTGAATATCAATTACAAAAATATATATTACCAGAAAATGTATTACCTATCCAGAAATGAAGAAAACATTTTTTAATTGGCTATTCATATTCTTACTAGGGGAGGTCCTTTATCTTATTGACTTGCAGAGACTCTTTGAATGTTAAGGAGGTTGTATTGAGTCCTTCCCATGGGCCAAGGCTGGTCCCTATTCAAAGGGAATAAAATGTGGCTTCTTCCTCAAATAGATCACAAGAAAGTGGAAGGGGTGAGAACTTGTTCTTAGTTTGGGCAGAGTTCTCACAAGCTTGAAAGAATGGGGTCATAAAAGGGACTTAATCTGCATTTCTGTTGCTCTGGCTGGGCCACAGAGACCCTGACCACTTACAAAGGCATGTGTAGGGCCAATTTTTAATTATAACGAGTCGGGTAAGGGGGAGACGGTTGCTCTGTGCAGGCCTGCTGGGATGCTGCTTCAGCCAGGGACAGCCCGGACCTCAAGGGCCACCTAAGGAGGCCTGAGGAAGGTGTGATAAAGTGGCTGAACGTCCTGCAGTCTGCTGGGAGCTAGGACTCTTCTGGCAGCAAAGCCAGGTCAGAACAAATGAAACGTTTTTGTGCAGATGCCACAAATCTGAAATGGGTCACCTGGAACTGTGGTCAGCATGAGGCCTGAGCTCATGCGCTGGGGCTCAGAGGGATCAAAGGAGGATTATTCTGTGTGTGTGTGTGTGTGTGTGTGCGCACGTGGGTGGGGGGGGGTGGGGGGGGGCGGGTGTGTGTGTAAGAAACAAAAGCACTGGTTGTGGTCAACCAGTGGGGCCGTACAGGAACAAATGTGAATTTCCACCCTTCCTCTCCCAGAACCCTTCTCTCACCCCATAACCCTCTTCCCCATCCCACGGAGCCCCCTTTACCCTTCCAGAGAGGAACATAAACTCCACCTGGGAAATCCTAATCTTCCTCTCTCCCCCCATGCCATCTCTTCCTTTCCCCTCTTCCCTTCATCTCCCTCCATCAGCCTGCTGGGCAGGCCCATGGGATCTGTTCTTCCTGGGTCAGTCAGGCCCCACTGACCCGCACAGAAGAGGTGAGTAAAGGGCTGTTTGCAGAGGGGTGGCGGGGTTTTAGGCAGCCCCCAGGGATCTTGAGGACCAGGGACGGCCACCCTGGGCCCAATGGTATTTGCATCTGGGGAGTGCTGAACAGCAGGAGGAGCAGCTAGAGCCTTGGCAGAGAGGGTAGGGTGGAGGTGAGGAGCAAAGTGACCCTAGCCGGCAACCAGAGGGCAAGGGAGTCCCTCGATGCCACCCATGGATGACAGCCCCCCAGGCGAAGAGCAGGGGTGGAGGGGGATCCAGAGGGGCACACAGAGAGTGATCAGCATGGTTCTCTGCCTGGGATGATGTCCTGCTCAATGGTTCAACTACACTGTCATTCCCAGGTCCTTGCTCCGTTGTCCATGGTACCCAATGCTAAATATGCCCAACCATCTGTTTTCTGGGTTCCTTCTTCCAAGTTGGCAAGCACTGTCAGAGAAAAGCGTACACCACGAGAGGCTTGTGACTGTCACTCTTGGCTGAACCCTCCATGTTGGGAGCTCGGTGGTTCTTTCCTTCACTGTGCCCTGCCCATCTTGTATTTCCCTGAGAGTCAGCCTCCCTTCCCTCCTCTTCTTCACCCTCCTCCTCCGTTTCCTTCGTCCCCTCCCCCCTGGTCTTGGAGGAACAGGGTCTCTCCTCCCCAAGGCTGCCCCTTCACCTGCTGGGCTCTTCACCCTCTCCCTGCATCAGGCCCCTTCCCTTGGCTTCAAGGATGCTGAGACCCTAGTCTTTTCTCAGGTCAGTGCCTCTTCCATCCACTTCCAGACTTCTGGAAGAACAGCTCTCTCCCTGTGTTTGTCTACCTCTTCAGTGGCCACTTACGATGTCACCCAACCTACTGTTTGACCCCACTGTGCCCTGAAATTCTGTTGCTAAGTTCACCCTTGGCCCCCCATTTGCCAACCCCAGACTCTGTTTATAACCTCATTCTTTTAGACATCTTCCTGTTGTTAGCTGCCTTGTCCTTGCCTTCACTCAAACTAAGCTTCCTCTACCTTGCCTTTCAGCCTCTTGGCTCTTCTTCCTCCACTGGAGGTTGATCTCCAGGGACCATTTCTGTCATTCAGGCCTTACCAGAGCCCTCGTTCCACTCCCAGCCCGCCCTCCCCAGCTAAACTGCCTACCCCCATCTCCACCTTTCTCTGTTCCTTCAGTACTCAATCACATATACTGCCAAGAAAACCCTTTGTATGGCCCTCAAGGTTCTCCTCAGGCTGGCTGTCACCTACGTGTTCTGTCCTTCCCCACTGATCACTGACAATCCAGTCTTCAAACACACCATTTACATTCATGCCTTCGCACATTCTATTCCCTTTTCCTTGAATGCTTCTCCTTCTTTTGGAAACGAGTTGGTATTCCAACTCCAACTCCAGGACTGTGGGCAAATGTTATCTCGTCTGTGAGGTCATCAGACTTCCACCCACGGGGTTGTTATCCCACTTGTGTGTGCTCCTAGAGTACTGGGCCTGCTTCCATTAGGAGATTGATTACACAGCGTAATTACCTTTTTTGTGTGTGTTTTGCATCTGGGCAACCAATGCGTGATAGCTGCTCGGTGTTTGTTGAGTGACTACTGAATGGATGGATGCATTACACAGGACAATTGTTTATCTGTGTTTTGCTGTACCTGGTTATTGAAATTTTTCTTAATTTTGTTACATAATGTCCTTGTATAAGATCCTATATGAGAAGTTACTTTTGTAATTGAAAATAAGGAAAAACTTTTATTTCCTTCTACCATAGAGACTCTGTATTATATAGAGAAGCATGTAGACCCTTGTGTCCATGCTCCTCCCACACACACACACTTTTCTTTCTTTTTTTTTAAAGATTTTATTTATTTATCTGAGAGAGAGAATGGGAGACAGAGAACATGAGAGGGGAAGGGTCAGAGGGAGAAGCAGACCCCCTGCTGAGCAGGGAGCCCGATGTGGGACTCGATCCCAGGACTCCAGAATCATGACCTGAGCTGAAGGCAGTTGCTTAACCAACTGAGCCACCCAGGCGCCCCCACACTTTTATTTCTTGCTTCCAAGAAGCTCAGAGACAGGCTTAATATTCATTCACATAATCACATTAGCCCCTCTGGCCAAAATATGGCTCTTCCTTCTCTTTGTGGTTTTGATTCTTTTTTTAATCTTTTCTCCAATATCTCTTTTGAAATCAAACAGTGGAGTATGGAAGAAAAGGTATACACTGCGGTGTCAGAGAAACATGGGTTCAGAAGGTCTTGCAACTAGCAGCTCTATAACTTGGGCAACTTAACCTCTCTGAACCTCCAATTTCCCTTTTGTAGGGTCATTAAAAAGGATTGAGTTACAATGTATATAGTGCATGTAGCACTTGCTAGATGATCAATAAAAGATAATTACATGAAGGAGAATAAATGAATAAAATAATTGAAAGTGTCCCTCCAGGCTGGCCGATGGAAGTCGGGGTCCTGGGAAGGAGCAAGGCCAACTTGCCTAAAGCCCCTCTCCCCTGAGTCAATCCCAGCTCTAGGGTCACTATTCAGAGGACTCTTGGGAACACAGCTTTTTAACCGGGCTAAGATATCAAGTCAGCACATAGCATGTGGTTCTGCAGAGCAGGGGTTGAAGGAACAAGAGATCCTAGGAGGAGGTGGAGACTGAGCTCAGTTGGCATGACCAGGCCCAGAGGAGGGCCTCTGTTGGAGTCCCTGAGCCACCTGAGGCAGCCCTATTGGCCAAACCTCCTTTTCTCTCCTTCCAAAGTCCTCTGGTTATTGAAATGTGGAGAAATGTGGAGGGCCTCAAGGACACAGGGCCTCAACACAAAGAAGTGAGAACAACAGGTACTAAAATGAGAGCAAAACTCTGGGAGACGTGGGGAAAGACAGGCCAGTAGCAATGAGAGCCCTGGGCTTAAATGTGGGCTCTCATAGCCCAGTGCATGGCCCTGGGAGTAGTCAAAGTGCCCTCCAGCTCACAGTGAAGATGGAATGAGCTAATGTTGGTGGAAGCGTTTGTATCCTGAAGAAGGATTATTGTTCTGCAGGCGCCTGGGTGGCTCAGTCGGTTAAGTGTCTGCCTTCGGCTCAGGTCACAATCTTAGGGTCCTGGGATCTCAGGGTCTTGGGATGGAGCCCCACATCGGGCTCTCTGCTCACTGGGGAGTCTGTTCTCCCTCTCACTCTCTCTCTGTGCTCTCCCCTCTCCTTCCATCCCCCTCTCTCTCTCAAATAAATAAAATCTTAAAAAAAAAAGAATTATTCTTGTATAGGTTAATATTTTCAACTTTGCCTGGAGCTGGCTCACTCGGTCTCTTCATATTAAACTTTTAAATGACGCTCATTAAAATGAATCTACCTATGTATGTTTAAAACATTTAAAATGGCAGGAGTAAAAAAAAAATTTTAAATAAAAAATAAAATGGCAGGCATTCTCCAAAGAACAGGAAGGAGTTCAGATGGGCTTTCAACCTCTTCAATATCCCTTTTAACAAATGGAAGTCAGATGAATACATGAGCCCAAACTCCTAGCGGAGCTGATCAAAGGAAGTAAAGGTCAAGTTAGCAGTGTTGCTAGAAAGGCCTTCCAACACACCAAGGCCTCTGCCTTCTCTCCCTCATGTCCTGGCCCCGGGAGAGGGGCTCCCTCAGGGTATATGGGCTTAGCTAGAGTGCCCGCGGTAGCTTTGGCCAGCTCAGCACAGCTCTACCGCCCTCCTGCCTGGAAAACCACGCAGGAGGACGATGAATTAGCTATTCATGATGCCTAATTAAAAATCAGTGCCCCAGAAGAGTAGGATATGAGTTTTAAATGATGACAGGACGGGCTGAGGATGACGAGAAATAGTGTGTGTAAATGGCCTAGCTCGGGGCCAGGCACAGGGTAGGGGCTCGACCAGTTTGTCGAGTGTGAATCTGCCGGGGCCAACATCCTCCAAAGCGCGCGCACACAGCCGCACACACTCACACACACTCAGCTACACATGCCTAGGACAGACACATCTGTTCTCAAAGCAAAACGGGGTGAATAATCATCACGGACGGTGGTTATAAGAGGAGCGCTCTCAACACACAACACGGTCAGTGTCTTTACTTGGCAAAGATCTCAAGTGGTCTGATGGTGGAGAGGCCTCCGTGGGCCAGGGTTCAAATCTTGGCGTCGCCTCCTTCTGTCGGTGTGCCTTGGCAAGTGGCCCTTTCCCTCTGGGCCTCCCTGTTCTCATCGGTCCGGAAGCCCTGGTCCCCAGGTGAGGATCCCGCGACTTTACTGCGCGTAAAATGGGGGGCGCGGATCAAAAGCTCAGAGAGGTGAGCGGGTGCTGGGCGTGGCCCTAGGGCCTCTGCGGCAGGGAGCACCGCCCACCCGTGGGCTTCCGGCGCGGCGCATGGCGTGCACGTGGGTGCGCGCGTGGCGGGGGTTGGGGGGGCGCCGGCAGCGGCGCGCACTCTCGGATGCTGGGCGGCTGTTGCCTGCCCAGGTGCAACCTGCCGGTGCAACGTTAGGGACGCGGGAAGGCCCCTGCGGCCTTGAAGGTAGGAACCCGCTCCTCTCCCCAGCCCGGTCTTCCGTCGTTCCAGCCCCACCGTCCTCCTCCAGGCCTGTGCCCGGGCTTCCGCACCCTCCCCAGCCCTCTTAGCCCTGCCCTGCCCGCCCAGTTAGGACTGCCGACTGTCCCAAGGTCGCTGTAGGTCAGATCTGGCACAGCCGCCCGCCTCCTTGTTTGCGCTCTCCTGGATTTCCCGGTTCAACACGTGTGCTTGCGTGTTACTCCAACCCCGGGCGCCTTGCTGGACCCAGGGCTGGCCCTACTCTCCTGGGTGGAAGTGTCTCCAAAGCATCGTTTGCTTTGTTGGGACGGAACTGTCTTCAAACTAACTTGAGAATTGGTTTACGTTTTGGTTGATTTGGTGGTTTTGTGTGTGCGTGTTTTTCCAGTGTTTCCCTAGGGCACAAAGGGTAGCTGCTATTTTCTTTCCAGAAAGGCTCTCTGTTCCCAGCCCATGCCTAGTTTGATGGATGTGCAGTTTATAATACTGGAGACTGTTTGACTTTTCTTTGTGGATAAAACTCATTTCATCTTTCAGATTGCGAGCTGAGGCCGTGCTAACCAGAGCCTCTGCCCTCACTAACATTCCTAAGCTATTAAATATTTGTTTAAAAGGATGGACATAAAGCATGGTGTTAGGAGTAAGGCATCTTGAAAAAAGCGATATTCACAAAAACAGGGCTGTTGTCATAGTCTCAGTTAATCTTGGATCCTTTTTTTTTTTTTAAATCAAAGCTCGAAGCATTTTGGATTCCATAATTATCTGACCTCATGGCTACACTTTAAGACAGGTTATTTTATTTTTCTTGTAGGGAGGAAAGCAAAAGAACAAAAAGTGGGGCAACATGTTGAAATCACACCGTGGGACAGCGATGGAGAGTGGGAGGGTTGCGGAGGGAGACTGAACGTTCCAGGCTTTGGGCTTGGGTTTGCAGGATTTCGGGGTTTGCAGTGGGATGAGGTGGGCAGATGGAGTTGCAGTCCCTGGGCTGAATGGGAGAGGAGGGAGCATGGTGAAACCAGATGGCTTCACATCTTAGCCTGGAAAGAATATGAGTGCGATGGAGGAGGAATAGGTCCTGGCTGGTTGGTGTTGGGGGCTTGGGGGGGGGAGAGGACAGAAGAAGTAAAGTTTAGATGTTGAGTGTGTTTCCCCATTTGACTGGAATGGCCTTTTGTCTCCTCCTGTGTTCCTGTCTCAACACCTAGCGCACAGCACTTGGAGCAGGTCAGATTAACCAGAATGATCATTTTTGATTGATTCCTGGGTGCATCTTTGTTGACATGTTAACAGCTATTGAAGTTGGGCTGTGTTGTCTTCCTTTGTGTCGTTGTTCACTTGGCAGCTTTTTGTCTTTCTTGGTGGCATAGAAAGTCATGATGCTTGGGGCACCTGGCTGGCTAGTCATTAAAGGATGCAACTGTTGATCTCAGGGTTGTAAGTTCGAACCCCACGTTGGGTGTAGAGATGACTTAAAAATAAAAATAAAATCTTTGACGGGGGGGAAAGTCATGATGCTCTTAAAATTGTGGCATCCCACATATAGTAATGAAGTACTATAGCCAGCTGTGGCCTTGGTCCAGCAATTGCAGGTTTCAGAGTTGGGGACTCAGGCAGAAAAGATGACCTTTTATCAGACTGTACCCTTCTACTGTCGTTCATTTCTTCTTTGAAAATGCTAATGTTTTCAAGGAACATGACAGAGGGGGTGATAAAAACAAGAACAACAGATACAAGTATGAAAAATGTATTACTTTGTGGGTTGGAGAGAGAAGAAGTAGCTGGTGGATGTGTCTCCTTTCCTGGTAAAATTGGACCACCATATAACCACTGGTAGATGGATACCTTTGAGTGAAATGTGCTTTGCCACAGCCAGGCTTAGCCGCCCACTAGGCAGGCAGCCCTCCCCCTTGAGACTGCTCATGTCCAGCCAGTCTGAATACAGCTGTTGGGACTGTGGGGCCCATGCTCCACCATCCATTGGAGTCTTGGTGACCCTGGGTCTACCCATGGCAGAAACCTCCCATTGCTGTAAGCTCTCAAGGGCAGAGGCCATATCTTACCCATCCTTGGTTCCCCAGTGCTCAGCACAATGCCTGATGTATCACCCATGCTAAGGTGGGTCTTGCTGAGTAAAACTGTGCTGGACAAGTTGAGGCAAGTTGTCTTCCTGGTGCTTCAGTCAAAGTCTTCATCTTGCAGGGATCATGTTCTAGGTGAAGGTTCCCGTCTCAGTCTTCAGTCATCTGTGCAGCTGCCCTGTGAGTTATTGGTTTTGTGAGCTAACCTGCAGAGTCTGCATTTCTCACCCTTGGCTTGAAGGATGAGCTTTTGGGACTCCGTCCACTTATAAATTGGAATCTGCTTATATGTCAACTCACTTGGTGACTTTGCTTCCAGAGAGCCTCACTAGTTAACCCACAGGATATTAGGATCTCTATGGATTGATTGTGCTGGGTCTGCTGCTTAAGCAGGTGAGCAGGTCCCAGCCTCCAGAAAGCTAGAAAGGTGAGTGAGAATCTCCTGGAAAGAAAAGGGCAAAGTTCACCTTCTGCTTTGTCTCCAGAGAAGACACAGGCTGAACCCCAGGGGCCCTCAGGATCTGCAGGACTTGACCCCTGCTCCTCATTCTAGGTGCTCCTTCTGGAATGAGATGCTTTGAGCATGCAAAACATCTTTTCTCAGCCTGCTCCAAGATGGTCTGGGGGTGGTTTGCACAGAAGTGGAGACTTGTAGGAGAGTTCCTTTTCTGTCTTCTTTGGCTGACTCTCAGGCTCCCAGGGGGTGGCTGCACTTTGCTTGAGAATGCCACCACCACCAGTTTGCCAGTTTTATTTTTTTTAATCTTTCAAGGTGACTTTGGGGGTATTTTTACGGATAAATGTCTGGTGATCTTCTGGATTTCAGTTGGATTTGTGAGAAATCCTGATTATCGCTGTAAGATTTTTTGAAAAATTTGAAGGTATTAAAAACAAAAACCAGTTTTCATCACTTCCATAAAAATTATTTCAGGCAAGAATCATGAACAGAATAAAGAATAACACTGTATGTTAACTATCCTGAAATTAAAATTTTTAAAAAGAATCATCAATGGATGGTAAAACTAGGAAATGAAAGTAGGACGAGAAACAGGATATTTACATAATCTCAAAGCATCTTCCCGTAAGACACTGATTAATAACAAAGGGAAAAACAGTGATATTACAGTGGAGAAACCTGGCAGATACTGCCTTAACCAAGTGATTAAAATTAGCAACAGCAGTAGAGACAAATCACCATCATGTGCCTTCTGATATGATGTACTGAGAACTCAGCATCACATCTGTGTATTCTTGCTCCAAACACATAACCTGAATCTGATCATGAGGAAATGTCACATAAACCCAAATGCATAGAGTCTACAAAGTAACTGGCCTATACTCTTCAACAGTGTCAAGACCATACATACATACACACACACACACACACACACGCACGCACCCCGACATGCACACGGGATAATTAATGATAAACCAAATATAGTGAAATGTTGACAAGGGGGAATTTTGATACAGAGCATATGGACTTTTTTTGTGTTGTTTTTGCAATTTGGGGTATGTCTGAAATTATTTCAAAGAAGTAGAAAAGGTTTTCACTTTTTTTCTAATAAGAATTATGGATGTGGGAACAACTAAAATATGTTATATGTACTTGACAGGGAGAGCTTGACAAATCTAAATAGTTTTTGTAGTATGGTAACATCAAAATTTTGTGTATCCTGGTAGACAGCCAAAAGAAATGAGTATTTATATCCTTCAAAAGACGTGTACAAGAATATTCATAGGAACTTTATTCATAATACCCTGAAATAAGAAACAATCCACATGTCCATCAGAAGGAGAGTGGATAAATAAGTTGTGATGTAGTCATATGATGGAATACAGTAATGAAAATGAACGAAGAGCTGCAACATGCAACAACGTGGATGAATCTCACACGCGTGATGTTGAGCAAATTATAATCAGACACAAAAGAGCACCAAATATATGCTTTCATGCATATAAAGTTCAAAAACAGGCAAAATAATTGATGGTGTTACAGGCACAGTATTGTTACCCTTGGGGGTTATTGACTGAAAAAGGTATGAGAGATCCCTCAAGGGTGTGAGAGATGTTCACTGTTTTGATCTAGGTAGTATACACACACACACAAGTTGACCCTTAAACAACATGAGGGTTCAGTCATCAACTTCCTGCACAGTCGAAAATCTGCGTATAACTTTTGGCTTCCTAAAAACTTCACTACTAATAGCCTTTTGTTGACTGGAAGCCTTACCGTTGACATAGACAATTGATTAATATATATTTTGTATGTTATCTCTATCATATACTGTTTTCTTACAATGAAGTAAGCTAGAAAAAAGAAAATGTTATTAAGAAAATCACAAGGAAGAGAAAATTTATAGTACTGTACTGTATTTATAGCAAAAACCCATGTCTAAGTGGACCCACGTAATTCAAGCCCATGTTGTTTAAAAGTCAACTATATGTACATTTGTATACATGTGTATAAATTCATCAAGCTGAATGGTTAATGGTTTGTGCACTTTCTCTAAGTTACACATCAATAAAAATTAAAATGTGTCTTGTGAGGGCTATAGATCCAAATGTGAATTGTAAAATAATAAAAATTCTAAAAGTTGACATGAGAATATGTTCATGACTTTGAAATGGGGAAGATTTCTTAAACAGGACACAGAACACACTAATCATAGAAAAAAAAGTTGATAAATTAGACTACATTGAACTTAAGACTTTTTTCTTTATAAAGACACACCATTAAGAGAGTAAAAAGACAAGCCATACAGTGGGAGAAAATATTTATAACACACAAAACTGACAAGGTTCATCTTGAGCATATATAAGAATACCCACAGATCAAGAAATGTTAAGGACAACTCAGTAGAAATTGGGCAGCAGGTACTTTATAAAAGAAGATATCCAGGTGGACAGCACAATATGAAAAAAATGTCCAATCCCATTAGAATCAGGAAAATGAAAATTTATAATAAAAAATGCAATGAGGGGCACCTGGGTGGCTCAGTCGTTAAGTGTCTGCCTTCGGCTCAGGTCATGATCCCAGGGTCCTGAGATTGAGCCCCGCATCGGGCTCCCTGCTTGGCGGAAAACCTGCTTCTCCCTCTCCCACTCCCCCTGCGTCTGTTCCTTCTTTTGCTTTGTCTCTGTCAAATAAATAAATAAAATCTTTAAAAAAAAAAAAATCCAATGAGAAACCAGTACATACCTACTAGAATGGTAAATGTTTGAAAGACTGATGGTCTCAGGTGTTGGCAAGGATAGGATGAGGAGAACTGGCAAATGGCATACAAAGGGTAAGTTCATGCTACCACTTCGAAACTGTTTGACCTTATCTACCATAAATGAACATACCTATTCCTGTGACCCATCAATTTGACACCTAGGTGCACTCCCATCAGAAATGTGTGTGATTGGGTGTGTGTACAAAAGGCAAGTATAACAATGTTTTTAGAAGCATTATTCATAATTGTCAAAAACTAGAAACAATGAAGATGTCTTCCAACAAAAGAGTTAAGCCTATATTCATGCAACAGAATACCACACAGCAATGAAGATGAACACACGAACGTAACAGTGGACAAAAGAAGCCAGACAAAAAAAAGAATCATAATGTGTGATTCCGGTTATGCATTATTCAAAAAACAGGCAAAACAAATCTGTGGTGTTTAGTTTTGTTTGGGGGGCAGAGGGTGGGAGTGCTGACTGGAAGGGAGCATGGAGAGGACTCTGGGGTGCTGGTATATGTCATCTTTTTTATTTTGGTAACGGTTACCTAGGGGTGTTCACTTTGTGAAAATTCATCTAGCTGTATTCTTACCCTGGTATACTTTTCTGTACGCACATTTGCTTTAAAGTTGATAAATTTGATTTACATTTAGTGTAGTGCTGCTTGGTATATTGCGTATCAATATGGATTGAATTGTGTCTTCCCCCAAATTCATACATTGAAGCCATAACCCACAATAGGATTGTATTCAGAGATGGGGCCTTAAGGGAGGTAATTAGGGTTAGATGAGGTCTTGAGAGTGGGACCCCATGATGGGATTAGTATCTGTATAAGAGGAAGAAGCCGGCACACGATTCTCTCTTTCCCACAAGCACACCAAAGAGAGGTCCTGTGAACCAGCAGGCAAGTAGTCTCCCACAAACCAGGAGAAAAGGCCTCAGAAAGAGACCTGTCTTGCCAGCACCTTGATTTGGGACTTTCAGCCTCCAGAACTATGAAAAATAAATCTGTTGTTTGAGCCACCTAGCCCATGGTACAGGCATACTTTGTTCTATCGCACTTTATTGTGCTTCAGAAATAATGCTTTTTTTTTTTTTTTAAACAAATTAAAGGTTTGTGGCAACCCTGCCTTTGGCAAGTCTGTTGGGGCCATTTTCCCAATAGCATTTGCTCATTTTGTGCCTCTGTGTCACATTCTGGTAATTCTCATAACTTTTTCATTATTATTATTATATTTGTTATGGTGATCAGTGATCTTAGATGTTAACTATTGTAATTGTTTTGGGTGCCATGAATCTCACCCACATAAGACAGCAAACAATAAATGTTATGTGTGTTCTAACTGTTCCATGAACCAGTCATTCCCTCATCTCTCTCCCTCTCTCTTCGTAAGGCCTCCCTATTCCCTGAGACACAGAAATATTGAAATTAGGCCAATTAATAACCTTATAATGGCCTTTAAGTTTTCAAGTGAAAGGCATAGTTGCACGTCCCTCACTTTAAATCAAAGCTAGGAATGTTTACGCCTAGTGAGGAAGGCCAAAAGCTCCAAACAGCCAAGTCGTGAATGCAAAGGAAGAGTTCCTGAAGGAATTTAAAATCACTACTCCAGAAAGAAAGTGAAAGAGCCTTATCGCTGATCTGGAAAAAGTTTGAGTGGTCTGGATACAAGATCAAACCATCCGCAACATTTGCTTAAACCAAAGCCTAATCCAGAGCAAAGCCCTAACTCTCTTCAATTCTGTGAAGGCTGAGAGAGGTGAGGAAGCTGCAGAAGAAAAGTCTGAAGCTGGCAGAGGTGGGTTCATAAGGTTTAAGGAAATAAGCTGTCTCCATGACATCAAAGTGCAAGATGAAGCAGCTAGTGCTGATGTAGAAGCTGCAGGAAGTCATCCAGAAGATCTAGCTCAGATCATTAATGAAGGTGGCTACACTAAACAAGAGATTTCCAATGTAGACAAAACAGCCTTCCATGGAAGAAGATTCTATCCAGGACTTTAATAGCTAGAGAGAAGTCAATGCCTGGCTTCAAAGCTTCAAAAGACAGGCTGACACTCTTGTAAGAGGCTAATGCAGCTGGTGGTTTTAAGTTGAAGCCAATGCTCATTTACCATCCCCCAAATCCTAGGACCCTTAAGAATTATGCTAAATCTACTCTGCCTGTGCTCTAGAAATGGAACAACAAAGCCTGCGTGACAACACATCTGTTTACAACACGGTGTACTAAATACTTTAAAACCCCCAGTGTTGACACCTGCTGCTCAGAAAGAAAGATTCCTTTAAAAATATTACTGCTCATGGACAGTGCACCTGGTCACCCCAGAGTTCTGATGGAGATGTTCAATGAGATTAATGTTTTCCTACTTAACATCCGTTTTGCAGCCCATGGATCAAGGAGTAATTTTGACTTTCAAGTCTTATTGCATAAGAAATACGTTTTGTAAGGTTATCATTGCCACGAATAGACAGTGATTCCTCTGATGGACCTGGGCAAAGTAAATTGAAGACCTTCTGGAAAGGATCCATCATTCTACATGCTGTAAGAACATTCATGATGCATGGGAAGAGGTCAAAATATCAGCTTTACCAAGAGCTTGGAAGAAGTCAGTTCCAACCCCCACAGATGACTTTCAGGGGCTGAGGACTTCAGTGGAGGAAGTAACTGCAGATGAGGTGGAAATGGCAAGAAAACCAGAATTAGAAATGGAGCCTGAAGATGTGATAGATTACCTTGAGTCTTAAAAACTTGAAAGGATGAGAAGTTCCTTCTTATTGATGAGCAAAGAAAGTAGTTTCTTAAGGTGGCATCTACTCCTGGCAAAGACGATGTGAAGATTTTTAAAATATCAACAGAGGATTTAGAATATTTTTTTAAAGATTTTATTTATTTATTTGACAGAGAGATAGAGAGCACAAGTAGGCAGAGAGGCAGGCAGAGGGAGAGGGAGAAGCAGACTCCCCACTGAGCAGGGAGCCCGACGCCGGGGCTCGATCCCAGGACCCCGGGATCATGACCCGAGCCGAAGGCAGCCG
The DNA here is from genome assembly GCF_054177405.1 of Leptonychotes weddellii. Classification (NCBI taxonomy): domain Eukaryota; kingdom Metazoa; phylum Chordata; class Mammalia; order Carnivora; family Phocidae; genus Leptonychotes; species Leptonychotes weddellii. The sequence goes on from NC_138378.1 coordinate 53,313,823, forward strand.
CTTAACCGACGGAGCCACCCAGGCGCCCCCAGAGGATTTAGGATATTACCATCAGCTAAGCAATGGTAGGATTTGAGAGGACTGACTCCAATTTTGAAAGTAGTTCTACTTTGGATAAAATGCTGTGAAACAGCATTGCGTGCTGCAGAGAAATAGCCTACGAATGGAAGAGTCAATTGATGCGGCAGACTTCGCTGTTATCTTATGTTAAGAAATTGCCACAACCTCTCCAGGCTTCATCAACCACCACTCTGATCAGTCAGCAGCCGTCAACATTAACGCAAGACCCTCCACCAGCAAAACAGTGGACTTGCTGGAAGCTCAGATGATGGTTACCAGTTTTTAGCAGTAAATTATTTTTTAACCAAAGTATGTACGTTGTTTTTTCAGACACTGCTATTGCACATTGAATAGACTATAGTGTAAACATGACTTTTTTATGCCCTGGGAAACCAAAAAACCCATTGGATTCACTTTATTGCAATATGCACTGTATTGCAGTGGTCTGGAACGGAACCCGCAATATCTCTGAGGTAGGCCTGCATTTTGCTATGGCAGCCCAGGCAGACTGAAGTACACAGACATGTCTAGTAGCATCAACCACCTAATTTTCTGAGAATCCATTCTGCGCTGGACCCTGGGCTGGGCACTGGGGTACAGAGACAAGGCTTCGTCTGTGCACTTAAGTGACTCAAGAGGGACCAAGTCATCAGTGTGGTAAAAATACATGAAGTGTTGTGCGGGTGAAGAGGAGGGGCTGAGAAATGGTAAGTTTCCTCAGGCAGCAGTGACATATTTACTCCTCTTTTGTGCTTGAAAGTGCTCCTCCGTCTTGTGCTCCATCTGGAGTGGTGACCTGCTGAACTTTCAGAAACCAGAGTGCGCTGCTTTTCACGATCTTGAGGAACAGCCAAAACTGGAATGGCAAAACCCGTCCACTCCGGAGCGGAACAAAGACCGGGGTTGTGTTTCCACACTCAGTGGGTTCTGCATTTTCAGGAGGACATAAAAGCACTTGTGCTCAGAAAAGAAACCGATTGAAAAAGAGTAAATATCCTTCCCTCCCACCCTCCCCAGTTGCACGCAGCTTTTACTGCATGGACTTGGTCTCAATACATCAGCAGTTTCTGATTCTTTTTATATTTTATCATCTCTGTGGACTTCTCAACACTGCAACGTTTGCTTGGGTTAGGGCGGTTTTCCTGTCTTTGGCAAATGTTCCAGACTCGACTTGGTATACTTTAAGTTCCCCCAAAGAAAAGGGTTTTTTAAAAAGCAGCCTTAAGAGGTGCCTGGGTGGCTCAGTCGTTAAGCATCTGCCTTTGGCTCAGGTCATGGTCCTGGGGCTCCCTGCTCAGTGGGAAGCCTGCTTCTCCCTCTCCCACTCCCCCTGCTTGTGTTCCCTCTCTTGCTGTCTCACTCTCTGTGTCAAATAAATCAATAAAATCTTTAAAAAAAAAAAAAGCAGCCTTAATCCCTGTACCTTGTATTCTCAAAAGGCACTATCACTTACAGAGAATATTACTGAGAGATTTTAGTGATACTTTTTGTTTTTTTCTTTTCCTTCTTGCTTCTTGGTTAGCATCAACAATGTGAACAGCTTTTAGCAGGTTTTCCAGCTTCCTGATGCCGTAGTCCTTTGTCCTTTGGAAGATTAGCAGCAGCAGCAGCATGGACCTTCAGTTTTGCTTCCCTTGTACTTTCTTTTTTAAGAAAACAGTTTTATCGAGATATAACTCCATACCATACAATTCACCCACTTAACGTGTACAGTTGATAGAATTGTGCCACCATCCCTACAGTCAATTTTAGAACATTTTCATCACCCCAGAAATAAACCCTGCATCCCTTAGCTGTCGCCCCCCACAACTTCCCTCCTCTCTCCCAAGCCCTTAATTTGCTGGATTTGCGTGTTCTGGACATTTTATGTAGATGGAATCACACAGAATGTGGTTTTATGAGTTGGGCTTCTTTCACTTAGTGTAAGGTTTCCAAGGTCCATCCATTTTGTGGCGTGAGTCAGTACTTCATTCCTTTTTATAGTTGAATAATACTCCATTATATGGATATATCACATTTTGTTCATCCTCTCAACAACCGATGGACATTTGGGTTGTTTTCCCTTTTTGGCTATTATGAATAATGCTGCTGCATTATTCATGGATAAGATTTTGTGTGGACATATGTTTTCATTTCTCTCTTGTTTATACCTAGGAATGGAATTGGTGGGTCATATGGTACCTGTGTGTTTAACCATTGGAGGAACTGCCAGGCTGTTTCCCAAAGCCCTTTTCCTTGTATGATCAGTAAGCCAAAGAAATATTTTACTGCTCTTTAACTTCCGTAGGATTTTGCAAATTTTGCTACTGACCACCTTTGCAGTTTATCTGTTAAAATGCTTTCATAAAAAAGCTGGAGGTGTGATCACCATGCTTACACTCCTTCTCTCTACATATTTCTCATCCTCTATAAGTCTGATGGATCCAGGCCTTAGTCTTCTAACGCCCTTAGGAACAGAGACTTTTCCTACCACAGGCATTGTTATTTATGGACCAAATAGCTTTTCAGATACTTCTGGTTATAAGAGCAATTTCTTTTGCCAATCTTTCCCTGAGATCCCACTTACATATTGAGAGTTTGGGTAGAATGTCACACACAAGTTTTGGGTGCTTGAGCTGATGACTCTGTGATCATGCTCATGTCATGACTATGTTGGCCACAAAATGGCGTCCAAATCAGGAACATGGGAAAAGCCCTTGGACTTTCAGTGTCACCCTTTGTGATACACACAAAGGATTTTTAATGTTTTCAGAGGCCCTCACCACCAGCCTCCACCTTCTATGGAATGCAGGGCTGTTGCCACCAAATACACTATTATGGGCTCAGTTGACGCCCTAAAATTCATATTTTGAAGTCCTAACCACCCCAGAATGTGACTGTATTTGTAAATAGGCCTTTATAGAGGTAACTAGGGCTAAATGAGGTCATTGGGGATGGACCCTAATACAATAAGACAAATGTAATAGGTTGAGTAACAACTGCCACAGTTAAGATAGGGAATATTTTCATCACCCTCTGAAGAACCCTCATACACCTTTGCCTGGCCATGGCTTCTGAGCCAGGAAGTTACACAACTGAGTTGATGCCCTAGGTCTGGGAAGGTTGAATCAGAAGCAATGTTCAGGAAGGACTGGAAGGAAAAAGGGGTAGAAGGAAAAGAAACTGTTTTTTTTTTTTTTTAAAGATTTTATTTATTTATTTATTTATTAGAGAGCGAGCGAGAGAGAAACAGCATGAGAGAGGAGAGGGTCAGAGGGAGAAGCAGGCTCCCCGCTGAGCCGGGAGCCCGATGTGGGACTCGATCCCAGGGCCCTGGGATCATGACCTGAGCCGAAGGCAGTCACTTAACCAACTGAGCCACCCAGGCGCCCGAAACTCGTTATTTCTTAAGGTAGAAAAACCAGAAACAAATTCCACTGGTGAATGGAAGGATGGGCAGTCATGGGCAACACCTCCCTGAAGGCTCAAAGGAGGACAAGGTGCCAGAACCAGGGCAGAGGATAATTTTCAGCATCATCCTTATCTCGCTGGTCCACTAGAAGCATCTGATGCTGCCCTTCAGTACTGATATAGGCACAACTTTAGAATATTTTATTATTTTAGCCATTGTACAAAAATTACAGACCATAAATCCTTTACTTAATATGGTTATTTCCTATATCTCTAAGTACTTTTCTCTTTTTTTTTTTTTATTCTTATGTTAATCCCCATACATTATATCATTAGTTCTAGATGAAGTGTTCCATGATTCATTGTTTGTGCATAACACCCAGTGCTCCATGCAGAACGTGCCCTCCTCAATACCCACCACCAGGCCAACCCATCCTCCCACCCCCCTCCCCTCTCTTTTTTTTTTTTTTAAAGATTTTATTTATTTATTTGACAGAGAGACACAGCGAGAGAGGGAACACAAGCAGGGGGAGTGGGAGAGGGAGGGGGAGGAGCAGGGAGCCTGATGCGGGGCTCAATCCCAGGACCCTGGGATCATGACCTGAGCTGAAGGCAGACGCTTAACGACTGAGCCACCCAGGCGCCCCAGTACTTTTCTCTTTTTAATCCATGATTTCTGCCAAGTTGTGTTGTCCTCTACTTACTTGACATTAGTTTACATGTACTTTTCCCCCCCATGGATAATTTATATATCTATTTATCCTTTCTCGTGGTAAAATACACATAGCATAAAATTTACGATTTAATCATTTTAAAATTCAGGGGCATTTAGTAAATTCACAGTGTCGTGCAACCGTTAGCACTGTCGGGTTCCAGAATGTCTTCATCATCCAAAAAGGAGACCTTGTACCCCTGGTGCAGCTGCTCCCCATTACTCCTTCCCTCCCCCTCACACCCCAGCACTCAGCACCTGGCAACCACTAATCTACTTTCCCTCTCTATGGATTTTCCTATTCTGGGCATTTCAGATAGAGAGAATCATATGCAATATGAGACCTTTTGTGTCTGGCTTCTTTCACTAAGCATAATGATTTTAAGGTTTATCCATTGTTACAGCATGTATCAGTGCTTCATTCCTTTTTGTGGCTCAATAATACTCCATTTTATGGCTGTCTTACATTTTATTTATCCATTCAGTAGTTGATGGACATTTGCACTGTTTCCACCTTTTGGCTGTATGAACATTCACATGCAAGGATTTAGTCTGAGTACCTATTTTCATTTGTTTTGGGTATGTACCTAGGAATTGCTGGTCATACGGTAACTCTATATTTAACTTGCTCGGGAACTGCCAGACTCTTCTCCACAGTGGCTGTACAATTTTACATTCACACCAGCAGTGGGTGAGGGCTTCAGTTTCTCTAATCCTCACCAATACTAGTTATTGATTGGTTGGTTGGTTGGTTGATTGCCATCCTAGTGGGTGTGAAGTGGCGTCTCATTATAGTTTTGATTTGCACTTCCCTAATAAAGTGGCCAATGACACTGAGCATCTTTTCATGTGCCTTGGCCATTTGTATAGATTCTTTTGAAAATGCCCATTTAAATCTCTTGCTTACTTTTTTTTTTTTTTAAAGATTTTATTCATTTATTTGACAGAGAAAGAGAGAGAACAAGTAGGCAGAGAGGCAGGCAGAGGGAGAGGGAGAAGCAGGCTTCCCGCCGAACAGGGAGCTCGATGCCGGGCTCGATCCCAGGACCCCGGGATCATGACCTGAGCCGAAGGCAGCGGCTTAACCGACTGAGCCACCCAGGCGCTCCTCCTGCTTACTTTTTAACAGGTTTTTTTTGGTCTTTTTGTTGTTGAGTTGTAAGTTTTTCATATATTCTGGATACTAGACCCTTATCAGATTTATATGATTTGCAAATATTTTGTCCCACTCTGTAGATTGTCTTTTCATTTTCTTGACCTAGTCTTTGAAGCACAAAAGCTTTAAATTCTGATGAAATCCGATGTATCTATTCTTTTGTTTTTGTTGCTGTGCTGTTGGTATCATATCTAGGAAACCATTGCCCAACCTAGAGTCATGAAGATTTACTCCTGTGTTTTCTTCTCAGAGTTGTATAGTTTTAATGCTTATATTTAGGTTTTCCATTTTTTAAAAAGATTTTACTTATTTATTTCTTTGAGATAGAGAGTGTGAACGGGGGGAGGAGCGGGGGTGGGGGGTGAGGAAAGGGGAAAGAATCTCAAGCAGACTCCATGCTGAGAACAGAACCCCACATGGGGCTCGATCCCACAACCCCGAGATCATGACCTGAGCCGAAACCAAGAGTCGGACACTCGACTGACGGAGCCACCCAGGTGCCCCTAGGTTTTCCATTTATTTTGAGTTAATTATTGTGTGTGGTGTCGGGTGAGACAAGGATCCAGCGTCATTCTTCTGCATGTGGATGTCCAGTTGTCCTAGCACTTTTGCTGGACTCTTCTTTCTCCATCAAATGATGTTAGCATCTTTGTTAAAAATCAAATGACCGTAGATGTATGTGTTTATTTCTGGAATCTCAGTTCTAGTTCATTGATATATGACCTAGACATGATATGTCTACCCTTATGCTAGTACCACACTGTTTTGATTACTGTGCCTTTGTAGTAAGTTTAGAAATCAGGAACTTTGAGTCCTCCAACTTTATTTTTCCTTTTCAAAATTGTTTCAGGGTCCCCTGTGATTTTATATGCATTTTAGGATCGCTTTTTCCATTTCTGTCAAAAAAGGCCTTTGGGATTTTGACAGGGATGCATTGATTCTGTAGACCACTTCAGGGAGTTTTACAGTCTTAGTGATCTTGAGCCTTCCAATCCACAAATGCAAGATGTCTTTCCATTAATTTATGTCTTCTTTAATTTCTTTCCACAATGTTCTGTCATTTTCAGAGTTTAAACTTTGCTAAATTTATTCCTAAGCGTATTATTCATCCATTTCATCTATGTTGCCTAATTTGTTTGTGTACGGTTATTCATAGTATTCTCCCTTTTAATCATTTTTATTTCTAAGGTTGATAGTAATGTCTGCACTTTCATTTCTGATTTTAGTGATATGAGTTCCTCTTTTTCTTGGTCAGTCTAGTTTGGTTTGTCAACTTTGTTGGTCTTTTCAAAGAACCAACTTTTGGCTTTGTTGACTATTATTTTTTCTATTCTCTTCTTCTTTTGTTTCCCCTCTGATCTTTATTATTTCCTTCCTTTTGCAAGCCTCGAGTTTAGTTTGCTTTTCTTTTTCTAGTTCCTTACAGTATAAAGTTAGGTTACTGATTCAATTTCTTTTTTTAACGTAGGCTCAATAATACTCCATTTTGTGGCTGTGTTACATTTTATTTATCCACTCAGTGGTTGATGGACATTTGTGAGCTATAAATTTTCCTGGGAGCACTGCTTTCATTGCATCCCATATGTTTTGGTATGTTGTGTTTGCACTTTCCTCTAAGTATTTTTTTTAAGATTTTATTTATTTGTCAGAGAGAGAGACAGAGCACAAGCAGGGGGAGCAGCAGGCAGAGGAACAAGCAGGCTCCCCTCTGAGCAAGGAGCCCAGTGCAGGACTCGATACCAGGACTCTGGGATCATGAACTGAGCCATCCAGGTGTCCCAAGTATTTTTTAATTTCGCTTATGATTTCTTCCTTGATCTGGTTGTTTAAGAGTTTGTTGTCTTATTTCTACATATTTGTGAAATTCCCAGTTTTCCTTTTTTTTTTTATGTCTAGTTTCTATTATGATCAGGAAAGATACTTTATAAAGGATTTCCATCTTCTTAAACTTATTGAGACTTGTTTTGTGGCCTAACATATGATCTATCCTGAAGAAAATTCTGTGTGTACTTTCAAAGAATGTATACTCTTTGCTCTGTGAAGAGTGAAGAGTGAAGAGTTCTGTAGATGCCTTTTATGTCTAGTTGGTTCATGGTGTTGTTGAAGTCCTATGTTTTCTTTTGATCTTCTGTCTGGTTACATTATTGAAAGTATGATAATGAATTCTTCAACTATCAGTTTATAACTATTTCCCCCTTCAACTCTGCCAAAGCTCTCTTTTGAGGTACATGAATGTTTATAATTATTATGCCTTCTTGGTGAATGAGTCTTATATCAATATGTCATGGCTTTCTTTGTCCCATTGTAATTTTTGACTTAAAATCTGTTTTGTCTGGTATTAGGATAGCTACTTCAGCTCTCTTTGGATTTCTGTGTTCATGGAGTATCTTTTCCATCCTTTCACTTTCAACCTATCTGTTTATAAAGTGAGTTTCTTGCAGATAGCGTATAGTCAGATGTTTTTTCATCTATTTTGCCAAGATCTACCTTTTGATTTGAGAGTTCAATCCACTTACATTTACAGTAGTTACTGATAAGAAAATATTTCTGCCATTTTGCTATTTTGTTTCCTATATACCTTATATCTTTTTTGTTCCTTAGTTTCTCTATTGCTGCCTTCTTTTATGTTTAATTGGGGTTTTTTGTACTGTATTGTTTTGATTCCTTCTTCATTTCCTTTTCTCTATATTTGCAAGTTATTTTATTAGTGGTTATCCTGGAGATTATAATTTATATTTTAAATTTATAACAAACTAGTTTAAATTAGCTTCAATAGTATAAAAAAAACTCTGCTCCTATACAATTCTATCCTTCCCCTTTATGTTTTTATTGTCACAAATTACATCTTTGAACATTGTGTGTTCATTAACATAGATGTATAATTGTTGTTTTATGCATTTGTCTTTTAAATCCCGTGGGGGAAAAAGAGTTATAAACCAAAAATATAGTAGTACTTGCCTTTTTTATTTATGTATAAATATCACATAGTTCACAGTCTAGTTCAGATTAATACCAACTTAATTTCAATAAGATACAAAACTTCACACCTATATAGCTCTATTCCCACCCCTCCTTTGTGCTGTTGTTGTCATACAAATTTTATCTTTAGACATTGGGCACCCATCAAAGACAGGTTTGTAATTATTGCTTTACAGTTGTCTTTTAAATCAGGAGAAAAAGAGTTACAAGTAAAACCAACATTTATACTATCTTTTAAGTATATCCATGTTGTTACCTTTATCACTGTTCTTTTTTCTTCGTATGGATTCAAGTTACTTTCTAATATCCTTTCACTTCAGCCTAAAGAATTTACTTTAGTATTTCTGGCAGAACAGATTTGTTAGAAACAAATTTTCTCAGTTTTTGTTTATCTGGGAATATCTCATCTTCTCATTTTTTGGAGGATAGTTTTACTGGGTACAGCATTCTTGGTCCCCAGTCTTTTCTTTGTGCACTTTGAATATTTCATCTCACTGCCTGCTGATCTCTGGGGTTGATGAGAAATCACCTGTTAATCTTATTGAGACTTCCTTGTAGGTGATAAATCATTTCTCTCTTCGTGCTTTTAAGATTCTCTCACTGGTTTTTAACAGTTTGAGTATGATGTATTTAGGTGTGGACTTCCTTGAATTTATCCTACTTGGAGTTTTCTGAGCTTCTTGGAAGTGCAGTATTCTTTCTGTCCCCCTCCACCCCTGCCATCTCTATCTCCATCTCTCTCTCAACTCCTGGAACTCCTATTATGCATATATTGGTGTACTTAATGGTGTCACACTGGTTTCTGAGGCTCTGTTCATCTTATTCTTTTTTCATTTTGTGCCTCAGAATTGACTGTCTCAGTTAACCTCTATAAAAGTTCACTGATTCTCTCTTCTGCTAGCCTGCATCTGGTGTTGAAGCCTTCTGCTTAGTTTTTCATTTCAGTTTTTGTACTTTTCAACTCCAGAATTTCTGTCTGGTTCCTTTTTATAATTTTTAAAATCTTTATTGATAGTCCCTGTTTGATGAGAGCTCATTCTCTTCTGGTTTCTTTTAGTTCTTTGTTCACCATTTCTTTGGTTCTTAGAGCATATTTGAGACAGTTGATGTAAAGTTTTTGTTTAGTAAGTCCAATGCCTGGGCTTCCTCAGGGACAGTTTCTTTCATTCTTTTTTGGTCTATGAATGGACCATACTTTGTTGTTTCTTTGCATGCCTTGTAATTTTTGTTGAAAATTGTTCATCTTGAGGGGTGCCTGCGTGGCTCAGTCGTTAAGCATCTGCCTTCGGCTCAGGTCATGATCCCAGGGTCCTGGGATCGAGTCCCACATCAGGCTCCCTGCTCTGCAGGAGGCCTGCTTCTCCCTCTCCCACTCCCCCTGCTTGTGTTCCTGCTCTCGCTATGTCTCTCTCTGTTAAATAAATAAAATCTTTAAAAAAAAAAAAAAGAAAGAAAATTGTTCATCTTGAATATTATAATGCAGTAACCCTGAAAATAGGACTACCCCCCCGCCAGTATGAATTGCCGTTGCTGGTTGTGAGTTGTAGTTGATTGTTTAATGACTTTTCTAAACTATTTTTATAAAGACATTAGTAATTTGTTGTGTGTGGTCACTGAAGTCACTGTTCCTTAAGCTTAGTGGTTAACTGGTAAGTAGTTAGAAAATTCCTTAAATGCCACCACCGCCACCACAATAAAACTCTTCTGGTCTTTGCAGATTGGTTCTGTGATGGAGTACTCCCTCAAAGCTTAGGCAGGCCTTACTTAGGCAACTCTGCCTTCGCCTTCATTTCCTGCTTATGTGGAGCCTAATGATTAGCCAGAGGTTAACATTTACCATCTTCTGGGGTCTTTCCTAAACATGCATTAGCCCTGGGCATGCATGTGGCCTTCTGGACTCTGGTTTATGTGGGAGTTTTTAAAATCTTTATTCCTCCGTGTATCTCCTTCCTCAGCCTCTTCCTTTTCAGGCCGTTCAGATGCCCTGCTGCTTGCCTCACCTGTTATCCCTTGCCCCGGGTAGTTGTGGCTGGTAGACTTGCCTTTAAATGCTTTCAGCAAATGCTGCCCAGGAGGCCACTTCAGCCCTGCGAAAGTTCCAAGTGAGAGAAAACAAAGATAAGACCCTGAGTTGATCCCTCAGGGAGCCAGGATACAGATCAAAACATACAACCACAATTCTTTGAGAACGGAGTTTATATTACCCTCTCTGTCACCAGCAAAGCCACACCAGGAACACAGCCTCCCACCAGCTGCCTCTTAACTGGGGGTGGGGGATGAAGTCAGGTAAGTTCAAAATCCAGAACACAACTGTACTGAAATTTAGCAGCTTCTTTCTTCATTAAGCCTTTCCCTGCTTGTTGTTACTTTCTTGTTAAATTTCAGAGTTCTGTAAATGTTGGTTCTGACAGGTTTTGTTAGCTTAATTATTGCTTTTGTGGAGGGACAGGTTTCTGGGATTCCCTAATCCCAGGTATGAACATTTTGTAGTTATTTGTATATTGATAGCGTGCTCTCTAAAAAGAATAAGCCATTTTATTATTTTTAAAGATTTTATTTATTTATTTGACAGAGAGAGACAGGGAGAGAGGGAACACAAGCAGGGGGAATGGGAGAGGGAGAAGTAGGCTTCCGCCGAGCAGGGAGCCTGATGCGGGGCTCGATCCCAGGACCCTGGGATCATGACCTGAGCTGAAGGCAGACGCTTAATGATTGAGCCACCCAGGTGCCCCAAGAATAAGCCATTTTAGAGTACCAGCAGAAATGTATTTCCTCACAGCCATATCAACATTTATCATAAATTTTTAATTTTTTAATGATTTCATTAGGATTAAAGAATACTTCATAGGCATATTGATTTGAATGTCTTCCACTTTGGTTGGGTTTGAACACTTGTTGAGTTAGTGTTTGTGTTTTTTGTAAATGGTTGTTTCCTTTGGAAAGTAGCTCATTCAGATATCAGCCTTTCACGTACGTTTCAGTTTATCTGATCCTAAGCCTGAAATGATGAGAGATGTCTGTGTGTGAGGCATGATCCATCTCAGCTGTAGACGGACAGTTCCTAACGCTGAAGAAAGCTTTTTGGGTCAGCCCTGGGTATCTCTTTAAATCATTCATTCATTCAACAGAAATGCATCAAACCCTACTGTGTGCCAGGTCTGTGCTGATTCTGGGAAAATGACAGGGACTAGAGAGCCCTGGCCTACCCCTTGTGAGCAAACAGTCTTTATAGGGGTGACACCGAGCAAACGAGACATGCAGAATGTCATCTCAGAACACATCTTTTCTGTTAAGCTGTGCTAGTTTTGATTTTATAAAAGTTTAAAAAAAAAAAAAGTTGATGTCCATACACTTGTCTATCCCATCCTTGAAATGAGAGGTCACATTGAGCCCCTTTCACCTCAGCAACTTGGTCTTCATGGTGCACGTGCTTGGTCCTTAGGGTAGAGCTGGAGGGGGATTTCCCTCCTGGGCACCAGTGGGCCCAGGCCCTCTTCCATAGGGTACCTAGAACTTCAGAGCATTTAGCTTTCCTCTGGCGGCTCACGTCACCTGACAGACAGTTCCTTCCAGGACAGAAAGTCCAGCAGTTTGCAGATGGCCGGGCCTGAGAAGACTGCGTCAGCCCTTCCTCAGAACGAAGGTAGGTGTCTCTCACCTGCACAGGTAGAGCTGTTCTGAGGCCTGAGGCCATGAGGGAGCGGACAACCCACGGTTGAGGGATTCCCCTCGCATTCCCCTGCCCACATCAATCTGGAGTTGCCCCCTCTCCTCATGCAGCATGGCACAGTGGCCGGGATGGTGGTGGGTGAGTGGGGGTACCACAATACTCTGTCCTATCCATAGGGGTCCAGGAAGTGGAAGTGGCGCCCCTCCTGTTGCCCAGCCTGAAGGGCAGCTGCTTCGACCATCCCCTGCACGAGGGGCTCCTCCACCCCACCCGGCGCTCCAGCAGTCCTGCCTCAGCTCCAACTCCTACATTGTCAAAGAAGCCCAAGGTGCATGCAGCCAGGAACATGTTCCCCACTGACTGGAGCCCGCCACCTGTTGAGTTCCTGAACCTGAGGGTACCGCCGGCCAGCAGGGGGGCCCAAGCCCCGAGGTGGGTGGGTGTGGCAGGGCCACAGGCCCTGAGGACATGGGCCCACCAGCTGCCTGAGGAGTTAGAGCAGGAGCCCCAGGACTCGGACCCCCAGGGGAGTCTGGCCTCACTGGAGGAGCCGTTCTGGAACATGGCAGGCCCGAGCCAGAAGGCTGCAGCTCCAGTGGTGGACACCCACAGCTTGGTAAGCCAGCGGCGCCCCCGGCCTCCTCTCCTTGCTGCCCCTCCTCAGTCACCCCCTGGCCACTCCCTTTTTGGCCACTCTTCCTTGGCCGTACCCCAACTGCCCTTCATCGGCCACCTCCCCCTAACTATCCCTCCTCAACCGCATACCCCCCACCTCTCCCCAGCCCTTGGACCCTTGTGGCTGGGGTGCATCTCTCCCCTTATTTCTGCTGCTAACCTCTGCTAACAGATGGCTTGGGTGGTGCCAAATTTGATGCTGCTTCTGTATGGGAGCCTTCAAGGCTTTTGTGCCTAAGGTTGAGGTTATCCCCTTGGGGAAAGGGGGACCTTGGTGCCTGGGTCTAAGTTAGGCCAGGCACTAAGACTCGGGCTGACTCTGGTCCAGTGGATTGGAATGTCTAAATGGAAACTTCAATGATGAACTTTAAGCTAGGTGGGAATAAACAGCTCTTGCTAGGTAGACTAGGAACACTTAGGGGCCCATGGATCCAGGAAATTTATTTTGAGAATAGGGCTTAATTATCTGTTTTGTTTGGTTTTCTTTTTAAGTAGAAGTTTTTTCTTCTTGTGGGAAGTCTTTTTTTTTTTTTAAGACCTTATTTATTTGTCAGAGAGACAGCACACAAGCAGGGGGAGAAGCAGGCTTCCTGCTGAGCAAGGAGCCCAATGTGGGACTCAATCCCAGGACCCTAGGATCATGACCTGAGCCGAAGGCAGACGCTTAACCGACTGAGCCACCCAGGCATCCCTGGTCTTAATTATTTATAATAGCCCAAGATTGTCAATAATCTAAATGCCTACCACTAGGGAATTAATACATTATGTTCTAGTCCTACATTAGAGTACCCTGAAAGTGTTTTTTTTTTAACTTATCTTTTTAGTATTGATATGGAATGACCCTCAAGACACACTATTAATTGAACAGAGCCAAGGGTAGAATAGGGTTCATAGTTTGCTACCATATGCGTTATGGTTGGGGGGGAGTCTGTGATGTATGACTGTTTGCTTGTCTGTGGATAAAATGTCTCTGAAAGCACCCAGAGGAGTGAACACCTGTGAGGAGGGCCCTGGGTGGCTGGGGATGCAGGTGCGGGGAGACAGCTTACCGCATGCTTTTATACTTCCCGAGTTTTTAATCATGTGAGGGTATTGCCTATTCAGAAACATAAACTAGATAAATAAAGGGCTTAATTTAGATTAATTTTATTCTTCTCCCCCCCCTCTCTGTCTTTTTCTCTGTCCCCCATTCTCACGTCCTGTTTCTCCAGTTCACCTTTGGGGCCTCAGAGAGCTACGTCAATAGCTTGGATTACTTACTGCAGGAGAAGCGGTGAGTGTGGGAAGAGGTCCACCGTGGGGTCTTCATTCTGTGGGGTTGGCAGCGATTTGGGGGGGTTGTCCTCTAAGACGTCTAGCACATTCCCATCAGGATCGAGCACACTCCATCACAGCGTGTCTCCTGGAGCACCCTGTGTGCTCTGAGTAATAGTGAGCACGGGGAACGGTAGTCAGGTCAAAGGGGGTCATCTGGAAGGCAGAAAGCCCCAGACCTCTGCCACATACAGAACCCTCGTTCAGGGGGGCTTGTGAATCTTGGGTTGGTGTGGGTGGGATGCAGGGGGTATCCCTTGCTCTCTTCTGCCCAGTTCATGCCCGTGTGGGGGCCTCTTGGCTCCCGTTCAAGCGTTCCATGGGCGAGAAGGGGAAAAGGCAGGTGGCCCTGACGGAGGTGTACAGCCTGAGCCCTGCCACGCCGGTGGTGTGGGCAAGTAAAGGTCATCAGGGCACCCGGCACTGGGAGATTCTTGCTCTACTGGGCCCTCGCCAGGCACTGGATACGTGGAGGTGATGGGGCAGCCCTGCTCGCCTGGACATGCATCCTCATGCTTCTGGTATTTCCCATGCTGTGAAGTGGCTGTGGAGGGGCCTGGAATACTGGCACCTCATTTAACCTGGGGGTCAGGAAAGGCTCCCCACAGGTATCCTTATCTTTGAACCTAGGAGAATTAGGAGATTTGGGGGGGGGGCGTCCTGGGTGACCACACATGTGAAGGTGGGTATGACAGATATTCTGGCGGCCGACTAGAACTGGAATTCTCGGCACTGGGGAGTGGGGGTTGGGGGTCGACATAGCAGGAGGTGCAGCCAAGATGTGAACCGGAGTTGGGTCACGAGAGGCCTCATGAACACAGGGTTGAGTTGGGAGAATTTTCAGTGGGTAGTGATGTGTTTCCCGCTGTGTTTCAGAGATCACTTAGGCTGCATTATGGAGAATGGATGGGAATGGGGAGAGAGGAAGTAGGGTGAACGGTGATGGGGTGGGGCCCTGGGAGGAAGGCAGTTGGGGCTATGATAAGTCTGCTGACCTGGGTGGCTGGGACTCTGGAGCCTGCGTGGAAGGGAATTCAGACCCAGACATGTGGCTTTGGAGAGGTCCGGGCACATTCAGCTGGAAACCATTCAGTTGTCACTGGCTGGGAGGATCCAAACTCCTGATGGCAGCCTGGACTGGAGGCAAAGTCTTTAAGAACTGAGGACCTTTGGGCAAAGCTAGGGCAAGCACCTGGAGGGGCAGGGCAACAGCTGGGGAGGCTCCCAGGCTGTTGAGGAACCAAGGATCAAGAAAGCCGAAGGTGGACAGTGCCTGCTCAGGGGTTTGTGTGTTTCGGGCGGGAGGGAGGTGAGGGAGTCAGGATTCCAACAAGATAATGGTTGGCGTGCAGGGCTGTGGTGGGGACAGGCCTCTGAGGCTGGAGACCAAAGTGTAGGGAGAAAAGGAAATGAGCAGGACCTGGAAGGGCTGCCCTTGGGGCCGGAAAGGCAGGCCGTGTGTCAGGGGCTCTGGGAGCCATGAGCCTGGGGGGCCTCTCCAGGTCAGTGTGGCCAGGCCCTGGGAGGAGGAGAAGAGGCTAAGCACAGGCCCGGATGTGTCAAAAAGTGGGCACATCCTGGGGCGCCTGGGTGGCTCAGTCGTTAAGCGTCTGCCTTCGTCTCAGGTCGTGATCCCAGGGTCCTGGGATCAAGCCCCGCATCGGGCTCCCTGCTCCGCAGGGAAGCCTGCTTCTCCCCTCCTTCTCCCCCTGCTTGTGTTCCCTCCCTCGCTATGTCTCTCTCTGTCAAATAAATAAATAAAATCTTTACAAAAAAAAAAAAAGTGGGCACATCCTAAACAAGGTACACAAAGGCGGGTTTGAAGTTGTGTGGTGAAAATTTTCCTTCAGGCCTGTCTGCTCCTGTCCGCTTAACCAGACAGCACAGTTGATGTGATGTGATGCCTCTCCCCCGCCCCACCCAGGTCTCATGTTGAGGGCCTTTACACAGGAGTGCAGGGAAGTGTCCCTATTCCTAGGCCTTGACATGTTCACAGGGTCTGCAGCCCAGTGCCTGGGTCGCTTGACTGGGGACAGTGCTGACCTCTGTTACTGGCTTTCTGCTCCCCGCAGGGACCAGGCCCTGGAGCGAGAGCAGGTGCTTCTGCAGCATCGCCCCCACCTCAGCTCCCTGGATCTGGATGAGGATGAAGCGCCGCTCACACCTGAGCACAGGTGGGAGACGTGGGCAGGAGAGGTGCAAGGGCCTGGCCGCTTGTGGGGGCGGGGGGGGGCTAGTCCACGCACCTGCCTCTCAAGGCAGAGGATTTAAGTGTTGACTGGCTCTCATTTTCAGACAGAATTTCAACCAGCAATCTGTATGTATTTATAAGTTCTCAAGCTGCCTCCTTTTTTTTTTTAAAGATTTTATTTATTTATTTGAGAGAAAGAATGAGAGAGAGAGAGTACATGAGAGGGAGGAGGGTCAGAGGCAGAAGCAGACTCCCCGCTGAGCAGGGAGCCCGATTGGGGCTCGATCCCGGGACTCCGGGATCATGACCCGAGCCGAAGGCAGTCGCTTAACCGACTGAGCCACCCAGGCGCCCAAGCTGCCTCCTTTTCTTAAACCAACATTCAAGAAAACCCCTACATTCATTCATTGATTCCAGAAATATTGGATCATCTACTGTGTGTCAGGGTTCAGTGTGGGCCTTTGAGGATGCAGAGAAAGGAAAACACAGCCTACTCGGCCCCAACTGTCCACCCAAATTTATGGAACCAGGTCTCTTGGGGGAAGTAACTCTACAAAACCACAGTCTAAGAGAAAACTGTCTTTAAAGGGGAGAATGTGGCCATGTGACATTTTTCATCACCCCCACCCCCGCCACCCGGGGAAAAGAAGGTGGCTTTTGTCAGTGCTGTCATGAGGGGAGGGAAGTGTCTGCTGGCCATGATCTAAGTGGGCCATTGGCTGGAGGGAGGGCTGGTCTCATCTGTACTACAGGGTCTCAGAGACACCGAGAGACCACAGTTGAATCCATCATCAGGGTACCCGGTTAGCCATCCATCTATCCAACTGTCTGTCCGGCCAGCCAACCAGCAAACACCCACCGAGTCCAACTTTGTACCAGGCTCGGTTACAGACTCTGGGGATACAGCAAAAGCAAAACCAGACAGAAATCTCTGTCCTCCTGAGCGAAGAGAGGTAACAAGTGCTCAGGAGAGAGGATAAAGAAGAGAGGGGGCGGGAGGAGCATGGAAGGCCTGTGAGATTGTGCATAAGGATCAGGGAAGACCTCGATGAGCAGGTGGCTGGCTTCTAGCAGGGCACTGTGAAGGAGATGAGAGGCAGCTCTGGGGGCCCTGCAGGGAGAGCAGAGCGGCAGCCATGGAGGGGAGGGCTGGGGAGAGGAGGTCAGGGAGGCCAAGAGTGGGCTCAATGCATGAGCTTCTCCTCTCTGTGAGCTAGCCGCCACCGCTCTGAACAGGATCCTCTGCCGCCATGTCAAGGATAAACTGGGGAGCCTGGGGCGGAGGGGGGCGGCGTGCAAGGGCAGAAGAAAGGAGACGGGGCAAATGAGCCATGGCAGTCATCCTCTGAGAAGTAAGAGGCTGGGAGGGAGGGTGGGTGGTGAGGAGTAGGCACAGTCTGGATATATTTTTAGGGTAGAACTGACATGATTTGTTGATGAACTGGATGGAGTGTATGGGAGAAAGAGGGGAATCAGAGGGGACCCCCCCAGGATTTGGGCCTGAGCACCTGGAAGGTTGGAGTTGTGTAATTAAACTGGGGAAGACTTAAGTGACGAAGGCTGTAGTGGGGGCACTTGTGAGGTCAAGAGTTCATTTGGGGGATCCCGAGGCGAGACCAAGGAGACGTCTTGGATCCCCTCTTTCGGAAAGGCAGGCGCAGGAGTCACCAAGGTGACGTTTAAAGCCACAAACTGGATGAGCTCACCTGGAGAGCAAGTTTAGAGAGAAAACGGGCTCAAGGGGGCAATGTAGAGGTCACGGTGACCTTGACAAGAGCAGCTCTGGTGGAGTGCTGGGGGTGAACATGACTGGAACAGGCCCATAGGAGAACAGGAGGAGAGGTCGAAAGAGAAAAATGTGCAGTAGCTGAAGGGGGAAGTAGAGTCAGGATAGATCTTTCTGTATGTCTCCCTTTCTTTTCTTTCTTTTAATTGGTTCCTCCCTTGCTTCCTTCCCTCTTTCCTTCCCTCCCTCCCTCAGGAACCAAGTGCGGCAGAGGGGCTGGGGTGGACTGCAGGGGATGAGGTCACCTCAGCCATGTGGCTGAGGGCAGGTTGGTGAACATGCCCTAGATCATCTGCCTGTCCAGGCTTGCCTTTTTTTTCTGTCAGCCTGAGTTAGGCTATTAAGCATTGGTCTAAGCAGTGATAGGTCAAGTTTTTGTGCACACTCTAAGTTAGCATTCTGCTTCCACTTACTAAGGGAATGTTGAGTGACAACCTACAGACTTCTTTGGGGCTTCCATTTTAGGACCCCCAAATGGTTTACATTGTTTTTATTGCCCAGAGATGGTTATGAACATCACTGTGGCTGGCTGTTTGCTTTTTTTCCCTCAAGTTTTTCTGATAACCATCTCTGGACTCGATCAGGGATTAGCAAACTCTGTATTTGTAAATAGTGAATATTTAGGCTTTGAGGGCCATGCAGTCTCTGTGGCAGCAACCACTCAACTCTGCTGTTGTAACAGGGAAGCTCCCATAGACAATACATAAGTGAATAAACATGCCTATGTTGCAATAAAACCTTGTTTACAGCAATGGGCAGGGGTTGGCCACAGACGGCAGTTTGCTGACCCGTGGCCTTGGTTAGGAGGACCCCAGCCTCCTCACTGATACTTTCCACTGTGAACACCTGTGAGTGTTCGGATTAGAAGAGCCATCCCACATAGGTGGAGAGCTACTAACATGCTGCCTAGAGGCCCAGAGAAGGGGTGCCATGCAGGGCGCACAGCGAACCCAGAAGGGCGGATGTGGAGACTGAGTGGAAGCACTGGGTTTGGGCTAAAGGCCTCTTTGGGCAAGAGTGCCTTGGTGGCATCATAAGTGATAAAAACAGTTGTCTCTCTAAGTCGGGTCTCATGGATTTGTTTCCAGGTTTCCTACTCAATGGATACGTAACCTTGGAATGAAACCTTTTAAACCCTCTTTAAAATCTCAGTAGCGGGGAGCCTGGGTGACTCAGATGGTTAAGTGTCTGCCTTGAGCTCAGGTCATGATCTCCAGGTCCTGAGATCGAGCCCCACATCGGGCTCCCAGCTCAGTGGGGAGCCTGCTTCTGCCTCTCCCCCTGCTTGTACTCTCTCTGTCTCTCTCAAAGGAATAAATAAAAACTCTTAAAAAAATAAAAAATAAAATCTCAGTAGCAAGAATAACGATTTTAGCTCTTGACGTTTCTACTGAGTGCATCCAGGCTTCTGGAAGTCATGACTTGGGTGTTTTGAAATTCCCCACAGAAAGGGAGTTATCTAGGGAACCGGCTTAAGCCAGGTGTCCCAGGCTCTGAAATCGCCGATGATTTTCTGGGCACTTGACATTTTCAAGTAGTACTTTGAGAAAGCCTTTTTGACAACAGCCACTTTGAGGTGGTGGTTTTGATGTGGGATCATTTTGATGGGACAGTTCGACTCTCTGCTTCAAAGAAAATTACTCACTGATACACAAAGCCAGCAGCTTCTTCTATCCCTGAATGGGGCCAAGGAAGGACGTGGGTCTGGAAGGGGTGAGGCTGCGGCTGGGGGCCAGCCACCATCTGCCAGAGCAGTTGTCTGTGACCAGGAGTCACACGCCTGCCGTGGATGCCCGCCGTGGAAGAGACCCACAAGTACCCAGAGCCCAGCATCCCCTCATGCTCTAAGGACTGGCTTGCATCTTGAATGGATGCCATCCTACGTTCTGTATTTCTTAAAGTTAAAAGACTGTGTGTGTGTGTGCTGGGGCAGGGGAGGGGGGAATATTTCAACCCTAACATCATCCTTTATCCTCACTTTGGGGCTGCACAGGAAATCCCCAATTAGACGTGGAAGAGTCATCTCAGAACTCTTAATAATGCACATACGTTATATTTAGTATCACAAAAGTCCCTTTGTGTGATGGTTTGGGGGACAAGACTAAGACCCTTTTACAGATGAGCCTAATTCCTACAGACTTTTAATAATTTGCACCTTTTCCTTAATATACGAGCAACATAAGCCATAGATCCTCAAAAGCTGAAATGGCAAAGCAATGAACAAAACAGAAGAATGTTTTCCCGTCTGTGTGGTGGTTTGCACAGGCCGCTTGCAAAAAACCCACAGGAGCAGAAGCTCCCCGGTGTTTTCATGTCATTTCCATACCATGTGCCATTTCAGCCTCCGGACAGCCCTGTGATGAACATCGGCACCTGTTCTCGGGTCGGTGGCCAGAAAGCGAGACAAATCTCATGGGGCCAGTGGTGGGCTGCCAGCTGCCCCGCCTCCAGCAGCCGCTGCTTGTGTCCCAGACCCCGACAGGAGCCCTGAGTGCTGCTCCCGCTCCGAGTTCACCGTCCTCCGGTGACAGGAAGGGATGCAGTGCTTGTAGCTTGTTCTCTTTTGCTGTTTTTATTGTCAAATGTGTGTTCTGTCTCCACAAAATCAAGCAGAACACAGTTGTAGGAAGTAAACAGGAAATGTCTCTTCTGCCCCCTCCCCCAAATCCTATCCCCTAGGGATGACTCCAGCCCATAGCTGGGCACGTCAGGTGTGTGTGGGGGGCTGTTCCATGTTTCTAAGAACGTGTGTGTGCATACGTCTGTGTGTATACCTCTACACACACACACACACACACACACACTTCTGTTCTTAGGAATTGTCTTAACTGCCTCCCTTTTCCCCACTCCCTCTTAAATGGGTCATTCAATCCTGACAATTTTTACCCCTCCCAGTAGAGTTAGAATGTATCCCTTCTTCTCTCTGTTCCTTCCCTGTCCAGGGGACCCAGCTCTGATCTACTAATCAGACTCACAAGGCAGGGCCTGGGCATCTGGGCATCCCTGGGGAGTCCTCCTGATCACAAGAGCTTGAGGACTGGTGTCCCAGAAGAAACATCCAGGCTCCTTCCTTGGGCGGATGCCCTCCCTGACCCTGGCCACACCCAGAGCTTCTCTCCTCCGCCCCTGGCAGACCATGTAGGCAGTTTTGTGGTCAGCCCATTTGCTGAAGGCTACTGTGGTGATTTATTTACCCTTCTCCTAGACATGCAATGGCAGCCCACGCCTGACTCATCCTTCAGCACCTGGCACCCACATATTGTGGGTGCTCAGTGAAAGTTTGAGCTGAACAAAGGCAATGGGCGGTGCTGGGTTTGGGAGCAGGACTTCTGGCTCCTGAAGCCCTGAGGAAGGGGCTGGGATGCAGGACGCAGAGTGGGATGGGGAAGCGCTCCTGAGTCTGCATCTCGTAGGCTCCTCCTTTACCAGCAGGTGGCGCTGTCCTCCCCCGAGTCTTCTCCCCACCAGGCCACCGTCGCAAGGCAGGGGCACCATCTGGCTTTCCCTGGCCTCCCTCCAGGCTACAGACCAGGTGCGCCTGCTGACACGCGCCTCTCCGGCTCCTTGCTTTGCCAGGATGCTGGTGGAGAGGTTCTCCGTGTCACTGCAGGTCATCCCACCGGTACATCCCGGGGAGACTGTGTTTCTACCCAGGCGTCAGCCCCTGCCTTGCCTCCTGGACCGTTCACAGCTGAAGCCACGTAGCCACCTGGAAGAACTGTTCGTCAGGTAAATGTCGGCATGGGATGGCCAGGCCTGGTCCCTCATGGAGCCCAATGATAAGGACTGGCCCAAATGAGGAAATTCAAAGCTGTACTTGAGCCAGTTTGGATAGGTCAGCTTTCAGGACTGTGGGATGAAATAGTCCCACATGTCTGCTTATGATATTTAATTTGCTGATTTGGATGCACATACTTTTAAAAAGCCCTACATTGTCGTAAATATTAGGTCGGTTGTATATTTATGTATTCATATTGCTTTTTCCTCCCCCGCACCCCAGTTTCATAGAACAACTGTAGTCAGACTCACCATTACATGCCTTTGGGGTGATGTCTCCCTCAACACTGGAGCCGCTTTCTGGGCCATCCAGCAGTTTTCCAAAGCACGTCATCGTCACTTCCATCTGCTCATTGGAGACACCACCCTTCTCCTGTCCGTGTGTGATACTAACACTGAAAAGTTTGTCCCCGGCCCTAAGTGCACACTGTGTAACATTAGGACATCTGCCCCGTGGCTCGACTCTGTGGAAGGAAATTTACGTTATCACGCAGCCATGGGCTATGTTGCTTTTTAAGGGGATTTTAAAAGCTTGACCACAATCACATCCAACACTTGGAGTTGTGAGTTCATCTATCTGAGATTAAGAGAGAAAGCCCGCAGGACTCAGTGCAGCTGACCACTCGTGCTCATGAGGCCGACGCCCTGCTGGGCCTTGGTGGCCAAGGGGGATGGGGAGGAGGCCGCCGGGCCCGCACCAGCCCGTGGGGAGCACAGAGGTTGAACTATCTCTGGTCTCTTGAAAGCAGGAGTCTTGGTGGTTTCCAGCTATTCAGGGCTTCCTTAGGTCTGTTTCACTAATTCTAAAGCCATCTCATATCATGGGAAGTTTCAAGTATAGATAGAGAGCACAGTGTAATGATTCCCCATATAGTCATCACTCAGCTTCGGCAACCATCAGCTCAAAGCCAATCCTGTTCCATCTCTACCCCTGCCCACTAACATTATCCCCTCAGGATTATTTTTAAGCAAATCCCAGACACATTTAATTGAATCTGTAAGTACTTCAGTGTCTGTCTCTAAAAGATAGGACTCTATCCTTAGATATAACTTAAATGCCATTATTCCACCTAAAAACTACAAATCCTTCATACCATTGCTATCAGTCGGTGTTCAGATTTCCCCAGTCGTCCTCTAAATGTGTATTCTGTGTTGTTCAAGTCAGGATCTGAACAAGGCCCTAAGGTCACCATTAGTCGTAATGTGAATGGTGAGAGAACATTGCATAGCATTGATGCCTCAACATATTTAACCATTTTCCTCAGCATATATGTTACTTCGAGCTTTTTTATAAGCGATGTGGTAGAGAACATCTTCATACACAGATATTTGTCTGGAGCGTAGCCCCGGAAGCGACGTGCGGGGACTGGACCTGAGCGTCTGCATATTGGTAAAGGCTGCCGTCGCCATGCTGAGAAGGTGTCTCATAAAGGGGTGATGAAAAGGGGAAAAAAGAAACCAGGGTTGAAGAGAAAAGGATAGTGGCGCTGGAGAAAAGGGAGGGGCGGGGAAGGAACAGGAGAGAGGAGAGGAGAGAGGCAGGCGTCTGGCAG
The DNA here is from genome assembly GCF_054177405.1 of Leptonychotes weddellii. Classification (NCBI taxonomy): domain Eukaryota; kingdom Metazoa; phylum Chordata; class Mammalia; order Carnivora; family Phocidae; genus Leptonychotes; species Leptonychotes weddellii. The sequence continues at coordinate 53,337,086 of NC_138378.1, forward strand.
AGCTGCCTCGCAGGCCGCGGTCTGTGTGACAGCAGAGTTCCTGTCCCAGACTGGACGGCCGGCAGGAAGTGTTTGACAGACGACAGGGCCCCCGCGGCGGTGACCTGGGGGCCGAGCAGCCCTGCCAAATGGGGCCAGGTGGCCGGCCAGCTCCCCCGGGGTGAGGAATTCAGACCCTCCTCCCTCGAGTATGCTAATGAGGGACCGGAGAGGCGACCTCGCCAGCCCGGAGCCCAGGGCCTTTCTGGAGGAATGCCCGCTGCCTTCCACATGGTCCGGTCGGGGGGCCCCTGCTACGCAGTGGGTAGGGGCCACTTCCTGAAGGTCACCATTTAGCCTTGGGGTCACTCTTATTTCCTGTTTGTGCCAAGGACCTCAAGCCCAGACACAAGAGAGGGAAATAGCGGTTCAATAATTACCCCGTTGTGTTCGGCCGGAAGCATGAAGACGAAGGGAAAATAAAAGGTTACTTGATCTCTCAAGAGGCAGTAGGGTTCAGTGTTTTGCCGTACAAAAAGTTAACACTTTGTGAGATTACAGGTAACTTTTATTTTCCTTATTACACTCTTCTGTATTTTATGACTCCGTCTCATTTTTAACAGAGGTTTTAGGGGGAAATGTGAATGCGAGTTTTAAGAACCCCCTCTGGAAATAGATCAGGTCTCCTTGCCCGTCTGGGAGGAGGGGTGTCATCTTCCCGCAGTCCAAAGTGGGTGCTCTTGGCATGGGGCGCAGGGCAGGTGCGGGAGACCTCAGCGCCTGGGCTCTGGGCCTCGTCCTCCCGGGCCACACCTACACAGGTTTCTGTGCAAGAACACGTCTCCTGGAGCCCACAGCCCCGGGATCCGAGATGGCCTGGCCGGTCTACCCTCATTCATCACCCAGCTGGATGTGTGACCTCAGGTCAGTTCCCTGGAACCAAAGTCACATGCCTTTATGACAGAAGCTGGTACCAAGGGCTGAACTTTTTCCTCCCTTGACAGCCGTTCAAAAGGAAATCCGATCCCCCTGAGTGGAGAAGCGTTGGGACCTATGCCCACATGCAGCTCAGAGGCCAGAGTAATCTCCCTGGGAAGGCTGGAGATTGCCTGCTGAATGATTCATGGTCCTCTCTGGGCCCCCACAGAGTGCGCTGGAGTGGGGGGGGGGTTGTCCGCCACTGTTCTGGAGAGGTGTTCACCGTGTGTGCTCAGAGAGCCCTTCCTCCAGGAACACGTCTGCGGGCAGGAGGCGGCGGGTGGGTCTGAGCCGTGTGGATGTCCGTGTGCTTGTGCGCTGGGTCTCCCTGAGGCTGAGCTCGGGCTCCGGTTTTGCCAGGACCTCTTCCTCTTCCTGGTGTTGCTGGCAGGCGGGTCCGAGGACCTGGGGGGTGGGGGGAGTGGGGGGTTCCCTCAGGACCAGCCAAACAGTCCCTGGCTTCACACAGGACGGAAATCAGATGTGAGCCAGCAGAAGGTAAAAGCAGAGTTTAGTGAAAATCTATAGAGAGAGACACAGATGGAGCGTCCAGACCAGTGGGAAAGGAAAAGAGCAGGAAGTCTCATCTTTGTTCGGGATCTGAGTTTTTTACTGAGGATGGTGGCCTCATGTATGTGTCTCCTCAGACAGCCAGGAACCAGTTAAAACAAAGACGAGGGCCCAGGTGTTATTCCTTGGAGCCAGGGGGTCTTCGTGTCCAGATGTCCAGTCCGCGGTCTAAAATACGCATATGATGGCTTCCTCCCCTCCTTCTCACCTGGTCCCTCCTTAGGTGGTATCTGTTCTAGAGATCATTAACTCCTTGTCCCTTACAAGGAAGACATAGGCTATTTGCATTACCAGGCATGTGTAAAGTGAGGTGGGGGTGCAGGTCCTAGCAAGAACAGAAACAGGATAAGAAGCAAAAGGGAAAAAAAAAAACGCTTTTTTTTCTCATGGGGTCCCTTCTGTCTCCCCGTCTCACTGGCAGGCCGGGGTTGAGGCCCGGGTGAAATAAATCCAGCAGTTACAGAGAGTGTGGACAGAGCTGAGGGCCCAACTGGCTCCAACTGCCCCCCAAAATAAAGAGCCAGTAGATGCAGCCAGCCAGGGTGTTGCTGGGATCCCTGGACTCCTGACCCGAAGGGTGCTCACTCATCTTTAAACAAAGGAAAGAGAGAAAAAGAGGAACATGGATGAAAGCTCTGACCATTATTCCTTTCTGTTCTCCCTAAACTTGCATTTGAGGAACTTGGCAAAGACACAGAAACTGATACCGTATAAATAACTACACTTGGTGCTTATCCCTCTGCCATCACTTGGGATTCCCAAGGCATTTGGATCCTTTACCCTCCAGGACTGCTGCCCAAAAAATAGATGAAGATAGAGAGCCTAGAGGAATGTTGACTTGGGCATCATCGGGAACACACAGTCCAAGTAGAAGGTCACAGCTCTGCCCAAGAGCCCAACCTGCTGACCCAAGCTGGCCTGTGTTTTGTTTGATTCCCCTTTGGGGCTAATCCCCCTCTCCTCGCCACGGGGGCTGGGGGTTAGCAGTATTCTGACCGTGACGGTCTCTCATCCCAGGTGGGAACCTCTCTTACTGGGATCCTCAGAGTGGACAGCTGGGGCTTCTCGCCCAGCCAGGCCTGCGTGGCATCTGCTGCCCAGAAGGCTCTGTCCCTCCCCTTCTCACCCCCGGGTCCTCTGACATTCTCAGGATGGCTTCTGACTTAGCATTGGCTTTGCAAAAGGCAAAGCACCCAGTTGGGCCCCATGTCCGCATTCTTGGCTTGTGGACATGAAGTGGGTTTTTGCAAACTTAACAAGTGATTCTGTAACCCAAGGTCTTTGAGCTTTCAGTGCACACACCCACTTTGCCCACCCTTTTCCTCCCGGCTTCCCCTCCTGCCGCAGATCAGGGCAAGGTCTGTGCAATCAGCCTTGTCCCTTGCATTGAAGGTGAGAAGGCTCGTGGTTCCCCTGAGGTGAAGCAGCACTCAGCTTGGGATCCAGCAGCCTACAGAGATTCCTTGCATCTCATGGAGCTCTAAGCACAGAATTCCTTGAAAGCCATTCGCTTCAAGGCTTAGCTGGACCCCTCCTGCCTATCTCCTGCTCTTTGCCTTACAGGCCAAACCTCCCTGGGCAGCAATGAACTTGAAGGCAGACTGATCTTTTCTCTGGCAGAAACTGAGCTGCGAGGCTGGGGTAGCCAAAAGGAGACGTTGCAACCGAAGGGTAGCTCTCCCTTGGAGCAGCAGTTGGAAATGTGTTGATCTGAGCCCACAGGGGCTTGTACAATCAGTTCTCCTACTGAGAAAGTGGTGGGGTGCCCCCCCTGAGCGGAATGCCAGAGCTGGAGTCTCCTTAGAGTCCCTGGAGCACCAGCCTCCTTGCCACATGGCCCCTGGCCAAGACCTGCCAGTCCGTGAGGTCTTCCAGGCATTGTTCACTGGGGTATTGTCTGCACTTGGGGTGCTGTGCTTGAACCGCGCATGCATTGCAGGGTCAGCCCATGAAGTGTCTGTGTGGCGGAGCACGTGAATTAGAGCAGAGTGCGCCAGCAGCCCTGGGGTGCACACGTGTTCGTATGCACAAATAAAGGTCTATTTTAGAGCGGTCAGCTTCACAGACCTAGGAACAAAGCTGCTTTCTCCTCTGAACTTAAATAATTTGGAAAAAAATATACAATTTGTAAACTGCCTGGACATACTCAAGGAGACAGCAACTTGGCTCAGAGGAGAATCTTTGTTTTGGAGCATTCTGTTCCTGGCAGATTAAAATACGTCCTTTTTAAAAAGGAGAAGAGGTTGGGCTGACTGAAGAAATTTCTATCTAGTGTCATGACTTTAAACGCTGTCTGAAATGTTCTTTGTGTGGATTTGGCCATTAAAAAAAAAAAAAGAACAGACCTGAAATTACTTTTTTCATTTCCTAGAATCCCTATTCATTGCCTTAGGAACATCATCTAGAACAAGAGAGCAAAGAGGAACATTCACAAAATGCAGAGAGAGTAGGAGCCGCCTTCCCCAAACCCAGCCTCCCTGGGGGTAACCAGGAAGGGTGATGAAGTCCAGCCAGCCACTCTGAAGTGACTTCTGCAGCACCTTCCACCACAGGCCCTACGACCACATGAATCATTTCAACTCCTTTTACAGGGACCTGGGATCCTGCTTGTCCCGACGGTCTAGGGGGCGGGCGGCCGAGGACTCAAAGCTAGGCTCCTCTGCACGCTGGCCCTTTGATTCTGAGAGCTCAGGGCAGCAGGGAGAGGCCCAGCAGGGTCCCGTCGTGAGGGGAACCGCAGGGTAGGAGCCCAGGCGGGAGGCGAGTCTCAGTGACACCCCCCCGCCCCCCCAACTCTGCCCCTCCCGCGGTTTCTGAAGAATCCTCTGCGGCACCCTTGTTTGTTCTTTCCTTCCCAGAACGGCTCAGTCTTGGGCCCCTTTCTGTTATTTTCCCGTCTTCTCAGGTGTCCTTTGTGTCGGAAAAACACAAGACGGGGCAGAAACGCTCTGTGTAACCAGACCCCAGACTCGGGCCCCACGTGGGCCCGGCGGGTAATTCCGCCTGTCCATGGCGGCCCGGGGCCCTGGGCTGAGAGCCGTGACTCCCGGATTCTCTCCTCACCTCCCCACAGGTTCCTCCTGCGACCTCGGTAAATCCCTTCGTGTCCCCCTCCGCCACGGGGAGAGGACAAAACGTACTGTCCAGTCGTGTGCTTAAAACACTGAGAGATGTTCATGGAGATCCAGTGATTCTGGCGATGGCGTGGGCTGTTTTTCCTTCTGACAGCTTCTGGCATCAGGGGCTCTAAGCGTTTGTGTCCCTAGCAGGTGCTGTCATGATTCCGGCGTCCGGTGAGGCTGCAAATATGGAACACCCCCGCCCCCCCCCCACCGCCGCTTTACTGAGACAGGCGTGTTGAGGAAAGGCTGCCGGGCCGCCTGCGTGGAGGGCCCCCCACCCACCCCGACCTCACTCCTCTGCCTCTGCAGCTGCCCACTGGCCCAGCAGCTCTCCTTCCTGCGCACGGGCCTCCTGAGCAACCTCTACCTGCACGCCCCCGACTGCCCTGTGGCCCTGCTTCAGTGGCTCTTCCAGGTGAGGAGCACGGACCCGCCACTAGGTGGCGGGAGCACGCCGGCCCGACAGACCCGGCAGGGCAGCTGAGGGGGAGGATGGGCACGTCCCTTTTCTGACTTTGGGTGCTGCGGGGTGTGTCCCAGCCCGGGGCAAGAGGAGGGAGGGAGGCAGCCTCGGATGCCCCTGTCGTCTCGGAGTTCAGGGACCAGCCGGTGGTCTCGCTCCACTCCCCACCAGAGCGTGTGCCTCACGCCGTGTGGCCTGTGTCACCAGAAGCCCTCTCTCTGACTCCCCGCTACTCAGCAGGTGCTTCCCTTGTGTCAGCACTGCTCCTCGCTCGCTACTGCCAAGTCACAGGTCCGGGCCCTGCAGCTCCCTTGGAAGTGTGAGGGGCCCTCGTGAATTTACAGCTGGGTGTGTCCCAGGTGTTTGAGCGTTTGCCTCTCTCCGTGGAGTCGTAGCGTGCCTGGAAAAGTCTAGAACAGCTGCTCCGTCTTCCCCTTTCTTCTCTTGCCCGGGCTGCTGGAACGTTTTGCCTTGGGGCAACATACATCCTGCCCCGGGCTTAAAACCTCCACCCTGAGGAAGAGCAGCCCGCATAACCCAGGGACCAACTGCTATCATCTGAACGCAAGGCATGAGGATGCCGGCCTTGGCCCCCACCCAGAGCCACCCCTGCCTGGGGATGGGCAGGTCACAAGTTCCAGCTGGTCTCATTCCTGCCAGTTGGGGCCTGGACCCCAGCTGTAAATTAGAGCCACCATGCAGGGTGGATTGTTCTAGGAACTCCTCAGGCTAGGCAGACTGGCTGCCTTCCAGAAAAGGCCCTCCAGCTCTCTCCTCTCCCTTCTGGGATCCTTCCCATGGTGCCCCTCCCCGCCCCAGAGGAAAAAGTCCCGCTCAGCTCCTGGGGCCCAGAGTGTGGCTGCTCCCCTCGCCCCTCCCCCAGGCTCGATGGGACTGGCAGGCCTCGAACAGGAACAGTGCTACCATTCTTCTCTACCCCTAGTCAGCGCAGCTTCTCTCGGCTCCTTGCACAGTATATGGCCAAATGCACAATCAGGCATTGGGAGGCACAAAGGGCCCATCTGAGACGTCGCCCACAGAGGGTCCTTGTGTGACCCTGACACAGCATGGAGTGCCTTCCCTGTCAGTCAGCCCGGGAGCAGGGGGTGAGCCCTGCCTGGCTCTGCTGGCTCTTCTCCAACCTCCAGTCACCTCAGCAGGGGGCCGTAGAACAGAGGACCCAGCCCCGAGGCCAGACAGATGCTAGGTGGGAGTTCCAGCTCTGCCCCGTACTACCCTGCGACCTTGGACGAGTTGTTTAATGTCAGCTCTCTGCCTCAGTTTCCTACTTTGTAAACTGGGACCGACAGTCCCAGGTGAAGACTAAGTGAGGAATTCCTGTGACCTGCCTTGTCCAGAAGGCCCAGGGCCTGGACATCATGGGAAAGGGATGATGTTAGCACAAAGGCTCTGGCTCTCCCCCTTCAGGAAGGAGAAACGAAAGCTCCTCCTCCCCCCACGGCTGAAGCCAGATAAGTGAAAAGGGTGCACTTGGCCTTGGGAGCCTTCTGGGCAAGACTCTACCCAACATCTTTGTCTCTGGAGGGGGAAGGAGGAGCAGGGCAGCTGAGGTCTTATAGGCCTTAGCAGGATGGACTCTTTCTATTTCACTTTGGAGGTTTTGCCACTTGGAACATATCTTCCTGTAGTAACAGTAGCATTCATTCATTCATTCATTCTTAGGCATGGGTCAAGTCCCTGCTACATAGTAAGCTCTAGGGATAGAAAGATCTTGGAAATGGTGTCCAGGTAAATGTGGCCACAGAATGTGGCCGTGGTGCTCAACCCACTTCAGAACCTCACATTGTTAGTGGGGAGTATGGTTGGGAGAAGGCAGAAATCCACGGGGGCTGCCTGAAGCTGTTGGTGGGATTCTCCTCAAGGTGCAGGGGTGGTTCCTGGGATCCAAGGGCAGGGATATGGCTGGGCCTCAGGAAAAGCTGGAACCAGGATGGGGAAGGTTTAGGGTCCCAGGACAGGCCTTAGTTTCTCTCTATTCACCAGGCTCCGTGGCCAAGGTAATTCCCAGGAAGGAGAGTCTTATTGGATCAACAAAGTTTAAGTGACAACCCCCCTCCCCAGTCCAATCAAAAGTAGCTAAGTGAGTAGGGTCACGGGCAGCTGGGGGCTCATATATATGCCTGGGGTTGATCTGAGAGCTAGGGGATAGGTGAGCTAGGCAGATTTCCCCAGCCCCACTCATTCACCTTTTTTTGGGAAGGACATCCTGAGTTCCCATGGAAACTAGATCCTGCTGTCCACCACCCTCCCTCTCCCTAGTGGAGTGTATGGTGGACCCTGGGTGAATAGGCTTTGGCCTTAGTGCTCACGAATTACTAAGCTCGTCACTGGAGCCCTAGTGTGTACCTGGAGCAAGGTGAGCCTTGCTGGGGAGGGTAGACAAAAGCGGGTAGCGTATGCTGTCAGTGAATGTATGTTCTTGTTGGAAAATGATAAGTATGAAGAAGTTACAAGAAGCTATGAGAGGAAGAGGAAGGCAGAGTTCTGGTATCATAGGCCTGGTCCTTTGGAGGAGGACTCTGAGACGTGGTTTCCTGGAGGTTCCCTGGGAAGGGCTCCCAAGAGCCATACCTCCGGCCGAGGGAGAGCCCCTGGGAGAAGGAGAAGCTGAGTGGCAGAGCAAATTCAACAGGCCACAGCCAGTTCTGCAGATACTCTGGAAACGGGGTGACCTTTTAGAGTTGTCCCAATTGAGGCAAGGGGTCCAGGCCTTCGGACTCCGGTATTGGCCAGGCCAGATAGCAGACTAAGGCTGCACTCGGAGAGGGGGTGTGACCTTGATTGAGGCGCTCCCTCCCTGCAAGGTCAATGCCAGAGAGGGCCTTGGCTCAGAGCTCTCAGCAAGCAACAGCCCCTGGGGATGAGAGCTTCAGGCCTGAAGAGGGGAATGTGCCCAGAGTGTCCACGCAACGGGCTTTGCTCAGCACTCTCAGAAGGATGGTATAATGTGCAGCATGGCTGACCACGGGCAGGAACAGGGCTGCCAAGGCGCTGCCCCACCTCTAAGGCCTGGCCTCCTCTGTGTGTCCCCAGGCTGGATGGCCCTGCGGGGGGAGGGCACTGTCCCATTATTCATCTCCATGTCATGTTCTCTCCACATTGCAAATCCCCAGCCTGATGACCTTCAGACTCAAGGAGCATTCAGGTAAAGATCCCAGTGAGTTTGAGTCAGATGGGTGACCTGCACCCCCCACCAGGTTATTTGAGGATCCGTACTCAGTACCAAGTCCTTCCCAGAGCCAGTGGCCTAAGATGACTGTAAGTTAAGGCAGTGACCTGGAAAGGATGTAAGAATCATGGAGAGTAGCTGACTTGTCATTGTCCAGCTGAGTGTGCTTAGTGCTTTCGAGCGATGTCTCTTCCTCACACTGGCCCCTGTCCTGGAGGGGCATGGCTGTGGCCACAGGGAGTGAGGGGCAGAAGGACCAAGACTCTCATGCAGGGAGATGGACAGAGTTTCAAGTCACATAGGCCTGGGATTGAATCCTGGCTTTGCTGCTTACTGGCTGTGTGACCCTGGGGAAGTTCCTTGACCCCTCTGAGCGTGATTTCCTCATCTGTGAAATGTCAGTAAGGGCAATATCCTTCTGCCACGTGGACTTGTGAGGGTTAAATGGGATTTATTTAATATGGAGCAATGAAGGTTTACTACCCTTATACCATACTACTGGTATGCCAGCTAACCTAAACTGCTTTTTTTTTTTCCTCTCCTCCTAGCTGTTGACATGGCCTCCAGAAACTTCTTCAGGAGCCTTTAGTCTCCTATGGGATCTCAGCATGGATGGGCTCTTCCATCAGTCTGGTCAGTACTAGGGAGCAGGGTGGAGACCTGAGCCCTGAGTTCCCAAGCTCGGGAGGCTACGTAGTACACAGCTCTCAGCAGCTGTGGAGCCCAGTATGCAGGAGAGGTGCTGGTGGGGACATTGCGTCACCACAACATGGAGACATCAGGCCATCTTTGGCTCTGGCTCCAGCATTAGTAAAAAGCTGAGCCAACAGGCTCCTTGGCACCTTGATCTGGCTTCAGATCCATGTCACTGTGGCCAAGTCCAGGCTGACCTCACAGACTCCTGGGATCCCAGAACAGTCTGGAAGGTGAGTTTTCTGGATTTAAGGGGACAGCCTTGCCTCTGAGTTCTTCCTGAGAGCCCCAGTTTGCTTGAGTGGGTTTCAGGAACATCTGCATCAAATCAGGGAAGCTCCTTGTGTTGGAGTCACGAAAGGGGAAGGTCTTGAAGCTGTGCCCCCACCAGCAGTCCCTCTTGGCTCCTGGGACATCAGAGAAGCCCCTAAATTTGGTCCGGGCAAAAGTGAGAGCCTTGAGTCTATACCTTGGTCCTGGCATTGAAGGGGTGATGTAAGTCATCTTTATAGTTGAGGATGTTCAGAGTTCCACAGAGCAATCAATTTTCCCTTCAGTGGCTGTGCCCTTACCAGGCTGTCCTCATTTGGTACCTGAACCTAGACACTTGGGCACTGAAAAATATCATGTAGCCAGTGGAAAGGTGCTTACGGCAGACGAGGAGAGGGATTCACAAGTGTCCAGACCCCACCTTTGCCCACAGCTGTAGTCTGCCCACCCTCCCACTAAAACTCAAAAGCACGTAGCTCGGAAGGCCAGTTCATGGACCCACGATGCACCCTCAAGCCCCTGCCTCACCAGCCCTTCAGATTTCTGCTTTTGTGCCTCTTGGACTTCAGGAGTTGGCTGAGCTGAGGCCCATCTGTCAAATGAGAATATTCCAGCCTCCTCCTGCTCCCCCTCCCCCACCCTAAACCCCCCCCCCCATCTGCACGCCGGGACCCTTGTAACTGAGGTCTTCTGAATAGCACTAGTCCTGGCATCCCCATCCTTTTCATAACCTCTGCCCCTGCAGCCTGGGCTGCCCTTTCTTGAGTGTCTGGGGCCTCCTCTGCTGCATGCCTGCCCTTTTGGGGAACAGAGGCCTTCCTTGTCCTGCTCTTCTCCTCCATGCACTGGTATGTGTCTCCTCCCGCAGGGGCAGAGGGGACGTCCCACTCTTCTCTGCTTCTTGCCACGTTGTGCCTGATTTGCCCTCCCATCAGGAGGGGCCAGGAACCTGCTCTGGAGTTCTCGGCCAGTTCAGCTCTGGCTCCAGAACGTTTCTCATGGCATCACCTGAGAGCCCAGCCCAGGCTTCTCTTTCTCTCCCATTGGAATAGAGACTGGCCTAGAGAATTCCATGCCCAAGGTCGGGATCTTGACTGATTTGGGGAAAGTCAGAGGCCAGGTCCGCAAAAGAACCGGAAGCAGGACTTAAACATATTTGTACACCCACATTCAGAGTAGCGTTAGTCATGATAGCCAAAAGGTGGAAGTAACCCAAATGTCACTGAAAGATGAGTGGATAAACAAAACATGGTATACACATGTAGTGGAATACTATTCAGTGTTAAAAAGAAGGGAAATTCTGACACATGTTACAACATGGATGAACTTTGGGGACCTTACGCTAAGTGAATAAGCCAGACACAAAAGGACAAATACTTTCCACTTATGGGAAATACCTACAGGTGTCAAATTCATAGAGACAGAAGGTAGAATGGTGGTTGTCAGGACCCAGGGGAAGAGACAATGGAGAGTTAGCGTTTAATGGGTACGAAGTTTCAGTTTGGGAGGATGAGAAAGTTCTGGAGATGGACAGTGGTGACGGTTGTCCAACAGTGGGGGTGTACTTACCACCATTGAACTGCGCACTTCAAAATGGTTAAAGTGGAAAACTTTATGTTTTGTGTTTTTTTACCAAAATTAAAAACAAACAAGTTTAGAGACAAGAACTAGGGACCAGCAGAGAACCTACCAAAAGCTGGAACTACAAATCAACCACCAGTTCAAGAAGCATGTGCAAGGTTAAGTTAGATCCAGGACTGATATAAAAGGAAGTCATGCTGCTCAGGATTTGTTAGCAACTTGAGGTGCTCCGCAGGTCCCTGTCCTCTGTGGGACACAGCCGCCTGAGGCAGAACCTTGAGCTGCCTTCCCTCCCATTTGGAATTATAATTGCTGTACGTGTTTTCAGGTTGCCTGGCCTTTCAGAGATTTGCATGTGTGTACATTTTCATCCTTTCCTGGAGTCTGTGGTGATTGGCTGCTTTTCCCAGACTATCCTGGGAATATCACCTTTATCCCAACATGCCTCCCGAGTAAAGGGGGAGCTAAGGCAGGCCCAGGCTTCAGAGTGGACTGTCACAGGTGCACTCTGGGTCACTGGGGCTGAGGGCTGAACAGAGTTCAGGTTCAGGGGTCGCTGGAGTTTTGGGGTATGGTGGATACTGTTTTCCTAGATTGAGAAGAAGCCCAGGTCACCAGTTAAAAGTTCCTTGGTGAGCTTGGAGAATGGGGTGTTGCAGAACACTGACATTTTTCACTGCAGGGGGTGTTTATGCATTTATTTAGAAAACATGCATTGAGTGTGTCCTGTATTCGGTACCTTGCTAGACGGCAGAGGGAGATACAGGGATGAATAAGGCGCAGTTCCTGCCCTCAGAAGGCTGACAGCCAAGTGGGAGGGGATGAAACGCACAATTACAACAGGAGATGGACACAGCCACAAAACTGTGGGAATTCCAAAGAGAGGAAGATTACTTCTAGCCAGGTGGGGTGGGGGTTGCGGGGAGGCCGGAGACAGGGAGGGCTTTGTAGGAGAGAGGGCAGTTGATTCATCTCTCAAAGATGTATAAGGCAGGGATTGCAAACTCACTTGCCTGTGGGGACCAAGCAAGTCCATGACTAGAGAGCTCTTGCCTTGTCTAAGAGGCTGGTAGGTCTGGTCTTGCCAGATCTCTCCGTTTTCAAGAGAAGCTGTGTTTTAGTTAGTGTACTTTGGCTATAAGTAACAATTAAGAGAATTAAATACCCAATTAAGAGAAGTTTCTTATCTCACATGACAAGAAATCCAGAGGTGAGGGCTTCTGTAGTATATTCAGCAGATCTGCAGTATCAGGGCTCTGGCTTAGCTTTTATGTCTCCCTTCTCACTACTACTCCTCAAGGTTGCAAAATGGCTGCCATAACGCCAAGCATCATCATGTTCTCATGACACAGCAGTTCAAGGCAGAAAGAAGAGTGGAGGAGACGAGGTCATTCCTTCTCGTACTTTTCTTTTTATCAGGACACTCCATTTTGTTTCATTAGACAGAACTGGGTCACAGGTTTTAGAGGACACTTGCCATGTTTTCTGACTGTCTGGTGCCCTTGAACACCCTGGCTATGTTTGAAGAATTTTTAGCCTCATGATCCTACCCCTCCAGGGTAGAATCCTGGAGACTCACTCTTCCAGCCTCCTTTCAAATATTTGAATTTTTAGTTTTGGAATTTCCAGTTAGTTCTATATAATTTTTTAAATAGTTTCTATTTCTCTACTGGGATTTTTTTGTTCATTCAATATGAGCATATTTTCATTTACCACTTTGAGCATAGCTATAATAGCTGCTTTAAAATCCTTGTCTTTAATTATAACATCTGGATCATCTAATTCATTAACATGGAAAATTAAGTATGAAAGTGAACATTTATTTAAAATGAGTAGAGAAATCATACTAAATACTGTACCTTGGGAAGTTCAGGTCCCATTCTCCTGGATACCTTTAGGGTATTTTCCAGAAATGTTCATGTAGAAATGCCCACTGGTTATAGCCTGCCTTCCCTACCTAACCTAGAAATTCATAGGGGGGCCGTGCAAGGGAGGGCCCCCAAACTTAAGCTTCATTAACTTTACAGTCAATTGGCTTATGACACGTAATAAACTATTTTCTGTTCAAACAGCTAGAGCTTTTCTCCGTTGCCTGTGGCTCGGAGCTCTGACTGCTCCAGTAGCAACCCAGACCAATTCCTGCAGAGATAAGTGGGATGACATGGTTCATCCACTGAGGTGGACTTGGTTCCCTTAACAGGGAGGAAGGGGAGCATGGTTGTTGGATCAGCAGCCAGCAGAATCTGTCTTAGCCAGAATACCCACATTTGTGTGAAATCTCCTCTTGGAAACTAATTCAGTTAAAAGACCAAACCCCCAAACCCCCACTGTGAACCCATCTGCAGGCTCTATTCGACTGTAGATGGAATAGAGCTCCACTGGTTTGCAGCCCTGGGGGTAGGATTCAGGTGTGGAGCGATGCAAGGGAAGCAGGAAGCAGTGGGAACAAAGACAAGGAGGAGGGGAGAGTAGGACTTCCTTAAAGGGGGCAGAGTAGGGGATAAAACTGGATGTTTGGAGCCAGATCTTAGAGGACAGTGGGGGCCATTGTAGACACAGTGAAGCTTTATTAATATTTATTTATTTATTTATTTATTTATTTTTATTTATTTTTTTTTTTTTAAGATTTATTTATTTATTTGAGAGAGCAAGAATGAGAGAGAGAGAGAGTACATGAGAGGGGGGAGGGTTAGAGGGAGAAGCAGGCTCCTCGCCGAGCAGGGAGCCCGATGCGGGACTCGATCCAGGGACTCCAGGATCATGACCTGAGCCGAAGGCAGTCGCTCAACCAACTGAGCCACCCAGGCGCTCTTTATTAATATTTATTAAGACTGGTACAGAATTGGAGTTGTTTAGATGTAATTCACACACCATGTAATTCACCCTTCTAAAGTGTATGATTCAATATGATTCATAGAGTTGCTCAACTAAAATCACTATCTAATAATTCCAGAACATTTTCATCACCCTAGAAAAAAAACTCATACCCATCAGTGGTCACTTCCCACCCCCCTCCTCCCAGCACCTGGAAACCCCTAATCTACATTCTATCTCCATGAACTTGCTTATTCTGGACATTTCATATAACTGGAATTATACAATATGCAACCTTTTGGGGTTTTTTTAAGATTTTATTCATTTGAGCACTCCTGGGTGGCTCAGTCAGTTAAGCATCTGCCTTCGGCTCAGGTCATGATCCCAGGGTCCTGGGATCAAACCCCGCTTCGGGCTCCCTGCTCAGCAGGGAGCTTGCTTCTCCTTCTCCCCCTGCGTGCACTCACTCTCGCTCTCTCTCAAATGAGAGAGAGCGAGCAAAAGAGAGAGAACGAGTGGTGGGGGGGGTAGTGCAGAGGGGCAGAGGTAGAGGGAGAAACAGACTCCCCTCCGTGCAGGGAGCCTGACGTGGGACTTGATCCCAGCACCCTGGGATCATGACCTAAGCCGAAGGCAGACACCCAACGAACTGAGCCACCCACGCGCCCCAATATGCAACCTTTTATGTCTGGCTTCTTTCACTTAGCATCATGTTTGCAAGGTTCATGCACCCTGTAGCATGTATTAGTACTCCATTCTTTTTTATGGCTGAATAATATTCCATTGTGTAGATATACCATATTTTATCCATTCATCCATTGAAGGACACTTGGGTTGTTTCCACATTTTGGCTATTGCAAATAATGCTACTATAAACATTTGCACACAAGTGTTTATGGGGACATAAGTTTCAGTTCTCTTGGGTATACACTTAAGAGTGAAATTGCTGGATCATATGTGACTGTATGATTAATTTTTTGAAGGTCTGCCAAACTATTTTCTGAAGTGGCTGCATCCTTTTACATTCCTACCAGCCATGTATGAGGCTTCCAGTTTCTTTACACCCTTGCCAACATTTGTTATTGTCCATCTTTTAATAGCCAAGCTAGTGGGTGTTAAGTGGTATCTTGTGGTTTGGATTTACATTTCTCTAATGACTAATAAGGATGTTCAGCATTTGTTCATGTACTTAGTGGCCATTTGTATATCTTCTCTGGGGAAACATCTATTCAAGTGCTTTGCCCATTTTTTTATTGGGTGGTTGGGTTCTTTTTTTGTTGAGTTGCAGGAGTTCTTCATGGACTCTAGATACTAGACCCTTACCAGATATATGATTTGCAGATATTTTCTCCCATTCTGTGGTTTATCTTTTCACTGTCTTGATGGTGGACTTTGATGCACAAGGTTTTTTTTTAGTTTAGTTTTGCTTTGTTTTGCTTTGAAGTAGGCTCCACACTGGGTGCCCCTGATGCACAAGTTTTAAATTTTGATAAAGCCTAATTTATGTATTTTTTTCTACTGTTGGCTATGCTTTTGGTGTCAAAGCACCATTTCCTAGTCCAAGGTCATGAATATTTTTCCCTTATGTTTCCTTATGAAAGTTTTATAGTTTTAAAAGGCTCTTGCATTTAGCTCTTTAGTCCATTTTGAGTTGGTTTTTTTATGTGGTGTGAGATAAGGGTCCAGCTTTATTCTTTTGCATGTGGATATCCACTTGCTGAAAAGCACTGTTTGTTGAAAAGACTATTCTTTCTCCATTGAGTTGGCATTCTTGTTGAAAATCAATTGACCATAGATATATGAGTTTATTTCTGGATTCTCATTTCTATTCCATTGATTTTTTTTAAAAGATTTTATTTATTTATTTGAGAGAGAGAGCAAGAGAGCGTGAACACAGAGGGAGAGAGAGAAGCAGATTCCCTGCTGAGCAGGGAGCCCGATGTGGGGCTCGATCTCAGGAGCCTGAGATCATGACCGGAGCTGAAGGCAGACGCTTAACTGACTGAGCCACCCAGGAGCCCTTATTCCATTGATTTATATATCTCTATGCCAGTACCCCCAATTTTTTTTTTTTTTTGATAGAGCATGAGCGGGGGTGGGAGGGGCAGAGGGAGAGAGAGAATCTTTTTTTTTTCTATTTAGAATGCAACTTTCTTTTTTTCTAATTTAAATTCAATTAGCCAACATATAGTACATCATTAGTTTTTGTTGTAGTGTTCAGTGATTCATTAGTTGTGTATAACACTCAGTGATCATCACATCACATGCCCTCCTCAATGCCCATCACC
The DNA here is from genome assembly GCF_054177405.1 of Leptonychotes weddellii. Taxonomy (NCBI): domain Eukaryota; kingdom Metazoa; phylum Chordata; class Mammalia; order Carnivora; family Phocidae; genus Leptonychotes; species Leptonychotes weddellii. Next base: position 53,353,034 of record NC_138378.1, read on the forward strand.
CAGTTACCCCATCCCCCTCTCCAGAGAGAGAGAGAATGTTAAGCAGGCTCTGCACTCAGTATGGAGCCCAACATGGAGCTCAGTCTCACTACCCTGAGATCATGACCTGAGCCAAAATCAAGTGGGGCACTTAACCCACTGAGCCACCCAGGTGCCCAGTAACCCAAATTCTTGATCACTGCAGCTTGCAGTATTGAAATTGGGAGTGTGAGTCTTCCAGCTTTGCTCTTTTCAAAATTATTTTGGCTATTCTGGGTCTCTTGTATTTCCATATTAATTTATGGATTTATTTTAAATTATTTTATTAATTTATTAATTTATTTAAAAAATAAAAAATTTATTTTAAATTAATTTATTAATTTAGGATGGTTTATCAACCTCTGCAAAAATGACAGCTGGGATTTTGATAGTGATTGTGTTGAATCTGTAGATAACTTTGAGTATTACTGCCATCTTAATAATATTGAGTCTTCCAATCCATGAATATGAGATATATTTCCATGTACTTAGATCTTTCATTTCTTCCAGTACTGTTTTGTGGTTCTCAGTGTGTAAGTCTTATATTTATTTTGTTAAATTTATTCCTAAGTATTTTATTTTTTTATGAGATTTTTTATTTATTTGAGAGAGAGAGAGAGCACAGGCGGGGGAGGGGAGGAGCAGAGGGAGATGGAGAAGCAGACTCCCCGCTGAGCAGAAAGCCCCATGTGGGGCTCGATCCCAGAACCCTGGGATTATGACCTGAGCGGAAGGCAGATGCTTAACCAACTGGGCCACCCAGGCACCCCTTATTATTTTTGATGCTATTATAAATGGAATTATTTTCCTCATTTTCTTTTCAGATTGTTCCTTGCTGGTGTGTAGAAAGAGAACAGATTTTTGTATACAGACCTTATATTCTTCAACCTTGCTGAACTCGTTTATTAGCTCTAATCATTTTTTTAATGGCAGAATTTGGTTTTGAAAGCAAACATGTTCTTGTGCAACTAATTGCTTAAAAGAAATGACCTCATGTTTCTTTAACAAACATGCTTTGGCCGTGCCAGTGTAGGACTGGCCAGTAAGTCTGCCAAGCACACTGAGTAGGCAGCAGTGCCTGGAAAAAAGGAGCTCCATCAATGAGATCGAAACACTTGAGAGAAGGAGGAAAACACGCGTAGGTTCTGTCCTGTTAGCTTCCAAGACAATGTTGTTCATTCTTACCTACCCATTCCATTCCCTACCAGCTTCTATGATATTTGTGTAGGAGGGGAAGAATATAACAAAATAAAATGACCCTGGCCAGTACATTCTTTGGATATTTTTTTTAAAAAGATTTTATTTATTTGACAGAGAGAGAGACAGTGAGAGAGGGAACACAAGCAGGGGGAGTGGGAGAGGGAGAAGCAGGCTTTCCGCTAAGCAGGGAGCCTGATGCGGGGCTCGATCCCAGGACCCTGGGATCATGACCTGAGCTGAAGGCAGACGCTTAACGACTGAGCCACCCAGGTGCCCCCCTTCTTTGGACATTTTTTAAGTGAGTGAGAAATTTAGTTCTCAGAACGAATTAGTTTCATTTTCATGAGCAGTGTCTTCGGACACTTTGTTCTTCCTCACATGGTCACCATGCTTTTTCCCTTTGTCCCTGGGGCTCCAGTATTACAGTCATCGGGGCTTTGGGGCTCTCTGGGACAGGCCCCTGTTTTGTGGGTCACTTTCTTTTCTTGCTTGTATTCTGTCTCCCTCTTTCTCTACCCTCCTTCCTTATTTCCTCTCAGATAATATTTATAAGATTGCTGCTTGTAAAAAGAATAAAACAAAACAAAGACCAATAACCTCACTAGCTAGGTAACCCTGTTGTTATCTTAAAGTATTCTATGTATCAAGTGCAGAAAAGTCAAATATTAGAGACAGGTGCAAAATGAAAAGTGAAAGCCTCCCTGCCTAACCACTCCCCATGGCCACTTCTCCCTAGATAGTCATTATTAAGAGTCATTATTTCTTGTGATGATTTCCAGGAGCAAAAGCATATTGATCTTGTATGCTATAACCTTGATAAACCCCTCCTTTGTTGAGAATTTTTATCAGGAATGGATGTTAGATTTTGAGATGGATTATGTGGTTTTTCTTCTTCAGTCCCTTAATATGGTGAATTACATTGACTGATTTTTGAATGTTTGTTTATTCATCCTTGCATTCTGGAATAAATCCTACTTGGTCATGATGTGTTAATTTTGTATGTATTTTTGGATTCAATCTGGTAACTTTTTGTTGAGAACTCTTAACATTTATGTTCACAAAGGATATTAGTCTGTAGTTTTCTTTTTCTGATTTTGATATCAGAGTAATACTGGCTTCATAGAATGTGTTAGGAAGTATTTCCTCTTCTTCAATATTCAGTTTGTATAGAACTGGTATTATTTCTTCCTTAAATGTTTGGTAAAATTAGCCAGTTGAGCCATCTGTGCCTTGAGTTTTCTTCATGAGAAGATTTTTAATTACAAATCCAATTGTTAAAAATAGATATATGGCTATATATATTATCTGTTTCTTCTTGAGTGAGCTCTGTTAGTTTGTGTCCATTTCACCTGAATTGTCTAATTTATCAGCATAGGTTTGTTCATAATATTCCCTTATTATCTTTTTAATGTCTGTTGGATCAGTGATGATGACCTCTCATTCTGATACTGGTAATTTGTGTTTCTTTCTTCTTCAGTCAGATCAGTTGGGTTTCAGGTTTATCAACTTTATTGATCCCAAAGAACCACCTTTTGGTTTCGTTGATTTTCCTTAAAGTTTTTCTGTTTTCTGTTTTACTGATTTCTGCTCTTACCTTTATTTCCTTTCAAATTTTACTTGTTTGGAGTTTGATCTGCTCTATTTTCTCCCAGTATTTTAAGATGGAAACTTAAATCATAGTATCTCATCTTTTTTTATGTGTTGTCAAAAGTAGCTCATCATCATCTTTTTTTTTTTTTAGATTTTATTTTTAAGTAATCTCCACACCCAACATGGGGCTCGAACTCACAACCATGAGATCAAGAGTTACATGCTCCACCAATTGAGCCAGCCAGGCACTCCAAAGCTCATCTTTTTTAAATTCACCTTTTAACACATACATGGCATATTAGCATCAAGGTACATTTTTAGAGCTTATAAATGTATATTTGTTGGAGGTACAAATTTAAAAAATTTTAATGATGGATGTGCACCATCAGAAAAGTTTTAGGGAGCAGCAGAAGCAGTCTTTGATTGGAGCTGCAGGCTGATGCCTTCCTAGGAATTTTGACATATTGTGGGAACATGGGGATGCGTGACGGGTGACAGAGCACAGGATGGGGTGGATGGAGTGGAGACAGGATGTCTGACAGTCGCTCCCTTGGGAAGAACCCTACAGCAGCATGGAGCAGCGTCAGGACACAGATGGAGCTTGGCAGTCCGACTATCAGCGTCCTCCGAGGGGCCAGCACTGAGCACTCAGGTTCATTTCCAGAGTTGGCAGTAATAACATCGGTGAAGCACTGGGTGTAGAGTGGACGCTCAAAATACGATAGCTATTATCAAAGCAAAAACATATTTCTTTATGACTTAGAGATCGTTAGATAAACCAAAGGATCTAAGCAGCAGCACAAATACTCTGCTCCGTCTTCTTAATTCCTCTAGTTCTGTTTTGGCCATTCCTGTCTCTCTCTATTCTCAGATGATTGGTTTTGTTTTTTTTTTTTTTAAAGATTTTATTTATTTATTTGAGACAGAATGAGAGAGAGAGAGCACGCACATGAGAGGGGGGAGGGTCAGAGGGAGAAGCAGACTCCCTGCCGAGCAGGGAGCCCGATGCGGGACTCGATCCAGGGACTCCAGGATCATGACCTGAGCCGAAGGCAGTCGCTCAACCAACTGAGCCACCCAGGCACCCAGATGATTGGTTTTTGGTTTTCTTTTTCTTTTCTCAGATGGCTTTTAAGCAGTCAAAAATCCCTTAGTCTGTCTGTTCAGTTGACACTTTCTGCCCTTCACTGTCTTATTAGGAGTTGTCCTCACTTCCCCTGACCTGCCTTTCATGGTGCTCAGGAGAGTCTCCCGCGGGGGTGGTCGGAGCAACCCGTCCAGAGCCTCCTGCAGCCTCCCGGGGTAGAGGCCCTGCCTGAGAACAGCTGCCCCTGGGGGCTCCACACAGCCTGGGATCCCATGTCCCATGGTAGCGGCGGCCATCCACATACAAGGAGCACTTCTGTGCGGGGCCCAGAGCCCAGCCCTCTGTTCACTTGGGGGTGACCTTCACTCCCAACTTCACAGGGCAGGTGTCTCTCTGCCCGGGCCAAGGAGGCAAGCTGGGATCCAGCTGCACTCTTAATCCTCACACTGGTACTGTGAGAACACGGTGCAGACCCAAAGGAGCAGGCAAACCCCGTGAGGACCACCCTGGAGAGCCCAGCCCCCCCGGCCCCCTCAGAGCTGTCATTTGCTAGGCCCGGCCCCTTCAAAGTCTCCAGTTGGAACGCGACAATAACAGTAATTCAACTTCAGAATTGATTCTCATTTTAAAAGCATATTATTGTCTGTTGTGATAATAAAAGTCGTTTCCTTGAAAATAATAGCTCACATTTCTAGAGAGCTGGTGCCAGGCCCTGAGCGCAGGGCCAGGCCAATCTCATTTAATCACCACAACAAAATCCTCCAAGTACATACTGTGATTTTCCCTTTCCGCAGATAATCAGGGGGCTGGAAAGCCCAAGCTTCACACGATTTGTATGACCCACAGTCTCCGAGGTGGGGGGCTGGACCCCCGGTTCCAGCTCACTTTATCTTCTTCTCTGTCTCGCTCTCTGTGCTCCAAAGCGCAGGGACTGTGGCTTCACTGGTCTTCGTTTTACCTCCCTCTTGAGTTCCTGGCGGCTACAGGAGCCGGTACACAGTAGGACTCAGGCGGTATTTGTTCAGTGTGCCGCTGAGTGTCGGGGAATGTGTGCTTTGCCCGCAGCAAGACATCAGCATCTTTTCCCACCAGCCCCTCTGATCCTGTGCAGTGTGTCGACTGGGGAGCTGCGTGCGTGGGCCAGACTCCAGACGTGCTATGCGGCCGTCCGAGGTCAGAAGGTGGGATCCGCTGGCCCTGGGGGGACAGGCGTGTGTGTGATACCCCAGCCCAGCGGGCATCTCCCTCGTGTCCCGGCCGGGTCATGTGGCGCTGCTCCGTGGCTGCTGCTTTGGCCAAGTGCATAAACCTCACGCAGTCATAGGGCGAGCACTTCTTCATGTTTGTCTTTCAGACCCTGATCAGAAATCTCCGTGGCTCCCCTAGAGCTCAGCCTCTAGCCACCAGTTTTCAGTTGTGTCTGAGCTTTAAACAGGACTGAGGACTCCAGAGACTGGCCTGGAGTACAGCCCCGACAGGGGCATTTTAAAAACCTCCCCAGATGATTCCAGTAAACAGTGGGGCTGAGGACCTCTGGGCTCCTGCACCTCGGGAGCAAGGCTGAGAGCTGTTGGGTGCATGGGGAGCTGGGGCTGCCTTCCATGGGTTCCTCCCCACGCCCATCTCATCCCAATCACGCGTCCCTGTGTGCTGTTCTTGGAGCGAGGGCCGTGGCTTTCATTAGCTCGGTGGTTTCCCAATGTGGCTGCATCTTAGAATCACTTGGGATTTCTTTTTTAATTCTAGAGCCCAAGCCAGGCTAATTAAACCATAGTAGTGTGGGGATGGGAGGATGACAGTAACTTGTGAAGCTGCTCCCTAAGAGATTCCAGAATGTGCAGACAGGTCTGAGAACCACCGCATTTGGTTCTCAGCTGGGTCCTTGATGCAGAATGCAGCAAACACCAAATCCCTTAGACTGCTGGAATGTGCTGCCCATGCTGCTGTGTGGGGAGGGAGACCTTTTCCTCTGTTTCCTTTTCTTCAGAGTTCTTTGTTTTTGTTGTTGTAGTTTAAAGATTTATTTAAGAGAAAGAGAGAGAGCACGAGCGGGAGGAGTAGAGGGAGAGGGAGAATCCCAAGTAGACTCCGTGCCGAACACAGAGCCCGACACGGGGTTCGATCCCACAGCCCAGAGATCAGACCTGAGCTGAAACCATGAGTCAGATGCTCAACCTACTGCACCACCCAGGTGCCCCAGTTGTTGTTGTTGTTTTAGAACAGTTTTAGGCTTACAGAATATTTGATCAGAAAGCAGTTCCCCTGGGGGCGCCTGGGTGGCTCAGTTGGTTAAGAGACTGCCTTCAGCTCAGGTCATGATCCTGGAGTCCCGGGATCGAGTCCCGCATCAGGCTCCCTGCTCAGCAGGGAGTCTGCTTCTCCTTCTGACCCTCCCCCCTCTCATGCTCTCTCTCTATCTCATTCTCTCTCTCAAATAAATAAATAAAATCTTAAAAAAAAAAAAAAAAAAGAAAGCAGTTCCCCTGTTACTCCCCCGGCCTGCCACCCCCCCTCTCCCCGCCGCAACACACACTAGTTTCTTCTACTGACATCTTGCATTTGTATAGTGTATTTGTTAGGATTGATGAAGCACTACTGATACATTATCATTAACTAAAAGCTATTGTGTAAATTAGGGTTCACTCTGGAGTACCTGGGTGGCTCAGTTGGTTAAGTGTCTAACTCTCGATTTCGTCTTAGGTCATGATCTCAGGGTCCTGAGATCAAGCCCTAGGCACTTTGGGCTCTATGCTCAGCGGAGAGCCTGCTTGTCCCTCTGCCCCTCCCCATGCTCTCTCTCTCTCAAATAAGTAAATAAATCTAAAACAAAGAGATTCTGGAATCTCTTAGGGAGCAGCTTTACTGTCACCTGTCCCCCCATCCCCCCACTACTATGGTTTAATTAGCCTGGCTTGGGCTCTAGAATTAAAAAAGAAATCTCAAGTGATTCTAAGATGCAGCCACATTGGGAAACCACCGAGCTAATGAAAGCCACGGCCCTCGCTCCAAGAACAGCACACAGGGACCCACGATTGGGGTGGGATGGGTGTGGGGAGGAACCCATGGAAGGCAGCCCCAGTAGTGTTCCCTCTTTGTGTTGTACATTCTGTTTTGGTAAATGTGTGATGTGTGTCCATCATTGCTGTATCATACAGAATAGTCTCGCTGCCCTGAACATCCTCTCTGCTCCCCTTGTTCATTCTTCCCCATCTCCGTCCAAACCCCTGGTAACCCCTGATCTCTTTATGGTCTTTAGAGTTTGCCTTTTCCAGAATGTCATCTAGCTGGAATCATACAGTATGTAGCCTTTTCAGACTAGCTCCTTTCACTTAGCAATAGGTATTGGAGGTTTCTCTGTGCCTTTTCATGGCTTCATAGCTTATTTCTTTTTGCCACTCCGTAGTAATCCATTGCCTAGATGTACCACAGTTTGTTTAGCCATTCACCTCCTGAAGGACATTTTGTAGCTTCCAGTTTTTTGGGGTTTTTTTGTTTTTTTTTTTTAATTTTTATTTATTTTTTGACAGAGAGAGACAGCGAGAGAGGGAACACAAGCAGGGGGAGTGGGAGAGGGAGAAGCAGGCTTCCAGCTGAGCAGGGAGCCCGATGCAGGGCTCGATCCCAGGACCCTGGGATCGTGACCTGAGCCGAAGGCAGACGCTAAACGGCTGAGCCACCCAGGCGCCCCTGTAGCTTCCAGTTTTTGACAATCACAAGTAAAGCTGCCGTAAACATTCATGTGTGGCTTTTTGTGTGGGCATACATTTTCAGTTCATTTGGGTAAATACCAAGGAACACAATTGCTGGATTGTGTGGTAAGAGTATGTTTAGTTTTGTAACAAACCACCACAGTCTTCCGAAAGGGCTCTTTCGCGTTCCCACCAGCAATGAATGAGAGTTCCTGTTGCTCCACATCCTTGTCAGCATTTGGTATCTTTTGTTTCATTTTAGGTAGAGATCAGGAATATTCCAGAAATCTCAGGTTCAGAAATCCAAAGTGAGAGAAATCCTGGTGGGCCTTGTATTCAGGGACGTTACTGGGAAGCTCTTGGTTGAGTCTAAATCAGTCTCAGATTCTTGCTTTTTAAATGTGAGAGGGCGGTTTGCTCCTACCTTCCTGAGTCATACTGAGGGGGCCTTGCATTATTAAAAATAATTCAATAGTGTGCATCCTGAGATAGGAAAGTGAGGAAGTGGTTGCCTGGAGTCGAGACATGACAGCTGGGCCTCTGGCAGCCATCCTGAACTGTGAGGTGATCTTGAGAAGGAGAGGCACATGCCGAGAAGGGCAGAGCAGAAGACGGGCAGCCAAGATCCTACAAATCAGTCAGGTCCCTGCACCAGTGTGGCCCACCTGCTTCCAGACTTTTTCATCGGAGAGAAATAAAATTCTAGCTTATCTAAGCCCAGGTAGGTTTTTTTGTTTTGTTTTTGGTCTTTTTGTTATTTGCAGCAAAACCTAGTTCTAGGAGCTATGGTGGTTCAATGGTTTGGCACAATGCAAGGCTGTCCTACACACTGGGGGCCAGGAATGCTCAATGGTATTAGGTGACACCAGGCAGTGGTGTCAGTTACAGAGGGCAGGAGAGAGGAGAGGTGGCCTGGGGACTGCATCACCTAGCCTATACACACCCTCACTCCCATGAATAAAAGGATCAGGGGCTGACAAGGACTCTGTGTCAGGGGTGGGGGGGCTATGCGGGGGGGGGGTGCGGAGGGGTGCTGTGTGGTAAGTATGGGTGGGGTGCGTGTGTGTGATATGTGAGTGTGTGTGGATGAGTGTTGTGTGTGTCATGGTATGTGCAGTGTGTAGGTGTGTGGTGCGTGGGTGTGTTTGTGTTGGACGAGTGGGTTCTGCGTCTGCGGTATGTGTG
>NC_138378.1:53361902-53409575 GCF_054177405.1 Leptonychotes weddellii
GCATATGTGTGTGTGAGGGTGTGGGGGGGTATAGGCTGGATTACAGCAAGGCAGGCAGGAGGCTGTGGAGGTGCCAGAGGGAGGGCCTTAGCTCAGGGTGAGCAGGTAGGAAAGGGAAAATGAAGGGTCAGTGGGATGGGTTGCATGGCAGAGAAGGAACAAAAGGAAGCCTGGAAAAAATGTGGGTAGAGGGCGCCTGAGTGGCTCAGTCGGTTAAGCGTCTGCCTTCGGCTCAGGTCATGATCCCGGGGCCCTGGGATCGAGCCCCACATCCGGCTCCCTGCTCAGCGGGAAGCCTGCTTCTCCCTCTCCCACTCCCCCTGCTTGTGTTCCCTCTCTGACTGTGTCTCTCTCTGTCAAAAAAATAAATAAAATCTTTAAAAAAAAAAAAATGTGGGTAGAGCGGTCTGGAGAAGAAACCCATGGGGATGAGAGGCAAGAAGAGCGTGTGGGTCAGAGCTTATCCAGGTCCCGGGCATGTAGTTGTCCGTGGTGAGAGGCAGCATCAGGCTCAGGAGAATTCCAGACTCCTTCCCGTGCTCACACTATAGTTGGGGCAATGAGATGTACATGTTTTTAAAATATGCACTTGATGGAATTTTGTGTTTTTACCACATGCATGGATCCCTTTGATCACATCACTCCATCCTCCTGAGACCAGTTGCTTCCTTGCCCCAGGCTGCAGGGTCTGTGTGGTGTGGGCAGGCGAGGCCCGAGGACCCAGAGGGGGTCCCACAGGACCAGCCAAGAGGGTTGTTGGTTTCACACAGGATAGAAATCAGAGTGAGCCAGGAGGAAGTGAAAGCAGAGTTTATCGAAGAGCATCAGTGATAGAGTGTAGCAGACAGGGTGTGTGGGGGTACTCAGAAAGGAGAGGAGAGTGAGTGTCTCCTTTGCTTGGGGTCTGGGCTTTTCGTTGAGGATGGTGCACATGTCCTAACTGGTCACAATAAGGACAAGGGTCCAGGTATCCTCCACAAGTCACTTATGCCCAGGAGCCAGGGGGTCTTGGGGTCAAGATGTCTAAGGTCAGGGGTCTGGAATACGTACCCGAGGACCCCACCCAGTCCCTCCTTGGATGTTACCGACTGTGCCGGAAAACTCCAAAGAAATCATGCACTCCTTGACCTTTACAGTTAGGACATACGTTATTTGTACTCTAAGGCGTGTGCAAGGTGGGGCTGCAGGTCCCAGCAAGAACAGAAGCAGGGAGAGGAGCAAAAAGCAGTTTCCCATGGGGTCCCTTCAGTTTCCCTGTCTCAGGTGGGTTCCCCTCCCTCTTTCTGTCCTATATTCTCACCCCTGGGCCTCACACCCCTCTAGCACCCTGGCTCCTGGCTGGGCCTAAAAGACAAGGAATGGCAGCCTGGGCTCAGGGTGCACCCAGGGCTCCTCCTTCTGTGTCTGACTGCCCCCCCACAGCACCCCGACCAACCACCTTTCTTCCGGGCCATTTATACCACCTGGCTTCATTCGGTGTAAACTGTTTATTTTTCATGTGTTCTGTCAGTTTCCCTGCTAAACCATCAGCTCCATGAGACCAGGATTTTGTCTCTTTTGTTCAATGCTGGGCCCGCAGTGTTTAGAACAATGCCTGGTGTTCAGTTACTGTTTATTGAGCGAATGAAAAGTTTAAATGACAGGCTAAAGCTGTTGACTAAAGCCAGTGATATTGAGACAAGTAAATTTAAATACAGAAGTGCTGGGCGCCTGGGTGGCTCAGTTGGTTAAGCGACTGCCTTCGGCTCAGGTCATGATCCTGGAGTCCCGGGATCGAGTCCCGCGTCGGGCTCCCTGCTCGGCGGGGAGTCTGCTTCTCCCTCTCCCGCTCCCCCCTCTTGTGCTCTTTCTCTCTCTCTCAAATAAAAATAAATAAATAAATACAGAAGTGCTGAGGGAAGTTGAGTAATCACAATTGGGAGGATAAGAAATGGTAAGCGGGGCGCCTGGGGGGCTCAGTCGGTTAAGTGTCTGACTCTTGTTTCGGCTCAGGTCCTGATCTCATGGCTTATGGGATGGAGCCCCATCTGGCTCCACGCTCAGGGGGGAGTCTGCTTGGATAGTCTCTCCCTGCCCTTCCCTCCCCCCAAGCATGTACACTCACTCTTGTTCTCTCTCTCAAATAAATCAATAAATCTTTTTTTAAAAATGTAAGATTTAGGGGGCGCCTGGGTGGCTCAGTTGGTTAAGCGACTGCCTTCGGCTCAGGTCATGATCCTGGAGTCCCTGGATCGAGTCCCGCATCAGGCTCCCTGCTCGGCAGGGAGTCTGCTTCTCCCTCTGACCCTCCTCCCTCTCATGCTCTCTGTCTCTCATTCTCTCTGTCTCAAATAAATAAATAAAATCTTTAAAAAAAAATTAAATTAAATTAAAAAAAATGTAAGATTTAGGGCACCTGGATGGCTGTCGTTAGGCGCCTGCCTTCGGCTCAGGTCATGATCCCAGGGTCCTGGGACAGAGATCCCTACTCCGCGGGAAGCCTGCTTCTCCCTCTCTCCCTGCTTGTGTTCCCTCTCTCGCTGTCTCTCTCTCTGTCAAATAAACACAATCTTTAAAAAAAATTAAAAAATAAAAATAAATAGGGGCGCGTGGGTGGCTCAGTCGTTAAGCGTCTGCCTTCGGCTCAGGTCGTGATCCCAGGGTCCTGGGATCGAGCCCCGCATCGGGCTCCCTGCTCAGCGGAAAGCCTGCTTCTCCCTCTCCCACTCCCCCTGCTTGTGTTCCTGCTCTCGCTGTGTCTCTCTCTGTCAAATAAATAAATAAAATCTTTAAAAAAAAATAAAAATAAATAAAATAAAAATGTAAGATTTGTTGAAAAGAAAACCACAGGCCCAAAATGGCATCACTTAGGCCAGGTCACTAAACCAGGGCTTAATACTTAACTGCAGTTTCAACCTCCCTCCAGAAGTGTTAAGTCTGTCAGGAATTTTCTGATAGGCATCAATGAGGTAATCTATGTGTATAATAAGACCCCCTGCCCTTCCCCCTAAGGGAAGGTGACCTTGCATGGAACAGTCCTTTCTTTTCTTTCCATAATAACTTTCTTGCCCCACCCTCCTTCCTATAAAAACCTTCCATTTTGTCCAACTCCTTGGAGCTCCCCTCTGCTTGCTAGGTGGGGTGCTGTCTGATGGATGAATTGCTTGATAAAGCTAATTAGATCCTTGTATTTACTCGGTTAGATTGTGTTCAACAGATTGTAAGCCTCCCCTAAATGTCTTGAGTCCCACGCTCCCAAGTGGGATCTGGGCTCAGTCTGATGGAGTGGTTGCTTAACTTTTCTTTAGGAACCAGCACCCCCCCCCATTAAGGATGATTGGGAACCCCCCTCCTGGAGAATTGTGGGATCTCTAAGATGGCGTCAAGAATCAGGACCCAGGCAGATGTTTGGCCCTCCCAAGGCAGCCACCCCAGAATACTCTTTAGCAATTTGATTTGGGGGTCGGGGAGGGGGAGAAAGAGACTAGAGTCCTGCGGACCCTGTGCCCTGTCATCTAACTGCTAAGGCCCAAAATGGGACCTGGTGGGTGGGAAGGGATGACACAGGCCTGCGGAGGGGAGCTGCTGGGACTGGCACGTCGAGCCGAGGAGGTTTTGGGAAGTGTGTGGTTTTCCCATTCCCTGACAGTGGTGCCAGGAGCGTGGAGGCGGTGGTGGTAAGTGAAGTAATGCTTCTTCCGAGGCACAGATGGAAAAGTCACTTTTATTTTAGGCCCAGTGCTTTTCCTCCCCTGCCTTCCCCCAAAGCATCAGTTCCATCCCAGGAGAACCACCCAGAGGGACGCTTCTAGACTTTAGCCTCTAAACAGAGCCCAGGAGCTCAGGGCTGTTAGCACTGGCGTTTAGAAGGGCACGGGGCCCCGACGCGCCCGGGGGCATCGCCTCCAACGACTGCCTGCCGTGTGGCTGTGGAGAAACGGAGCGAGGGTGTTGGAGCTGGCAGCCTTGCGTCGGAGGTTGGTTCTGTGTCAGCGCTCCGGCAAACCCCCACTCGGGACACAGTGCTCAGGAAACGCTGAGTGCGTGGCCTAGTTCTAGGCAGTGTTAATTACGGGCTTTTGGGCGCCTGTCGTCACTTAACCAATTTCCTGCGCTGTTGATTGGGCCCGATTTATCCTGAGGCAGCCCAGGCCCCTTGCTCTGGAACCTCTCCTGACCCATCAGCCTGGGTCAAGCTGGGGTGCGGAGTCATTACGGGGCGGGTTGGCGAAGGGGGACAATGCTGGGCTCCAGGTGTGGAAGCTAGCGGCACCTGCACTGCTGTTCCCAAGGGGTTTTAAAGCAACTGATGCACCTGCATGGACTGAGGAGGGGGTGTGAGGGTGGATGTGCACAGCACCCTTTGGGGTCCTACACTGCAGGCAGGCTGTCTGCCCCCCGCCCAAGCTGGGCCTCCAGGGCCTCACCCTAGGCCGATTCTCTCTGCACACGCATCCTCCCTCCCTGGAAAGTTCGTGGGCCCGCCCACACATGCGTGTGAGTACGTGCGCAGTCCCCCAAGGGCCCCGGTAAACAGCTCGCTCTCTGTAGTGGAATCTCATTGTGTTTTGCAGACTTCATTCTTCTCCGCTCGTTTGTGAAGCAGGCAAGGGGTATCATTACTCTTACTTGTTAAGTTGCCCGAGAGGGAAAAAAAGTTTTTCCTCCTCCAAGAGTCTAATTACTTGTTGGGTGAGCCCCGACCCATATACATTTCTAAAGAGAGAGACACCTGATGCCAGCAGAAGAGATGTCCTTGGACGGGATTCAGAGACCCTCTGCGGGCCATTCCATCGGTGGCTGGCTCTGCAGCCATACCAGACTGTAGCCGAAACTTCTCAAAGAGTTGAGGATGCTGTGTTTCTTGCCTTGAGTCGCTGGGCATTCCGTGCTCTTTCATGCTTCTCTGCCTCGGTCATTTCTGTCCCTTTGCTGGGTGCGTGCTACCTTTCCCGTTACCTGTGCCGTGCCCCCACCCCCACCCCCACCCCCACCCCCACCCCGCCCCAGTGAACTTCCCCTCCTCTGAGCAGGCTCTGCACCTTTCACCTGCTTTGCTTTTTTTTTTTTTTTTTTAAGATTTTATTTATTTATTTGAGAGAGAGAGAATGAGAGACAGAGAGCATGAGAGGGAGGAGGGTCAGAGGGAGAAGTAGACTCCCCGCCGAGCAGGGAGCCGTTGCGGGACTCGATCCAGGGACTCCAGGATCATGACCTGAGCCGAAGGCAGTCTCTTAACCAACTGAGCCACCCAGGCGCCCTCCCCTGCTTTGCTTTTTGAATACACTCTCCTGTATTTATCTGCCTGGCTCCCCTCCCTCCTAGACTGTGAGCTCCCTGAGGTCAAGGTCCCCCCCCTCCAGCCACCTTTTTATCTTGGGCACCTGGCATGGTTCCAGCACATGGGGGGATCCACTGAGGTGGGCCTTTCGGAGGGAACTCTGACCCACAGAACGGCGAAGGGTCAAGCACGTGCTGCTAATGTGCTTCTAGCCCTGTTTCGAGTTCATGATTCTGACGCATCTGTCAAAGTCAACGTCTGTCCACATTCCTGATATTACCAGCTTATCTTATGGCTGGTCTGCAGTTTCCCTCTTGTTCCAGTACTACTCAGTCAGGTTTGTTAGGATTCTCTCCGGTCATTCATTCATTTATTCAGCTTCCCCCACCCCCACACCAGCCATTCCTCCAGGCCCTGGGTGTGCAGAGTGGGCCCTGCCCTCATGGAATTTACATTCTAATGGAGAGACCGAGACAAGAAGCCAGTAAATCAATCAATAAGATGCTGTAGAGGAAGGACCGTGGGGAGACATGGACTCCACCTCTTGGTGGGGTGTGGAGAGGTCACAATGCAAAGAGCGTGTGGGAGGCTGACTGGATTGCAGCCATCTTTGGGAAATAGGATCCTGCACATTGGTTTTTGTTTTTCTAGTTTCCTGGTTCTGAAAAATGTCCTTAGGAAAAGCCCCGAGTACATAAGGTTTTCCATCATTGTTGGTGAGGTCAGATTACTGTTCATGGTTTTTCAAACTAGTCAAGAGACAATGGTACTTTGAGCTCAAGCTGGCTGTGGAGACGTGTCCCAGGCTGCAGGGAGTGCCCTGGGCTGGGATATGGTGGACCTGGGACCGCCCAGCTGTTGCTGCGAGGGCAGCGCCGAGTCAGCAGGAGGCTCAGGGCTGCCCTCAGCAAGGGCCCGGGGCTGCTGAGACTCATGTCTTCCACGTCTTGCAGTTCTGAGGCCTCTGGTTTAAGTCTCTTCATCTGGCTCGGCTCTGGGCAGCTCAGCACCCCGACGGCTGCCTGCTGGAGCCGGTCAAGGTGCCATCACCCCTGGGCCCTCACACTTCAAGGTGGCCAGAGCTTGAAGACAAGAGAATGAAGGACCAGGGTCCCAAAGCTCCAGCAGATGTCTCAAAACCACTGGTTGCTCGATTCCTCCAGAAAACACCTGCGGCGCTAGAGAAGGCAGAAACGGGTCCCCTTGGGCCAGGGGCTGTCACGCCCAGCCCTCCCATGAGAGTAGTGCACCTGTCCCCCTCTGCCCTCGCTGACACTCTGCCCTCCCTTGGCTTGACAGATGGAGACAAGCGTTGGTGGTGCCCCTCGCTGCAAGAGGTCATGGAAACATTTCACAGCCTGGGAGCCTGCAGCCCTGCTCTGGGCCCAGAGGGGCCCTGTCAGCCCAGTGAGAGGTGAGTCCTTCCTCTTCCTCATTGTCCTCCCTCATTCGTTCAACACTGTGGATCTCACCTCAAGCCCGTCAACTTGTATACATTTAGGTATGTGCAGGTTTTTCCATATCAGTTATACCTCCGTCAAAATATTTTAAAAAAGACAAAATATTACCTGAAAAAGAGAGATGTATTCTTCTCAACGTATATTCATGCTAAGAAATATTAAAGTGTGGAGCACCTGGGTGGCTCGGTCGTTGAGCGTCTGCCTTCGGCTCAGGTCATGATCCCAGGGTCCTGGGATCGAGTCCCGTGTTGGGCTCCCTGCTCCGCAGGAGGCCTGCTTCTCCCTCTGCCTGCCACTCCCCCTGCTTGTGTTCCCTCTCTCGTGTCTCTCTCTGTCAAATAAATAAATAAAATCTTTAAAAAAAAAAAGAAGTATTAAAGTGTTTCCTATTTTAGGGGGAATGGAAGGGAAGAAAAAAATCAAGTATTTCCTATTCTGTAAAGGTAATACAACGTGACGGGCCATTTATTGTACAAAACTATCCATTATTGTTTGTGGTCCACATCCTCAGCTCCATAAGCATTTGTAAGTTAGAAAAAGGAAAGATTTTCTCTGATTATTATATGGAATTATGTGCATTTGGCGGGGGGGGATTTCCCAAACTCGGCCTCTAGCCCCCATGGGGAAGCAGTGTCTGAGGGATTCTAGAACAACCACACACAAGTACCCGTGGATTATGGGCATCACACCACGAAGGCAAATGTTCTGGTAAATGACCGTGCTCCCAGCTTCAGGGGGACGGAAGAACCAGGCACGGGTGAGTCTGGCTGCTTTGGCTGACATCTGTTCCTGCCCTTCGGTGACTCAGAGCCCTCACTGCTCCTCCTCTTCCAGGACATGTCCCAATCTCTCTGGTCTACCTCCAAGCCTCAATTTTGGCCCATTTCCTAATATCAGCTCATGGCCAGCAAGGCACAGTTTTGCATGTAATTTTCACAGTGGCCAGTTTTGTTTTGTGGGTGTCCCCTTTGTGCACTGGGCTGGGTTGTGTGGGGGGTACTAATTTGCGTAGCCATTGTCCCTGCCCTCTAGGAACAGAGCCATACACTACATAAATGACTGTTGTTGGGTGGACAGTGATTAGGTCTGGGTTGTAAAAGTGTTACATATTATAAACTTGTTCTGCAAATTATATTACATTCAAACTCTTTCTTGACAATTCTTTGAGAAGATGTAACAGAGTGTTTAGAGCCCTGGACAGGCCGTTATGTGGGAGCCTGACTCCCCCCCCCCCCCCCCCCCGCGTCGGTGACAATCTTTTGGCTCCAGGAGGTGCAGGGACCCTTTCCCTTGCTGTGGTAGGCAGGCGGGTGTTCCTACACAGGGAAGGCCAAAGCTTTCTTAAGAACCTGTTCCACGACTGTGTTTAGTAATTGTCTGCCAAACCAAACCAGACCAAACCACACTCACTCTGCTATAAATACCCTACGCATGTGCCAGCCTGCCTCGCTCCTGCCCCTCTCCCTTCCCGCGGAGCTCCACATCTGGTGTCGTAAGCCACTTGCCTCGTCCCCAACACAGAGCTTCAATCACACCACCTTCTAGAATGAGTTGGGGGAAGAATTACACTTAGAAAAACAAATGCGGGTGGGAGGGGGGGCTGGGGGGCCTATGGGGTCAGAGGAGCTATTTCTAGCTGTTCCGATGAGCACTGGGTGTCCACCTGGAAAGTGAGAGGTGCCACCGCAGGGAGAGGCGTATAACCACCTCATTTATTCCGTGCTCTGCAAAGCGCCACTTTTCTCCCCCGCCCTTCTCCCTTCCCCCAAGATTTGATGGCTTCCTGCTCCTTGTGCGTCAGGACAAATCCATCCTCTCTGGAGGCACGGGGGGGAGGGGGGCAGGTGGGCATTAGAACCATGGCTGCGTAAGTCTGCCACCTCGACTACTTGGGAGCACCAAGCCCAGCATGCAGACTTGCAGACTTCCAGCCTGACCGGGCAGGTCGTCCTGTGTAAGAGGAAGGCCAGTCCACGTGGTCGCAGAGTGTTGTCAGAGCTGCCACCAGACGTGCTGCTTGGACACCCTGCCTCTTCCCTTGGGCCTCGTGCTGCTGGCACCGTTTCCCCACGGAGGACTCAGACCTGGCCCAGAGGAGCTGGCCGATGGCTTCAGGGCTGATTTTCTTATTGTGGCCCTCTAAGGACAGGCTGGGGCCACCTGCCCAGCCACTTAGCCTGCAGAGGTTTTTCTGCCTGAACACAGCCTCTTTTTGGAAAAACAAACACAACCTGGAGACCCCTCCAGTGACCTCCCCAAGATGTGGGGTAGCAGAGATGTTTGGGTGGGTTACCTGGGTTGCTGGCTGGCTGCTGCAGTTGGGGAGGCTCTGGGAGTCATAGGGTTGGGAGAGAGCTCTTCTAGACTATTCAGGAAGCACTGTGAAGGTTCTGGCATCTCCTCCACTGGGGGTATGGCATCCTTCATAGACACATGGACCACAAGAGGAACATCGGGGCGGGCTGCCTTCTCCCCACTGTCTTCCTTGTCCTGTTCCTGACCTAGCTCAAGTTCATCCCATGCCAATTGGCTCCATGTCACCCACTGCTCTGTTGACTTCCAGGGATGTCTGATCTAGGGCTCCTCGACAGAACAGATGCTCTGGGGCTCCTCCAGGGCACCCACAGAGCCCTCATATTGGCCAAGGTTGGAAATGAGGGGTTGAGATGTCTCTGCACATGGCCCCACAACTGGACTATCTTTTTAGTGTCTATGAGAAAGACTGGTCTTTCTTTCACCGTTTTGTTCTTTTTTTTTTTTTTTTTTTTAAGATTTTATTTATTTATTCATGAGAGACAGAGAGAGAGAGAGAAGCAGAGGGAGAAACAGACTCCCAAGGAGCAGGGAGCCCGATGCGGGACTCGATCCCAGGACCCTGGGATCATGACCTGAGCCGAAGGCAGACGCTTAACCATCTGAGCCACCCAGGCGCCCTCACCGTTTTGTTCTTAATCTCAGATTTTGTTGAAACTCATCACCATCTCGAATGCTTCAAGATCTCCTTTCAGAAAGATGTAGCCCTTCTGCCGCTGGACCATGCCATGTCCACCTTGTGGCAAACACAGTAGCCCTCTGCCCATTGATGAGGCTGGGACAGAGGAATTGGGAGGATGTGTGGGAGCAAAAGGGCAGAAGAGGGACCAGAGCGTGAACACTGACCAGGAAGCAGAAGCGAGAGCTTGAGGGGGCTTGTACCACACGGCTATGCAGATACTCTCCATCACGGGCCCCTGTCTCACCTGCAAAGGCAGGGCAGGTCCTTGGCCCCCAAGGGCAGGTCTTCCAAGGCTGCTCCCAGGTTACAAAGCCCAGTGGAAAGTCCCAGTCAGACAGACAGGACTGGCAGCCAAAATGCCGTAGCCTAGTGCCAGAAACCTTCATGCCCTTGGTTCTCTGAAAGGGCAGCCTGGTGCAGAGGCCAAAGGGGCAACTAAATGACAGTTAATCCATTGAAAGGGTATCCTGTCCAGTGTAGGGGAGCCTGGTCCCTGGCCATCTCAGGACAATGTAATCCGACCCAGGTAAAATGTACTTCTCTCTCCCTTCCCATCAGCTCCGCATCAGTTTCCCTTTACTTCATTGACCTTGGCTCGTAGAGCCTGGACAGGTCCCGTCTGGTTTAGCAGTACAAGCCTAGGGGAGAGCACCCCCCTCGTAGCCTGCATGGTGGGGCCCCGACCCCTGGGAGCCTTGAGGATGGCCCACGGTTGTGGAGGTGCCGTGCTCATACGCCTCTCTGACCGTCCTCCTGCTGAGAATGTCTGCGCACTGTACAGACAGTAACTTTAGTATTGTTTTCAACTCTTGGGGAAAACAAATCTAGAAACTGGGATAGGGGTCAGTGACATGCCCCTCTTAAGATTACTTGAAAGAGGGGCGCCTGGGTGGCTCAGATGGTTAAGCGTCTGCCTTCGGCTCAGGTCATGATCCCAGGGTCCTGGATCGAGCCCCGCATCGGGCTCCCTGCTAGGTGGGGAGCCTGCTTCTCCCTCTGCCTCTGCCTCTCTCTCTCTGACTCTCTTGAATAAATAAATAAAACATTTAAAAAAAAAAAAAAAAGATGTAAGTAGGGCGCCTGGGTGGCTCAGTCGTTAAGCGTCTGCCTTCGGCTCAGGTCATGATCCCGGGGTCCTGGGATCGAGCCCCGCGTCGGGCTCCCTGCTCTGCGGGGAGCCTGCTTCTCCCTCTCCCACTCCCCCTGCTTGTGTTCCCTCTCTCGCTGTGTCTCTCTCTGTCAAATAAATAAATAAATAAATAATCTAAAAAAAAAAAAAAAAGATTACTTGTAAGTATAGAACAGTGTCGTTGTAACCCAACTCCAGCTCCTGGGTGCTGGCCACAGGCTGAGCCCTAACCCAGCCAGCTGGGGGTCAGGGCTGAGGGGCAGGGGGTGGACAGATGAAGCGCTTTGTTCATGGAGTCCAGTGGTGGGACCGTCACCTCGCTCTTAACCTGCTGAGTCCAGGAGGGGAGCGGGGTTGCTGGGCTGTGGATGCCTGTGTTCCGTGGCCTCCTGCTTGGAGCATGGAGATGGAGGCCTGGGCGTCAGTGGATGCCACATCCCAGAATAGCAGTCACAGAGGCAGACGGTCCGGTCAAGTGGTTCCTCAGAGCCTCGGAAAGGCAGGGGATAGAGGACGCCACCATACTGCCCGCTCTTCCCAAGGAGAGGCGGCGCAGGGAGATGCTCACACAGGGAGGCTGTTGGCCCTCTCCACTTGTCACAGACACGCTTCCCTCCCCAGCTCACGTTTTCCACACTCCGCTTCTGGCAGCACCGAACTGTCTGAAAGCCCATTCCTCTTCAGCAGAGTCACAGTTCTGTGCCTGCCCCCACCCTTGGGGAAGTCTGAACACATTGCCACTCGTGCTTCCGGCCCCTGTGCCTGCTCCCAGGCTGGAGCCGACCAGAACAGCCTTCCTGTACGGACACGGGTCCAGCAGGTGCCCAGATGTGCACACGCAGCCTCACCCATTCCCTGGCCCTAATAAATGCTGAACTCTGGAAGAATGACCAAGCCCAGTCCTAACCCCCGCCCCTTCCCCTGACGTCAGTGTGTGGGCACCAATTCTCCGGTGCCTAGAGATGGATTTCTCCCTCTTCCTGTCTGAGAAGCAGCACCAGGGTCAAGTAAAGAAGAGCAGAGACTCTTCCCTGGAGCATGCAGGAGCGAGGGCTCCCCCTTGGTCAGCGGTCAGGCGGCTACCCTGGAGATGCTGTGGGCAACAGTGTTGCCGTCCTCCATACCTTCATTTGTGGAGAGCCCACTGTTCTCGGGAACTCCAAACCAGTTAATAAGCATGGAGAAGTGGATGAGACAGCACAGGGAGCCTTGTCATAAGCTCACCTCAACAGTATCTGACAATCAACAGTATACATTTGACCGGAGAGAGAGAATGATTTAGTGAGACCGATGCTGCTCTGTTTTCTATCCAGTGAGCATGCGCCTGGAAAGTTTGTGCAAGGGTGGTGCAGCTCTGCTGTCCACTGATGCCCCCCTCACTGTAGGGATCTTGCCACCCTGAGTACGACTCTAGTCTTTAAAGAGGTGTTTTGGTTTTTGGGGTTTTTTTTCATATGACCCTAAGCTCTAACTTCGTCGGTAGACAGCGTGTTAGCGTGACCTTTGGAGGGGTTCTCAAAGATCATTTTTACTCTGAATTACCCCATATTACTTGCTGACTTTGGAAACTAGCCCCCACGTAAGCTACCATGTGGTGTACTTTTCCGTGCATGCAAAGAGCCACCATACCTGTATGGACAAAGAACTTTCTTGAGGAAGACTCTTTTGGGATAATGGAGTATGATTTTCTGGTCTTCGAGTCCCAGAAAAGTAAAGCCTGAGGCCTGGCTGGAATGGCAGCCGTTGGGAGCCAGCCCCCAGGAATCCCCATCTCCCGGCGTTCTTCCCCCTGTGTGGCTCTCACCCCCACTCGGAGTCTCGATGGTCTGTGTGCATTAGCAGAAGTGATGGGATGAAGTCACTTCCAAGACCAGGTTATAAAGGCTGTGGCTTCAGTCTCTGGCATTCTCCCGTCTCTCGAATCGCTCACTTTGGGGGAAGCTGGCCATGGGGTAAGGACTTGGAGGCCTGCTGGTGGGCACACGAGTGAGCTTGGAAGCAGTTCCTCCAGCCCATTCTGGCCTGACGTGACAGCAGCCCCACCCTCAATATTTTGGAGGCAACCTCCCCAGAAACCCTGAGCCTGAACCACCCAGCTAAGCAGCTCCTGGATTCTTGACTCTCAGAAACTGCATGACATAATAAATATTTGTTGTTTTTAAGCCTCTGTATGTTGGGGGATTTGTTACACAGCAGTAGATGACCAACACACATAGGGCATGAGTGTCCCAGGCTGCATGGACCATCCACAGGCTCTCTGCTCTTGAGCAACGGCAGGCCCCTGTCCCTGCCTCAGTTATCCCCTTGCATCCACCTCCTCTCATTTCCTTCCCTTTGCTTTTGTCTTACCTTAGAGTGCTTAAAAACGACATCAGCCTGAGCTGGAGTCAGTGGCAGGACAGCCCCCCAGAGACTGCCTTGGACAGTAGCTTGAGCTACATCTATAAGGTGAGTCAGACGCCCACTTCTGCCCACCATCCAGACCTGCTGAGCAGTTGCACGCGGTAGGTACCACTGAGCACCCCCCGTGGGCTCGGCGCCGCTGTAGGCCCCACGCCGGCTGCCGGGACTGATGCTGCAGAAAGCTCACAGTCCCCACGGCCAGGCCTGCCACCGGAGCACCCCATGGGGGGCTTGACTCTAGGCCTTGCCGCTTGTCTTTCTCAGCCGCTGCCCAGCCCGGCCACAGGGCTCCGGGTACCATCCCTCCCTGCCCTAGCACTCTCTCCGCTCTCCAGTTCCTGACACTGTGTGCCCTGGCCCAGCCAACGGCCTACACCGACAGGGAGCTCTTGAACCTGATCGAGCTGCTGTGCCGAGCCGGCCTAGACGTGGGGCTCCGCCTGCTGCCCAAGACCGATCTTCAGCAGCTTCTGCTCCTGCTCCTTGAGAACATCCGCGAGTGGCCCGGGAAGGTATCATGAGCTCCGAAGCCCAAGCCCAAGCCCAAGCCCAAGCCCTAGCCTCCTCTGTAAGGTCCTGAGCCTCCTCCACTTGACCTTGTTGCTGGGACTGAAGTTGCACCTTGAGCGCACTCAATGGGAATGGCAGGCTTGGAGGTCACCAGGATGCCGGGGAACGTGCCCGCCAGTCCCTGGGCTCCGCGTCCGCCCCCTCCTCTTACTCTCTGGCTTCCCCCTAAGTGGACTGGTGGGGAGGTCAGGGTGACGACGGGCCCTCCTGCAGCCCCCCTTGCCGCCCGCCGCCCCCACAGCTCCAGCAGCTGTGCCGCACCCTGAGCAAGGTGTCAGGTCACCACCACAACCTGCTGGCCCTCGTGCAGTGCTTCTTGGACGTGACCTCTCGGAGCAGGTGGGTGCCCCTCCCCCCTGCCTCCTCCCTCTGACACGCGTCCCTTCCCCTGGGACACGGTGGGGTGGGGGGGTCCAGAGTCCTCCCCATCAGTCCCAACAAACCTCCCCCTCCTGCCCAGTCTCTAAAACCCAGGAGAAAGAACTAAAAATACAGCTCACTAATGAGTTCATTCCGAAAGGAAAAGAGCCTAATTTTCTTAACATGATCTTATTAGCAAAACAATTGCCTTATACAATTAGCTTCTGACTGCTGCTTCCCAGTCCTTGGTAGCGGGTTCCTTCTTGTCCTCAGACCTCAGCGGCATTATGTCCGCTAATCACTCCTCCCGGACCCCTCTCCCAAACTCTCAACTCATCATTCTGCTTTATTTTCTGCACAGCATGGCTTTCTGCCAGAAATTTATCTTACTGTTGGTTCCTTATTTTTGGTGCCTCTCCTCCGTGTTCCCTCCAGGAGAGCAGGTCCCTCAGTAGTCACTGCCATATCCCCCAGCATCTAGAACAGTGCCTGACACGCTGTTTGCACTCTGTTAATTCTTTTCGACTGAATGAACGAGGTGACCAAACTCAGCCCACTGGGAGATGAGACCCATTCACTGGACCTGGCCCCACCCAGTCTCTCCTCTCCTCCTTCCTTCCCCCACTTTAGGCCACAGCCATAGGGAATTCCTTGCCTTCCCGGAGCAGACCATTCCTCATCTCTCCTCTCCTCCCATCTAGAATGATGGCCCTCCCCACCCTTCCAACCAGGCCTGTCCTGGGGCCCTTCAGGAAGACCCCCAGCCTTCACAGGCACCTCCGCAGTAACCCTTAACTGGGGCCATTCCTCTGCAACTCCCTCCCCAGAGGCAGCTTCTGGAAGCAGGCTTGGCATTCCATGCAGACCCATATCCCAGGGCCCACTGGGTGCAGTCATCCTGAGCTCAGCTTCAGCTCTTGTCTGTGAATAAAGAGAGAAGGCCTCTCCACAGTCCTGGAAGGAGAGTTGTTGCTCTCTCTTTGAAAGAACTGGGCTTCGGGGTGCCTGGTGTCTCAGTCGTTAAGCGTCTGCCTTCGGCTCAGGTCATGATCCCAGGGTCCTGGGATTGAGCCCCGCATCGGGCTCCCTGCTTGGCGGGAAGCCTGCTTCTCCCTCTCCCACTCCCCCTGCTTGTGTTCCTTCTCTCGCTGTGTCTCTCTGTCAAATAAATAAATTTTTTTAAAAATCTTAAAAAAAAAGAATGGGCTTCTAGAAGCTCTGTCTGAGGACTTTAAGTGTGAACGCTAAACCAGGGCCTCAGTGGGCGCCATCTGCATTAAGCCCAGACGCATGGGACTTCTTTGCATATGATCTGAAGAGGCTGACCTCTGCCTCCAGGCTCCCTGCTCAGCCCCAAACAGTTAGTCCTCTGTGTCGCAGAGTCAGAAATTGTAGTCTTAGAGGTCTCTCCCATCCCCAGCCCATTATGCCTGTTCATCCTACATCCTGTCCGTTCTGACTTCCAAATCCCAAATCCTTGTTTGTGGTTGCCTGTCCATGTCAGCTCTGTGCAAACAGGTACCTGTCTGGGTCTCAGCCACCTCTGTCCCACCTGCTTCTGCTTTCATGTCCTGTCTCTCACCTGGATGGATGGTCCATCTCCTCCTCCCTCAAAGTCTGTCCGCTCTATGGCTACATGGGATTATCTTGTCTCTGCCTTACCTCGCATGCCAAGTCCAAACCTCCAGGGCCCATGTTGTCCAGCCCCAATTTCCCATTTGCTCCCAACAGGCCCCATTATTGGTACTTGTTTTTCTTTTTTTCTTTCTTTTTTTTTTTTAAAGTAGGCTCCATGCCTAATGTGGGGCTTGAACTCACGACCCTAAGATTAAGAGTTGCATGCTCTACCGACTGAGCCAGCCAGGTGCCCCAGTTTGTCTCACTTTCATGTGTGTGTGTGTGTGTGTGTGTGTGTGTGTGTGTGTATATATATATATATATATATGTATATATACATGTATGTGTATGTATATATATGTATATGTATGTGTATGATGAACCTCATTCATTTTCATAGCTGTGTAGTGTTCCCTGGTATACACACAATCAGGGTACAGGCTTTGCACATCTATGTAAATATTTCTATAGGATAAACTCTTTGAAGTGAAATTGCAGTCCTAAGGTATATACATTTAAAATTTGGCCTCCAACAAAAGCTGTATCAATTAATAATACCCCCAATGGACCTGAAAATGTCTGTTTCTCCACTGTGTATTCTCAGTTTTGTTTTTAAGCTTTATTAGTCAACCTGGTAAGTGAGAAGTGTGATCCTGTGGTTCTGATTTTTATTTCTCTGACTGCCAGTGAAATTGAGAATCTGTTCATATGTTTATTGGCCTTTTGTGTTTCTCTTACTGTAAATGACATCTTGACGCTTCTTGCCCATTTTTCTATGGGGCAATTAATCTTATTAACGTATTGATAAATTGCTTATTATATATGTTTCAGCACTGTATTTTCTTCTAAGTTCTATATATCGTTTTTTTCTCTTTTTTTGCACATCGTCCTTTTTAAACCTTTGTGAATGATATCTTCCGGCGAACTGAGGTTTTGGGTTTTTTGAAATTTTGTTTTAGAATAGATTTAGCTTTACAGAAAAGTTATGTGGATGGTATAGAGAGTTGATTCTTATTGAATCTATCTTGAAAAGAAAAGCCTTCCCCACCCCAAGATCACAAAAATAGAATGTTCTCTTTATCTCAGTACTTATATTAACTTTGTTACTATTGGTTTTTAATCCCATCTGGAATCTGTTATTCAAAGATAAGAGACAGGGATCTAACTGGATTATTTTCCACCTCTGAAGAGCCAATGGGGCCAACACCCACTTTCTTTCTTTCTTCATAATCCACCTTTCCCAGCAGATTTGAGACTACCTTCAACATAGCCTAAATTTATGATGTCATTCATCTGTTAATTGAGTCAAATTGATTTCAGGGATCTGTGTCTTTTACAGGGTGTCTTTGTAACTGCAGAACCCTTACTAAGTGTTCCTTAAATGCCAGGAGTGAATATAATGGAAGAGCCTTGCCTCACTTTTTTTTTTTTTTTTTTAAGATTTTATTTATTTATCTGAGAGAGCGAGCAAAAGTGAGAGAAGCAGACTCGCCGCTGAGCAAAGAACCAGACGCAGGCCCTGATCCCAGGACACTGGGATCATGACCCGAGCTGAAGGCAGACGCTTAACCGACTGAGCCACCCAGGCGCCCCCTCCCCTCACTTTCAAACAGACACATCAACTAGGGTGATAATTCCTGCCACAAGCTTTGCTAAGAAAGTGGGATGGGTATTATCTATTTATTTATTTAGAAATTTTATCTTTTCTAAATAGATAAAGCATTCAAAAAGAACAAAATTCAAAAGGCACCAGGAACACCTATTTGAAAATGTGCCCCTCCCCCTACCAGCCACCTAGGCTGCCTCCATTTCTTTTTGGGACTTCTGTGCATATTCTCTCCGCCCTTCTTTTCACTTCAAGTTATGTGTTGGCAGTCATTCCAAATTGGATCAGAAAGAGCTTCTAATTCTTCCTTACAGCTTCACTGTATTCACTGCAGTCTTTAGCCGGCCACCCCCCGACCCTGCCCCCCCACCCCGCTCCCTGTGGTGGCGAGGTTGGAGGAGCTTGCCAGCGGCCTGTTCTGCCCTCGCTGGTGGCTGCCCCACTGGGCTCAGTGCCCAGACTGACCCCAGGAAGGAGGGCGTGCTGTTGCCCATTCTGTCACATTCTTCGTCTACTGACTGGTTAAGCACAAAGTGAGAACTTCCACCAACATTTGTGCGAGGCACGTCCCCCCCTGCCCCCGACCTCGTTGACCAAGACTTCAGGGATGCACTGTAAATTTAAGGCACAGTTGAGCTCAACCCGGAGAAATGAAAGTAAATACAGGAGCAAACCATTTGAAATGGGGCCAATGGGAAGACTTTCCCTTGGAGGAGAGTCTGTCTTGGGACTCTGGCCCCTCTCGGTTAGCTCCAGGGAGCTGGGGGCGAGGGGACTGGGGCAGGGGAGGGACTTGCCCTTCCAGCTTCTGTGCAGGGTCTCCAGTGTATGTTCTGAGTGAACCTCTGCAGCCACTCCCAGGAGCCCTTTTAGGGGGAGGACAGAGGCTGAGGGCTGCTTTCACTCCACTGAAAGCTGATGTGTGCAGGCTCCAGGACCCGTCTCCTTCACCACCCGTGAATGTTTATTAAATATCCCATTTAACTGCGGCCTCCAAAGTAGAGGGGCAGATAAAACCGGCTTGAGCAGGCTGCCGGATCCGCCAGGTTCTGACCCACAAGGAAAAGCTAGCTGCTCAAGTCCAAGTGCAGGAGCCCTAGGAGAAGGTGGCCTTCAGAGGCTTCAGGTCTTTGCACACTGGGGATAAGAGTCACAGCACATGCAGGCGCCCATAGCGTTCCCCAAGTCTCCTTGTTTTCCTTCGTGTTCCACGCTGCTGGGGTGGGGCTGCTCATCCCCTCCGGGCGGGGCCAAGGGCTGCACCTTAGTGGGGTGTCATGGCCCCACCCTCGCACCCCCTGCACCCCACCCTCTCCCTCCCCCAGCCCGGTGCAGGCCCGAGACCAACCAGTTCATTCTCTCCCAGTCCTTTTGCCTTGCTGCCTTCATGTCCTGGCTCCTCGCTCCACCATAACTCCTTCCTGTGTGCCACCACACATGGCCTGTCCCTACATGGGCCCCTGATCCCTTCTGGCTGAGCAGGACCCACTCTGAATGCCTGGCCAGCCTCCTTGGGGCCCTCAGAAGATTCCAGACCTCACCGTGCTTCCTGCTGCTGAAATCTCTACCCCAGCAAACAGCTCTGCCCCTTCTTTCTCTACTCTCTGACTGCCAGCCACCCACATACCTAGTGGACCCACAGCTCACCTCCTTGCCTTTCTCCCGACCCCACCTCCCATGCTCAGGACCCCAACGGGCCTGCCCTTCCAGACCTTCTGCAGTCGTCCCTTATTCCTATACCTTTCACTTCTCATCCTCTTACTGGCTCTTCCTCAGCAAACACGTGCGCTCGTGTGTCTCCTACCTTAGAACAGCAATTCTGCCGCCACCCCCCTCCTCCAGCTACTGCTGCACCTCTAAGCTTCCCTTCCCCTGCTCTCCCTTACTCCATTCACCCGAAACAGGCTTTCGGAACCCTGCCCACCCTGGACACATGGTGGATTCTTCAGAGCTCAGAGTGTGGGAGGGAGTTCTCACCTGAGAAAACAGACATTTCAGGCTCTGGGGGTGGGCAAGGCCAGAACATTCTAGAAGGGGGCAGCCACAGTCCAAAAACCCTCAAAATTTTAGAAGGTCTCAAAATCCGGAGGGACAGGAGGCAAGATGAAGATCATGTCTAGGGGTCGAGGGGCCATGCTGGAGCCGAGAGGGCAGCAGAGAAAAAGTGGGTCCCCGTGAAGCCAGGAGTGTGAGGGGTTGTGGCTGAAGAGGATCTGGCTCACCTTTACGAGTGGGTGCGCACGTAAGGGGTGGTAGGAGAGACCTAAAGAGCTAGAAGTAGAGGAGACATACCTCATCTGGCACTCTAGCCAAACTGCCTTATTACCCCTGACCTAATGGCCCTTCCTCAGGAATAAGCTTATCATTTTCTTCCTTGGCTTCACAATATCATTCTCCCGACTCCCCTCCCCTTCTTTGGCCCATCCTTCTCAGGCGCCATCATCCAGTTCCTTCCTCCGCTGCTCCTCAAGTCTCAGTTTGCCTGGGGATTCTGCCCCAGTCCCTCTCCTGTGGTCACTCTGTGCAGTCTGGGGGAGCTTTCCAGGCTGGGCCCTGCGGTGCTCTGTCCATATGGTCCCACTTCAGGACTCTGGCACCCCCTCCCCAGCTGCTGAGTGTCGCCCTGCTAGCCCAAATCCCAGGAATTGCCTTTGCTGAACACGGTTACCTTACCTGAGGTTAGGTGCCTTCCTTGGGAGCAGCCCAGTGCTGGGGGCACAAAGGCCTGCCTCTTTGCCTCGATCCGGGATGTCTCTGAAGGACCTTGCCAGCCCCAGAGGTCCTTGCGGGGTCAGCCAAGGGCTTTGCTGTGACTGCATTCCAGCCTGGCTTTCCCCTTTGGCCCAGACCTGCTTCCTTCATCCCTACAGGAGGTTGTCCCAAGAGCGCCCATCTCCCCTTCTCCCTGCATGCTCACTTCCGCTTCAGAGTCCACCTCCTGGGGAACTCGACCTGAGACCCCATCTCATCCTCATCCATGGCCACAGCTCCAGGCTCATGCCAGGGGCTCACAAGTCAATACCTTTGGCCAGACTTTTCTGCTAAGCACCAGATCTGCGTGGAAAAGAATTTCAGGGTTAGCATGTGCAGAACAGAAGTCACCACCTTCCAAGGAGGACCACCTTCTCCTGTCTTCCATGGCCCCATGACGGTATCAGCACCTGCCCACTGCCCAAAGCCTGAGAGTCCAGGGTCACCTCCTGTCCCCTCCAGCTCCTCCTCCCCAACAATAGCCACCTCTCCCATCACCCTCACACAGTTCCAGCTCTTACCACAGTGACCCTGGAATGCTGCCTCCTTCCAGGCTGTCCCCCTTCTGACCCATGCTTGCACTGTCCAGCAGCATCACCTCCCTTCGGATGCACAGCTGGCTGCGTCACTCCTTTGCTCCATTAAAATCCCTCGGGCTTCTGTCCCCAGGATGAAATTCAAACAGTGGCATACTAGGCCTTTGTGCCTTCTTTTCCAATCCTACCTTCTCCCCCTGCCCAGCGTCCCCGGCAGGCTCCCATGCTCCAGCCACCCCAACTCAGGATTTGTCTCGGAGCCTTTCGGCATCAGTTCCAGTTTCCCTTATCCCTCTCCTCCTCTTTGCCTGGTTAACATTTCCTCACCCTCAAGACTAGGCTCAGACTGGGGCGCCTGGGTGGCTCAGTCAGTTGGGCGACTGCCTTCGGCTCAGGTCATGATGCTGGAGTCCCGGGATCGAGTCCCGCATCGGGCTCCCTGCTCGGCGGGGAGTCTGCTTCTCCCTCTGACCCTCCTCCCTCTCATGCTCTCTGTCTCTCATTCTCTCTCTCTCAAATAAATAAATAAAATCTTTAAAAAAAAAAAAAAAAAGACTAGGCTCAGACCAAGGCAACTCTCCCTAGAAACCTCCTGACACAGGGCCCTGATCGTCAGTGCCTTTGGCTAATCCCTTGGGCTCTGAGCATCTTGAGGGAGGAGCTATGACTTTGCTTTCTAGGCCCTCGGAGCCTGGCATGGAGGAGGGACTCATGTGCATGCATGCTTGTGGAGCGGTGGCTTCTGGAGGGCAGAGCCCAAAGAGCATAGAGTTGTTTTTTAGTAGCCAATTCCAAACTCAAAGATGGCTCAGGCAGGCTCGGAGACAGGGTGCAGTAACACTTCGGATGTGGACTGTGAATGAACCCAGTAAGGAAAAAGTAGGAAGTATCTAAAGGCTGCAGGGGCTGCACCCAGAGCTCGAGCATGATCTCGGATTTTGAAAGATACGGAAGATGGAAAGTAGGACGCAAAAACAAGGCAGATGGATAAACAGCATGCACCAATGTTAGCGCCCCTGGGGAAAACTAAGGCCCATAGGAGGGGCTTCCGTGTAGTTGTTTTTGAAGCAAGGAATGCTGTTTTGGGCTGGCAATGAAATATTGACACCGATGAAGAGAGAACAACACTATATAATTCCTATTTTGCTTCTCTTCTCTTTGTCGAGGAGCATAATTTTTCATCTGGACTCCACTATTGATCAAAGGGAATTGAAGCCTAAGACAGCACGGGAGAAGACAGTGTGCGGAATGGGTTTAAGTCCCCCGTGGTACAAGGACGGCCCCGGTCAGTCCTGGGAGAGGAGCAGATGGGGGTCCCCTGAGTCCACGGAGACCTCCGGAGGTGGGGAGGGAGGGTGCAGAAGGAGCACGGCAGGCTTGAGGCGCCCCCCACATCATTCCCCAGAGACGGTTTGTGAGCACATACACAGAAAAGGAAGCTCTGCTTTCTAGGATTCCTAAGAATAAATCATACCAGACTAGCCTCATTTATGTTTTGACAGGCCAGCCAGAATAGTACTCTGGAGAGGACTGTCTGGGTTTCTGTAAGGCACTTGGTAGAGACTACCGTCCTATCCTGAGGACAACGTAAGAAATGTGGGCTGAGCGATTGATGTCCAAGTAGCTGGGGCTCCTCATCACAAGGTGCTGCTGGCCAGCAGAGTCCGCCTGGAGGGCAGGCCCGCGGGGCCCCTGATGTCTTGTCTTCACTGACAGGTTGGTCAGGGCAGACCCGGTGTCTCAGATGAGGCCATTAATGGAACAATAGTCAGACTCACACATGACCTGAATACAACTGACAGGGAATGGAAGATCCCAGAAGATCTCAACAAACCATAATGACTGTCTGAGAGGAAAAGAGAGACCCAGCTGCACAATTAACAACAGTATCTGGGAAATGGGATTTGACAGCAAGACATGTGAGAAAGACTTTGGGCTCAATCTGCGATCTGCATCGCATCGCGGGGCAGCCAGGAAAAGGAGCGTCAGGGCCAGCTCTGAGCACCTCACTGACGAGAATGTTGACAACCCCCAGG
The DNA here is from genome assembly GCF_054177405.1 of Leptonychotes weddellii. Classification (NCBI taxonomy): domain Eukaryota; kingdom Metazoa; phylum Chordata; class Mammalia; order Carnivora; family Phocidae; genus Leptonychotes; species Leptonychotes weddellii. The sequence goes on from NC_138378.1 coordinate 53,384,626, forward strand.
GCCTTCAGAGGACCCAACCCACAGTAGCAAAAAGATTCTAAAAGAGAGAAAAGTATGGATGTTGTATACACAGAGAAGAAAGAGTTGTGGAAAATAATGGCCACTTCCCTCAGGTATGTGGAGAGCCTAATTAGATGGACAAATACGCGGACATTAGATGGCGTGACTATTTTTTGTTTGTTTGTTTTAAGTAAGCTCTCGGCCCAACATGGGCCTTGAACTCATGACTTACAACCCTGAAATCAAGAGTCACATGCTCTACCAACTGAGCCGGTCAGGCGCCGCCTAGATTGGGTGACTTTTAAGAAGTGTTCTAAGCCTGACGTTCCACGGATTTCATCACAATACCGAAAAGAAAGAAAGAGGGAAGTAGGATGATAAAGAGGGTGGGAATTGAGTTGTAATTGTCCATATGAACTTTATCTACTAAAGAGTAGTAACCTTTTTGTTTTGTTTTTTTTTTTTAAAGATTTTATTTATTTATTTGAGAGAGAGAGAACACCTGAGAGGGGATAGGGTCAGAGGACGAAGCAGACTCCCCGCCGAGCAGGAAGCCCGATGCGGGACTCGATCCCGGGACTCCAGGATCATGACCTGAGCCGAAGGCAGTCGCCCAACCAACTGAGCCACCCAGGCGCCCAAGAGTAGTAACCTTTTTATTCATATAATATCCATGCAGGAAAGGACACATCAGAGGTGGCTGCGCAGTGCACTTTGCAAAGGGAGCTGTCTGTGTAACTACCACTATATCATAGGGCAGACGGTCACCCGCCCCCCAGAAGCCCTCTCGAGCCCCTCCTAGGCATTCCCTCTACAAAGAAAACCATTTCCCCGACTTCTATCCCATAGCTTCCTTTTGCCTGGTTTTAAACCTGTGCATAAATGGGACCGTGCTCAGTGTTCTCTCTTGTGTCTGGCTTTCTTGGCATAGTGTGAACACTTTGTGGGATTCGTCCATGTAGCAGTGAGCTGTTGTGGATGGACCCTTCATGTTGCCGTGTGACGGTCCCTTGTACGGATCTGTGGCCGTCTCTTCTTGTCTGCACTGTGCATGCCCACACTCACGAGTGTCCCAACATGTGTGTGGATGACAGGGCAGACTCCCAAGGGGGTTGCCCTAAGCTCTGAGCCCAGGCCCTGGTTCTTCCCGCCTGGGTGGTACGTGCTCACGTGCAGGGTAGGCTCCAAGTGAAGGACTGCGGGCGGGGGGTGGTGGGCGGAGGCGGTGGCATGAGGGGTGGCCGTGATGCCTGAGAGGCAGCATGGACAGTCCCCGAGAGGCAAGGCGGGCAGATGCCCTGAGGCAGGGTGTTGGGCAGCATTTCCACAGCGGAACAGGCCACTATTGTTGCTTCCTGAACTGCCCTAAAGACATGGAAAGGGCAGCTCACGCCTTTGGCCAGATGCCTGATGGCCTTTTAGGGTAGTTCAGCCTTGGCGGGGCCTCGTTCCCCTCCGAACAAGTGAAGACGAGGGGCGCCAGAGGGGGCTGCACTGACCAGGGTGGTTGTCCCAACATCCTAGCGGCCCACACTGGTTAGCGCCTTTGCCTTCCTCCGAGTTCGAGCATGGTGCCCGGTGCCTGGCTGGGCTGCCCCTTGCAGGAGCTGGAGGGAAGGCCGGAGGCTGGGAAGCAGAGTGCCTGCATTCCACTTCCCAGCTCTGCTGTGGATTCCAGATTTCGCAGTGCCTTAGGCTCCTCTGAGTGCCGATCCAGTGTCCTGATCTTACAGAGGCCCGTGGGGGGAGCAGGGGTGGGGGCAGGGCTGAGGCAGAGGCCTGGCCTGGTGTGAGCACAGAGAGCTGGGGCTTGTTTCCTTATATGACAGTGGCTGGGATGCCTCCAGTGCCTTCTACATCCTCCTTTATCCGTCCGGTTTGAGTCCCGGGGAGTCCTTGCCGGGTGGGGTCAGGCAGCTTCTAGGAGAGAGAGGAAGAGCCCCCGGCCGACCTTGGCTGGGCCCACGGGGCCCCTTTGCTTGCCCTCTGCACAGTTTGGGTGTTATTTGGGGTGAGTCTTTGTGTTTTCTCCTCCGTAGAATAAGGTCTCAGTCTAAAATTAAAAAGCGGTCCTGTCCCCTGTCCCTGTGTCCCAGTGGGAACTGAGAGCACAGGAGACTGTGTTTAAAAGGCAGGGGGGCCGTCAGAATGAAAGGCAGTGGGCAGGCGGGGACAGCGAGGGGGAGCATGCCACCCTCAGATGTGGGTTCCTTTTCATCCATTCACCCGGTGCTTTTTCTGGTGCTTTTTTTCTTTTCTGGACAACAGCCCTGTCCTGACCCACCCAGCCTGCTTCTTCCCTTCTGGAACCACCCCGGCTCTGCTCCGCTGGCCTGCCCCCAGGTTGGCCCCTCCCCGCCCTCCGAGGCCTGGGTTTTGGATTAACGAAGCCCAGATGCAGGACTTCTGACTCTGGCTGCGAGTTAACTTTGGAGCAAGGCACAGAGGGGCCATTTACCTCCCACTGTGTTCCCGGCCCAGCTGCTGCTGGGGCTCCCGGGCAACAGCCGGAGAGCAGGTCCTGGCTGCCAATGAGATGGAAGCCATGCAGGGTGTGCCGTGTGGCCAGGGCTCCGGGAGAAAACGGGAGGGTAGGGCGCTGGGTGAGGGGCGATGGTCTGGCTGCGCTCACAGGAGTCCAGTGTGGGGGATGATGAGGGACTCCTGTTTTCTATCCCATGCGGCTAAAAGAGGCTGCCTCTCAGAAGGTCAGGTGGGGACGCTGAGGTGCTCCGCAGAGAGGGCTCAAGGCTAAAGGGAGACAGGGTGTGGGAGGGCCCCGTGCTGGTTAATGTCAGGTCTTCCTGATCCAGAATGGACCAGGGATGGCTGGCCCCTCCCTGGGTTGCCAGATAAAATACAAACATTGCGCAGGAGAACCGTGCGCCAAGAAAATGACTCTTTGTCAATAAGAAATTCAAATTTAACTGGGCATCCTCTATTTTTACTGGCTAAATCTGGCAATCCTGTCTCTCCCTCCACCTGAATTGCTTCTTTAAGTAATAGTTTTATTGAACTGCAACATACAAACAGAACAGAACACAGACCGTAGGCGCATGGCTCAGTGGCCACAAGTGGAACCCGTGGGAAACCTGCACTCAGAGCAAGAAATGCAACATGAGCAGAACCTGCCCGTCCCCCCAGCCATCACCACTACCCAGGCTTCCAACAGCTGCTGTTTGGCCATTTTTGTACTCTATAAGGAACTGAATCATGCACATGTATTCTTTTGAATCTGGCTTCTTTCGCGTGGCACAGTGAAGATCATCCGGGACTTTGGATAGCATTTTAGCTCACTGTCATTACGAGTAGGATTGAGTTGGATCGATAGGGCCCAGTCTGGGTATGCGTACCAATGGTGTACCTAAAGTGCACTTCCGCGTTGTGTGCGCGCACGTAGGTACCTAGGCGTAGGATTGCTAGGTCATGGGTGAGCACGTGTTCATCTTTAGTTGATCTTGCCAAGCAGTTTCTCAAAGTGGATGTGCAGTTTGAATTCCCACCTGCTGTGTGTGAGCGACTCTGCCGGCCCGCACCCTCCCCTGCACTGTGCATTTCCCCCTTTTTCATGTTCTCCTTTCTGATGTGGTATGGCACTGATCTTGGTACTGCTTTGCGGCTGCTTTTTTTCTCCGTTTCATCAAGAACCTGTTGCCTTGTTGATCCCTCTGACTTTCTTTTCTTTTTTTTTTTAAGATTTTATTTATTTATTTGACAGAGAGAGAGACACAGCGAGAGAGGGAACGCAGGGGGAGTGGGAGAGGGAGAAGCAGGCTTCCCGCGGAGCAGGGAGCCCGATGCGGGGCTCGATCCCAGGACCTGGAATCATGACCTGAGCCGAAGGCAGACGCTTAACGACTGAGCCATCCAGGCGCCCCGATCCCTCTGACTTTCTTGACAAAGTGCTAAGAAAATCAGCAAGGCCCCTGGTTGCGGTTCCAGCCTGCCCAGCCCCACAGGAACTTCGAGGAGCCATTCCTACCCCAGTTCCTACCCCAGTTCCCCATTCCTACCCCAGTTCCCTCCATCATGTGAGGCCTGGGCAGCAGCAGGCCCGGCCCTGGGGAAGTTGCAGCGGAGAGTGGACCACCAAGCCCGGAAGTGGCCAGGCTGGATCCTGCCTCCCCAGAGTACTTGCATTTCCCCATGCTGCCTGTGGCAGGCTGTTCCAGATGTCCAGTCCTTCAGTTCCTTGTGGTGTCATTCCAGGAATACGGGTGAGGGCGGCTGTGTGGGTCCCCCCAGCAGTGCCGTGACCTGAGGGCATTTCCCCTTTAAGGAGCTGGTTCCAGCCCAAGCGTCTTCCTTCATGTGCCTTATGTTTCCTCTAGCTTCGGGACCTCTCCTTTGCTTCTTCTGATGGTGGCTCTCTGCAGAAACTAGGGACTGTGGCCACATCAAGGTCCGTGCCAGGGGCTGACATCTGCTCCTAGAGTGTATGGAGGTGCAAGAGAGATGTGACCCTCTTGGTGGAGACGAGCTATGGCAGGGAGCGTGGACAGAGGAGGGGCCCTCGACCCCCCCACAGCCTCCTCAGCCCCTGCCACCCCAGCCTCATCCTCTGGTCTCCACGCCCCTCCTCTCTTCTCTTTCTGCTCCCTTTAGTCCTCAAGGACCCATGGAAATCAGAGCCCTGAACATGAGCTTCTGAAATCCCCATCAGAGGTCTTCAGTCCCAAAGAGAAGAGATACTAGCCCCCTGAGTTCATCAGTTAAGACTAGTTAGTGCTTGACTCAGAAGCCCAGCCCAAACTGACTGAAGCCAAAGGCACTTTATTGGCCCACATGACCAACTGACCTACTGAATGGTCCAGGGGCCGGGGGCTTCAGGCACAGCAGGCTCTGGGTGTTGTCAGAGCTCTGTCCCTGTCCTCTGTCTCTGCTTGCTTCATCCTCCAGGCTCTCCCACAAGGAGGCATGATGGTCACCAGCAGGTGTAGGATCACCTCCTGCCCGACCAGTGGCCCTGCTGGAACGGCACATATTCTGCTTGATAATTCCAACCAGGGCACATGCCCTGCTTGATAATTCCAACCAGGGCACGGAGGCGACCTCTAAGAGGCTCAGTCAGTCAGACTCTGATGGGCCGGGCCCGGCTCATGTGCCCACTCTGGGTGAGCAGCTTCTCCAAAGGAAAGTTGATGCTAGGTGAAAGAAAAACAAAGTTTAGCCCCACGAAAGATTCTAATGCCACCAAGGACAAAAAAGGCAAAGGTCTGTGCCAAAGCGGTTGAACGTTCCTTATCTCTGTGTATCCGCAGGTAAGTACAGATACTCAGAAAGACGAACTGAGAAGAAAAACTGCTGAGCCAGCCTCTGAAATTACCGACTTTAATTTTTTTTTCCTTTTGCTTATTTTTTAACCCTGCCATCATGTTTTATTGCTTCTAAAATAAATGATAAATACTATAAACCAGAAGAGCAGGACAGAGTACTCCAGGCAGCACGCCTCTCTCATGCTGTCCGGACATGTGCCTCCAGCCCACTTGCTCTCAGAGTGTCCCACCCCTCAGTCCCTCTTGCTCCTTCCCCACAGGCAACTTCGAAGCCAGCTCAGCCTCGTGGTCATTGCCCAGATGCTGGACCAGCAAGAGACGCTCCCTCTCTGGCAAGAGAAGGCCCAGGTGAGTCTTGGCCTCTGCTGGGCAGCATCCCCTGGGCCCAGGAAGCCTGTGGGTGAGCAGAGGGCTCCCCCCGAGGCCGGCCTGCTCCTGTGGCTTTTCCCAAAGGTTGGGAGCCTCAGGCCAGGAGAGGCAAGTCGAGTGTGAATTTTTCCCTCATATCCTTGCATTCAGCAATGACTGTTTTGTATGCCCACTGTGTGCTAGGCACTGAGGCTAGAGCAGTGAGCTGGGAGCGTGTGTTACTTGTTGGTTTGGTTTTTTTTAGCCGTGGTAAAATACGCATGACATAACATTTACCGCTTTAACGTTTTTGTTGGTTTTTTTTGTTTTTTTTTACCGTCATGACAATTTTAAGTGCAGAGTTCAGCCATTTCGAAGCGTACAATTCAGCGGCTCTGAGTACATTCACAAAGTGGTGCACCATCACCACCGTCCACCTCCAGAACTTTTTTTCATCCTCCCAAATAAAAACGCCATACCCGTTCAATGCTAATTTCCATTCTCTCCTTCCCCAGCCCCTGCTTATATTACTTTTTATAGGCGGAAAGAAAAACAGTGCAAACGAAAACAAACACTATGCCCTTAAAACTACTCACGCCTAGTGCCTCTCCTTTTCCAATGTTAGGCATTCTTGGGGCCGAAAGAAAAGTAGAGCTTTGTCTTCTTTCCCCATTCCCCTTCTCCCCAGAAAGCTCTGACCACGGCCTCCGCAGCTCGGGGCCGTGGGGGCAGCGTGGGTCCCAGCCAGCCCACGGATGGGTGGCAGAGAGGTTGAGCACACCCTCACCCTTACCCCCTGGAAGCTCCTGGGATCCAAGAATAGTTGCTGGGTACAACCGAGCCCTCTAGCTCAGCAACACCAGAGGGTCCAGGCAGTCCCTGTGAAGGGCTGTGCGTCTCTGTTCGTAGAGGCGTCCTCGGGAAGCCTGCATAACCCCTTGCCCAGAGTGCTGAGAGAACGTTCCGGCACATCCCGGGGCAGGGTGGACGATATCGCTGAGTCTGCAATGCCGGGATTGCAGGGCGGGAGCGCAGAAAGCTGACTGGTTGTGTTGGTTTGTCTGAGTGGGTTCGGCCTGGCTTTTGCCCCGGCTGCCCCCTTTGCTGTAAATACTTTCTCCCGAGGACTTAGCCTGGCTGGAGCTTATTGTCATTCCAGTTCCTGCTGAAATGACACCTCCACTCAGAGGCCTTTCCTGACCACCCAATGCAAAGTCCCCTGGCACATCCCCCTGTTTTAAATTATTTACCTCCTGACGTTTTCTTATTTATTGGGTCACGGTCTGTGTACGCGCACGGGCGTGCACACACACACACACACACACACACACATCCCAGCAGCAGCTCCTTGAGTGCAGGGACCAAATCTTTCTGCCCGTCAGCACCCAGCACAGTGCCTGGCACACACGGGGACTCCACGTGTACTTGTGGAGTGAACGAGCCTGGAGTGGAGCCCCTGGAGTGTGCAAGCGGAAGTTCCCTTTCCCCAGAGACCTGGGGAGGGGTGGGGGAGGGATTGGCCCGCACTGGGGTGCCTTCACACAGATGACAGCCTGATGACAGAGCATCTCCGTGAGGGAGGAGAGACCAAACGGTGTCTCGGGGGTGCAGGCGGTTAGGAGTGGGGGCCGGCGGACATGCAGCAGGCAAACAAGACCGCCTGAACCCAGAGGGCTCTGGAGGGCAGGTGGGGGTCCGTGAGCCCCAAGGAGAACAGAGCACGGTGTCAGCAGAACAGAGGGGACAAGCCAGAGCGTCCAGCTCAGGAAAGGCAGGACCAGCTGTGGGGGGGGTGGGGGGGTGGTCGCCCACCTGCAGTGTTTGGCAGTGACCAAAGAGTGGCTCAAGCATCCGGGCCCGGGAGCCCCCAGCTGCTCCCCAGGGCCTGCCAGGGGCCAAGCCCGGCCCAGGCCCGCCCAGCTCCAGGGCTCTCCAGCCATACCAGTCGCCCGCATGCCCACCGCGCGCCCATCTCCTCCAGAGACCCCAGCTAAGCACTGCCTGTGTGCTAGGCTCCGTGCCAGGCTCCGCACCAGGAACCAGCCTCTGAAGACAGGGTGTGAGCAAGGTGGGCTGAGGGTGCAGTGACTAACACTGCCCGAGGGCCGTGAAGTGGCTTCCAGAGAAGGTGTCCTGAGCCAGGGCCAGGAGGCTGAGTCAGTGCTCGTGTTGCAGAGAGGAGAGTCTGCCGGCGGCCAGTGCGGGCTGCGCAGCCTCCCGGCGGCTCGCGGAGAGGAGGGACCAGCTGGGACCTGCCTGCGGCCCCCCCTGCCTGTTTCCCCCATCTCCACTGCAGGCGCCTCCCAGGTCTCCGGGCTGTAGGCGCTCCCCTTTCCAGTCTGGCCTGTCAGACGGATCCTTGCCTTCAAAGGGCCACCACCTTGGCCCTGCAGCCTCCACGCATCGAACCCCGCAACGCCCCCTTTCCCAGCTTCTCCATGCGGCCTGACCGCGCCACCTGTTCTTCCCAGCCCTCCTCGCGGGCCAGCCCCGCTCTCTCTGCACACATCTCTGTGCCCTGACCTTCCTTCCTTTCCATCATCACATCCCAACTGAAACGGCCGTAGCCAACACTCTGCATAGCACGGGCTGTGTCCCAGGGTCTGTTCTCAGAGCTTACCTCTCATAGCAGCCCCCGGCTGTAAGGACTGTTACCATCAGACATTTTTCACAGATGGGGCAACTGAGGCAGGTGCAGTTAGGAAGGTTCTCAGGGCCATACAGCGGGGAAAGCCGTGGAGCTAGGATTCAGCCGCAGGGTCCTTGCCCTTGACCACTGCAACATGCCGTCTCTGCTTCTCCAGCCCCTTCCTTGGCTGTCATCGTGGTGACAGCCCAGACCAGGCCTGCCATTTCATGCTGAAGGTGCCCTGCTGGTCCCTTGAGCTTTATCCCTAAGTGGCAGCTAGGAGAACAAGGGCTGTGGCTTCTACTTCCTTCACTGAGGTACAAATGCTTGATAAACCTTATCAGTTGATTGACTCTGAAGGGGAGCCGGGGGATAGAGAATTGACTCCTCTAGGAGAAGTTCTGGGGTGAGTGCCTGGGCAGAGGCTCTCAGGGCCCTGCTGGGCAGGAGGAGTCCCTGACCCCTGGATGGCTTGACTCTCTGTCTCAGGCTGCAGTCTGAGGCCCTAGGAGTAGGAGCTGAAGAACTAGAATTTGAGGAATGGGACTTCTGTAGGTGGTCAGGATGCACCCCTGCCCTCCCCCAAGGCCTCATTTTCCAGGAGAGCCTTGGGGTCAGGCTGCTTCCTGTTGTCCTTGGGAATCTTGGGAATATCCCAGAAACAGCAGGGTTTTGGCTTCGTGCACAGTGTGCTCCAGACCCTGCTCGGGACACTGAAGATACAACCCTGAAGAGAACTCAGTCCCTCCCTTGTGAAACTCACAGTCTAGAGGGAGACGGACACAGGCACCAAGAAAAAAAGTAAATATTTGCCATACCAGATGGTCATAAGGGCCCTGGAGAAAAATAAAGCCAGATAAAGAGAAGAGGGAATGTTGGGAGATGGGGACATTTGTGCATAGAACTGAAAAGGTCAGGCAGGTTTCTCGGGGAAGAGCATTCCACACAGGAAACAGCCAGTGCAAAGGCCCTGGGGCAGCCAGAGTTCTCTTAGGTTAGAGGAAAAACAGAAGCCACTCTGGCTGGAGAGCCATTGGAAGGTTTTGATAAGAGAAACAGAATCTAATTTATAAAATATTTTTAAATTACTCGGGCTGCTATGTTGAGCTTAGGCAATTGCAGTAATCCTGGTAAGAGATGAAGATGGTTTGGCCTGGGGAGATAGCGGCGTAGGTGGTGAGAAGTGGTCCGACTCTAGGTGTGTTTCCCAAGCACAGCCAGTGGGACAGGAGATGTGAGAGGAAGGAGACAAGGAGGGCTCCCGGACCTATGCAACTGGCAGGATGGAGAGGCTCTTTACCGAGATCGGCAAGACACAGGGGGAACAGGTTTGGAGACCAGTCGGGAGTTTGCTGCTTCTCCCAGGCCACCTCTTGCAACACAGCAAGCCTCTTTCGTCAAGCCGCGTCTTCCAGTTTGGAGTCGGGAAGACCCAGGCTGTAAATGGCCCAAATGCAGGAGTTCGAGGGTCTGCATCTCCTAGGGAGAGGCTGACGGCAGTTCTGCCCTGCCCTGCATTCCTTCAGGGAACGAAGACTTAGGAAACATATAACATGTGCCAGGGGCTGTGCTCGACCCCGGGGGCACACTGCGGGGAACAAAATTGCCCTCGTGGGCCCTATGTTCTAGCGAGGGAGAGGGGGACAGGTAAGAAGCATGGTAAACAAGTAAATTACAGAACGCGTTAGGAGGTGGTAAATGTGGTGGACGCAAAAGTCGTTCCGGGCGAGAGGATTGGCAGGCGTGGGTGGCGTGGGCGGCAGTGTCAAGGGAGGGGGGCTGGGGCTGGAAGGCGGATAGGGGCAGCTGCACGTGTCTGGTCGCAAGGCCCGGTGAGGGTGCCGGCTCCAGGGGACAGCAGGGCTGCCCGAGCCTCACTGACACTTAAGATCCTGGCCTTCTCCACTGGGCAGATAGAAGCACCACCGGGGCCTGAGCACAGGAGTGACCGGCCGTGTGGCCAGTTGCCCGGCCGGAACTTGCCTGCCTCCTGCTGCCCACCGGGCGGACAAGACCAGTGGAGGCCTGCCTGCTTGGGTGATCATTTGCCTCTTGCCTGGAGGTGTCTGTCCTAATGGGCTGAGTGTTTGTAGAGACAGCTCCCAGCGGCGGGTGAGGTGGGGAGGTGTGATGTCAGGCCCTGGCCCTCCCTGCGGGGATGCATGGTCCAAAAAAGCCCTTATCCCGGAGAGGGGTGTGGCTGCCAGAACTGGAAACAAAGGAGGGTAAGCAATCAGAAGGCGGCAGCTTGCTGCGCTGAGCAGGGCGAAGCAGTTTTCGTGGAGAGGAAAAACATGGGAGCTAGCAAGCCGCTGAGCTGCTGCTGTGTACTCCCCCGCCCGGCCCTGCCCGGGCCTCCTGGAGCCGGGAGGGGCTAGCTGGGGCGAGGCTGCCTGCCTGAGGACGGCTTCTGGGGGCGTGGGCTGCAGAGCCTGGCCCCTGTGCTTGCACAGCTGTGATCCCCAAGCAGGCAGGGCCGTTTTGGAAACCATCCCCAGCCTCGCAAGGCCTGAGCAAGACGGCCCAGCTCTGGTTTGGGGGAAGCTCCAGATGGTGCCTCTCTTCGCCTAGAACCTTCTCTCTCTTCCTGCCTCCTCTCCGTTCCTAAAGGGATCAGACACGAGGCCGAGAAGCCCTGGCCCCCTTCCAGGAGCCGAGGCCCTAGGCCTGTCTCCTAGCCCTCAGCCCAGCTGCTCTTGTGGGCTGTCTAAGCCTGTGGCCGGCTGAGATGCTGAGCAGGTGTCTGCGGGTGAGTCAGGGAGAGGAAGCCAGGTGTGCCGGGCAAGGCTGGGCTCGAGCAGGATGCTGGGCTGGGGGCTCAGGCCTAAGCCCTTCAGGGCAGCCTACACCTGCTACATCTAAAAAGATGGTGCCTCTGTGAACTCGGCTGGCTCTGCTCCTTCAATCTGCATCTGCCCCTTTCCCAGGGTTGCAGGTGGGCCCAGAGGCGCCAGGGACCCACATACTGCCTGCCTCTGTCCTGACCACAAGTTAGCTCCAGGGCAGCTGAATGGTCCTTGTTGGGGCTGAACCCAGGCGGCCCAAACCAGGTGCAGGGGCTGGGCCCGAAGGAGTGGCTCACTGCTGACACCTGGACTCCTGCAGGCCCTGTTCCTGGGAGGGGTGGGGGCACTCCCATTTGTTCAGAGAGGGTAAGCAGTTTACATGGAGGAGGCGGGCAGCTAGCAGATTAAGGGACATAGCAACCATATGCAGCGTGCGGACCTTGTGGGGAATCCCCGTTCCCAAAACACAACTGGTAAGGACATTTTTTGAGACCGTCAGAGAAACCCGAACACAGTGTTAGATCATATAAGGAATTCTTGGTAATTTTGCTGGGCAAGAGAATGATACTGTGACCATGCTGGGGAAAGAAATCCTTATCCTTTTGGGTGAGAAGCTCTTTATGGGTAAAATGATACAGTGTTTGGATTTGCTTTAAAATCCCCTGGAAGGGAAAGGGCGGGGCGGAGAAATGGGGGCAGGCAGAGTGATGGGGGGCAGGCAGCGTGATGGGGAGCAGGCATGAGAGGGGGCGGGGGGCACAGAGCCTCTGCTCCCCCGTGAGCCCCTCCAAGCCCACAGCAAGTTCAGCGGGGAGAGGGACTTGAGCAGCGGCTCGGGGTGGCCTTGGTTCTTCCAGGCCTGAGTGCTCCCTCCAGGGAAGTGGATCAAATCCCCAGCCTACAGAGATCTGAGTTCATGCCTTTGAAGGAAGGCTCGGCCCGTGCCAGGCCCCGTGTGCACGCGCGGCTCTCCTGTCCTGGGAACAGGGTGTGTGGCTGTCTCCATCTTGCAGCTACAGGACACTCGGGCTCCAAGAGGCCACACAGCATGCTGGGGAGAGGTGGATCCAGGTCACGGAAGCTGGTGGTCTGGCTCCAGAGCCCATGCTCTGACTTGCCGGTGCCAGCCGAGTCCCCAGGTGTCCCAAGGCCCGTCTTTATGACAGCCTCTCTTCTCCTTCCCAGCTGTCTTCACTCAGCCAGCTGCTGAGCCTCATGAGGCCATCATCCCTCAGGCAGTACCTGGGCGCTGAGACCTTGCCGCCATGCCAAGGGCAACAGCCAAAGGCCAGTGCTGAGCTCGACCACAAGGTGAGCCCCCCGCGCCTGCCCACCCAGCCAGGGTGTAGCACCACCAGCTAGCGGGGAAGGCAGGGCCGGCCACGCTGCCCAGCCTGGAGGGCCTTATTGCCGCCAGTCCTCCTAAAACCCCAGGGCCTTAAAATTCCAGCAAGCTGCCTCCCTGCAGAGCCTGTAATCAGTGCCCTTGCCCATGCCCCTCACGGAGGCGCACTGGGGCGCTGTGTGCACGGCCATGCACGTCCCCCTGGCCCTGCTCCAGGGTTTTGCTGCATTCTCGATGGTCCGGTACGGATGTGTTAGCGTGGGGTTCTCCGGGAGTCGTACAGCACAGTTTGGAGAGGATGCAGGAGCTGAAATCCTGGTGAGGGGAGTGGAGCTGGGCGCCTCCTCCCTGTTCCTCGCCGTGGTTGCCACTGGGGCCGAGTCCTTGGCCTTTCCCCCAGTTCTTCCTTTTTTTTTTTTTTTAAGATTTTATTTATTTATTCGTGAGAGACAGAGTGAGAGAGAAAGGCAGAGGGAGAAGCAGGCTTCCCGTGGAGCAGGGAGCCCGATGTGGGACTCGATCCCAGGACCCTAGATCATGACCTGAGCCGAAGGCAGACGTTTAACCATCTGAGCCACCCAGGCGCCCCCCTTTTTTTTTTTTTTAAAGATTTTATTTATTTACTTGAGAAAGAGAACACAAGCGGGGGGAGGAGCAGAGGGAGAGGGAGAAGCAGACTCCCTCTGAGCAGGGAGCCCAACATGGGGCTTGATCCCAGGACCCCAGGATCATGACCTGAGCTGAAGTCAGACACTTAACCGACTGAGCCACCCAGGCACCCCTCCCCAGTTCCTCCTAATGGACTTTCCAGACATTGCCCAGCTCTTCCGAAAGCCCAGCTTTGGTGGGAGTTGAGGACAAAGAGGTATCCCTGAGCCTGCAGGTTGTGCAGTTTGGAATGGGGAGACCTGTGGACCCTAGGGGTGAAGGTCAAGCAGGGGCAGTGGTGTAGGATGTAGGGGCTTCAAAGTGGGAGCCCCAAGCTTGGCTCTGGGAGGTGGGGAAGGCCGGGGGAGGGGTGTAGATCTCAGTGAGCTCCTCTCTCCCTGGAGCCTCGAGGATGAGGAATGGAGATAGACATCTTTCTAATTTAGGAAAGTAGTAATTCCAAAAGCTCACTTGGAGGTTGGATGTTGACGATCCAAAAGTCCACCCTTTGGGCATTGCTCTGCAAATCAGATAAATGAATTAATTTACTTAACACAAATGAACCATTAAGAAGATATGATAATCCCAGGTGGACGCACCTCTTCTGGAGCATGTAGGTAAGGTTATCTTTGAGTTGTGCCTAATATTAATGCATTTACGAGACTGCCGGCCTGCCTCCCAGGAGAGCCTGAGCTGTGTGCATGCCCCGTTCTGTTCTCCCAATGACTTCCTGGGAAATGAGCTGGTCTCAGAGGCTGTGTTTGGATGTTCCAGGGCCTCTAGAAAGGAGGTGGGGTTGGCCCATGCGCGGGAAGTGTCTGTCTGAGCAGGACACAAGTGGGCAGGCCCCAGGCTGGACTGAGGGAAGGAAAAAGGAAAGAGAAGGGGAGCGGTGGCAGAAAAGAGGCTTGAATCTGATCTGCCCAGTGAAGAGTGTGCGCTTCAAACACTTTGGAGGCTACTCCTGTGCCCTCACCCAGCAGAGCGGTGACCGCCAGGCCGGAGGCTTCCACTTGGCTCCTTGCTCTTTGGAGCCCATCTGGTAGCACATGTCTTCCACACCCAGGGAAGAAGAGGAATAAGTGGCCTGAGGGTGTCCTTTATTCTGAGCACTGTTCTCATGCATGTAAAGGAAGCTGTGTCCCCCTGGTCAGCTACCATATTGGAAATGACCCATGTGGCCTGGAAACATGGAGGGTTCAGTGTGTCTCGGCAGGGTGTCCCAAAAGCGTAGGGTGTGGGCCCCGCCCAGGGCAGTGAAGGGGGCACGTGAGGCCAAGGCAGTTCTCCAAGGCCTTGGCTGCCCCTCTTGCTCACCTAGGATCGGTCCCAGCCTGACAGGGAGGTAGCCAGGAGCAGAGGAGGGAAAGGGCCCTGGTCTGGGGAAGGGGAGGAGGTGGGGCTGGTGCGGGCATGGGGGTCTGCACAGAAATGGGAAGCGTTCTGTTCCCCTGGGCGGGTGCTAGGGCCAGGTGAGGCAGGTGCCGGGCTCCCACAGCCCAGCCCTGCTCCCACCTTGGCCAACTGACTCCTCATTAGGCCCGAGCATGTTTCATCTTCAAAGGTGATCAGGCTACTCACCAGCCAAAAAGAGCAGCGGCGTCACCCGCCCTGTTTTACAGGGAGTGGTGGTCTGGGCCTGGGCTGAGACTTTCATCCCTAGGACTCAAAGTCTTTGCCTTCCTTCCCTCCAGGGGCAGTGGGGAAACTAAGGCCAGAGTGAGCTTGGCCCGAGGCAGCGCGGCCTGGAGGAAATAGGGCTTTCCCAGCCCTTAGGGCGGCCGTGCTGAGCCCCATCCGCCAGGCCCTGCTCACCCCTGTCTGGGAGACTTCCTGTGAGAAGCTGGGTGATAGCCCTCCTCCAGCCCTGCAGATAAACACTTCTGCCAGGCTCCCCTCCCCCTGTTCTCCCCACCTCCTCCTTTGCCCAGTCTCCTCCCTCTCCTAGGAAGCTCCCAGCCTTCTTCCCCTCCCTGGCCTGCCCTCCCTTGGGGCTGGGTGAGCTGCTGTCTGGTGCCCAGGGCTTGACTCTCTCTCTGCACGGATCCTGTGGCTTTGCAGTTGACCCTTTACTGGTGGGTCTCCCCAGCTACACCGTGGGCACAGCATGGGGGCCTCTCCATAGCCCTGGTATATTGGGCGCTGGATAAGTGAATGAATGAACAAAGGAATGAATGCGATTTGAGTTCCTCTCTCCCTCTCTGAAGTCTCTTCTTCCACTGCATTCGGGCCGTCCACTCTCCTACCCGGTTTCCAGAACCCTCTCCCTCTGCATGCCCTCTGACCAGCCTCTATGTGTCAGCCCCCTTGTCTCTGAAAGTCCTTGTTTCACGAAGGCCACGAGGGTTTATGGCCTGCACTTCTTGTGTTGGAGGTCCTTGACTTCAGAAGCCTTACCTGCTCCTGAGAGAACCAATCACAGCACATTGTTTGTAATTATAATTATAAGCTGGTGAGATTCCTGCCTGGGAAAGCTAACCACCAAGAGCAACAAAAGCAGCAAGCTGGTCCCGCTGCAGCCCTGCAGGGGGGCTGGACCGGCTGTTTGTCCGAGCTGGGTCAGAGCACAAAGTGTCCTAGCAAATCACGGCGGAGCTTATGTAGTCTAAGACTGCTTCCTGGCGAGACGAGGAGAACACTTTCAGCATTTTCAAGCGCTTTTGATAAAGAAATGGTGGCTCAGCCCCCTTGGTGGTTATCGGGGGCCCTGTGCTCGCCTGGTTTGAGCAGGGGCTCTCCCAGAGGAGAATAAACATCTAAGTCAGAGTAAGCGCCAGGGTCTGAGACAGCCTGTCGGGAGGCAGGTGCCCATTCAGCTGAGAGAGGTGGAGAGGTTGTTTTAATGCAGGAGGCTGCTGCAGAGCTGGCTTCCCAGTGCTTCCTTGGGTCCTTGGATCCCATTCTGTAAGAGACCAGGGCTGTCCCAGGCCCCGTGTGAGCCTGTCCTTCGACCGCTCTGCAGACAAACGTGTAACTGGATGTGGTTTGCTACTGTCTCCTCAGCCTTCCAACCCAGAACCAGGAGTCTCCTTTTCGGTGGCTTGCGTGAACCGTCTTGGGCCAGATTTTGTCTAATTATATTCTGCCCAATCTCAGAGTCTTGGCCTATTCACTTTAATTGAGATTCTTGATGTTTTGGTCTTGTTAGACCCGCCATTGTATGTTCTGTTTCTATGTGCTCACCTTCCTGTTGTTTCTTGCTTTTCCTCAGGCCTTTTGCTATAATGAAGGAACTTTTTTGTTCCATGTTTTTTCCCCCTGGGGATTCGGAAGGTCTACAGAACCAGGATCGTTATGGTGGGATGGGGCGTTTTTCCCCAGTTTGGTTAAATCTGGGAAGTTTGAGGAAGTTAAGCGTCGTGTGGGAAGAAAATGGAGGTCCACAAAGGGGGATGTCCCAGAGCTGGGGCTGCATTGAGGCACCAGGAGCTGGGTTCCTGTCTCTCCGTCTTCCAGGGCATGTCTTCCACACAACCTGATGAGTGTCCTCATGGGACAGGCAGCGTGGGACCCACTGAGGGCTCTGCATCTGTGATGGTCCTCCAGGCCCCACCACCCAGACTGAGCCTGGGGACCACAGGTGGCTCCCATCAGCTTCCTCACTGTGCACACCGCGTGCTGTCCAGCTCCGTGCTTCCGAGGCTTGGGGATGGCTTGTGTGTTGGAGAAGTACGTGTGTAAAGAGTTGATTTTTATGCGGGGGCGGGTGAGTACTCCACACTTGGGTGATGCTCTGGGGTAAACAAACTCTGCCCCACTGAAAAAACTCCTTTGCCCCTCACTCCTGGATCTCTGCACATCTTCTGCAGAGGCTGCGGGCCCGCCACACGCACGTGTGTGTGTGTGCACGTGCGCACATGTCTGCATGAGTGCGTGTGTGTCTGCGTGCATGTGTTGTGTGTATCTCTGTATGTGTTTGTGGCGTGCCCTCGTGTTAATAGAGTTGACAGACAAGTCTGATGGCTTTTGCTCCTGCTGTGGCTGGGACTGGCCTGCTCCTGCGTCTGGTGACCCTGCCAGGAGCCGCTGAAGCCACTGGGGTGTGGTTTGGGAGGTTGTGGGGAGTGGGCAGGGAGGGTGCCTCGAGGCCCTGGCAGCTCCGTGCCTGGCTCTGCCCTCTCCCGCTGGCACTCAACACCAGCCAAGGGACATACTCCCTCAGGCTTGGCTGGAGAACAGGCCCCTCGCCCCACGTCAGCCAGAAGCCCAGCTGGAGCGGGGGCCTCTCCCTCTCCCCGTACCCTCCGCCATCTCACCTGCAAGTGCCTATCCTTATATCCTGCCCCTTCCCTGCACCTGAGGGGGAGTCCTGCCCTCAGGGCCGGAGACCTTAGTCAGGGCAAGATTAGGTGGGTTGGGAAGAAAGGAACTGGCTTGAAGAAACAGAAAATAGATATTCAGGAATCCTGCGTTCCTTCTCGCCTGGTCTGTGGTGGGTTCCTTCTTCCTTCCTCCAAAAGGAGGAACATCAAACATCTTTTGAAATAAACCTCAAAGAGATGGCCTCTGGGAAGCTGACCCCAAGGGGAGATCCACGCACCAGCCCCGGGTCACACCCACCTCGTAGGCCGCCGAGCCTCTTCAGAATGGGTACTTGTGAGCAGCTGAAGGCCACATGGGGCCCAGGCCCAGACTAGCTGTGTTTGGGTCCCAGGAACCCTGGCTTCTTTGCAAGCAGGGCTTGAAGTGACAGAGTGGAGCCAGAGAGAGCAGGCTTGGATCCTTTAGGCAGCTTCTGAGCTCTCTGCTCCAGGCCCAGTCATCCTGGGACTCTTGGGGGTACCTCCCCCAGGCACAGCCCTTGCTCCATGCCAGGTAACTCACCTAATACTGACACTGGCTGGCCTGACAGTCCTTCTCTTCATCTTTGAGCCCTCCTGGACAGCCCTGTGATTGTCTTCCTCCCATTCTTACTTAGGGAAAGGCAGTCCTAAGTGCCCATCACATCCACGTTCAGCCCCTCTGTCAGGGGGCCCTACTTCATCCCCACAGCTTCTCTCCCGCACATCAAACCACACCATTTGGCACCATTTGATTCCAGGCAGCGGACATCTTTCCCAGATGTCATGGGAAATGTGAGATGTCAAGCCTCCATTCTCTTTGCTCCTGCTATTCCTTCTTCCTGGCAATGCCTGGCCTGTCTCCCCTGTCCTTGGATTCCCGTGGTCATTACAGTCTGTTCACTTAACCCATGGCCTGTCCACACGTTGCTTCACACACCTAAACAGAGTTGTCTCTGAGGATCGGGTCCAGAGTCTAGCTCAGCAGTGTCCCACGGCTCCCACTGAAATGGGTGCCCTGGCAGGTGCAGCCTTTGGGAGGGACCCTTGCCCACCTGTCCTGCACCCAGCCCTGCCCCACCTTGTCTCTTTTCCCGGGCTATACCTTCTCAGGGACAGTGCCTTCTAAATGCTGCGTCTAAGCAGCTTGGGCTAAGCTCCCACCATGCACCTAAGGAGGACCGAGGAAGGGTGTGTGAGGTCCCTCACTCACTTCCCAGATGGAGGAGCAGTTGCCAGGCAAGCCATGGCCTTCTCAACTGCTCTTCTGTTCACTGCCTTTTTGGTCCCTTCTCCCATTTTTGGCAGGACTTTGTAGTAACAGAAACACAGACACATATCCTGGAAGGTCCTGGAACAGCCCATCAGCCTCAGCTGGACCAGGAGCTGAGCAGTGGCATGACACCTCTCTCTGCATCTCTCAGCTCTGCCCTTTGGTGTATTCCCAGGCAGGCTTTCCCTGCTGGTCCTGAGAAACTCCAGGCTATGTCCTTCCCTTAGCAGCCCTAGGGAAGTGGGGGAAAGAAAGATCTTTTATCCTAGAGTCCTAACCAGAATCCCAGAGTTGAGTCTCATTGGCTTGGCTTGGATCATATGCTCATCTGTAAGCCAATCAAATCGACAGGCATACAGTGGCCAGCCCGGGTCACATGTCTTCCCCCAGAGTCAGGGCTGAAGTCACCACCATGGAGTATAGGGAATCGGGGGCTGCAACACTCTTGACAAAGGAGGGGGCAGGATCCTGGGTACCCAGAAACCTTGGATGCCCATAGCCTGGTCTGTAGCCATGGGCAATGGCCCTATGCTGTGATATCTATAGGAAGTATAAGGACTCAGTGCTTTCCGGGGTCCTCCCATGCCAGCACACCAGGAGACGGTTCAGGGAGTGAGAAAGATAAGAAAGAGAAGAAGCCATTGCTATTGAGGAAATGGCTTTTGAGGAAGCCAGTATTCTCCATAGGCTCTCCAGCCCCGGGAGGGTGCCCATGCCCACACCCTGGCTGGTTTCAATGGGTCCGTCCAGCACCAGCACCCACATACTGATGTGTTCATGCACAGCCAGTCCTAAACTCTCAAACATTTGCACTGAGAATCTGGTCCCTCTCTGGGTAGTCGGCAAAGCTGGGCTTCCAGTCCAGATCCCCCTGTGGTCAGGGTCTCTAGTCCCAGCTGGAGGAGCAGGAAGAGCCAGCCAGTCCTGATTTGTCATCTCCCCTACCCCCCACGGCCAGCAGGAAGCCAGAAAGGAAGGGTGGGCTGGGTGGGAGCACTCTAGCAAAGGTTTGCCCGCGACCCCTCGTTCCTCCCACCAGCAGACACAGGAATGGGTCAGATGCTCTGAGATAACCTCCCTGCAGCAGATCCACAGAACTAAAACCCCTCAGCCTTCCTGCCTTTGTCCCAGCTCCATCTCTTTCCCATCCTCGCCCCACTGTGCCAGGGCCTCCTCGTTCCCTCCTCATCCTCAGTACCAAGAGCAGGGGCCACGGCTGCGCAGGGGTCAATCCCAAGTTTGAGATAAAGCTTAAAAGAGAATCTCTTTGTCTGTCTGGAGTTCAGGGTCTGGAGTCTCTGAACTCACTTTGTCCGGGCATCTGGAAGTGCAGGTGCAGGGCGCACCTTCTGCAGGATGGGAGCCGGCGGGCCCGTGCTGGGCCTTCGAGGTCCCTCAGCGGGCTGCATGGATGCTACCTACCTGGCCGCCCAGATGGGACCCGAGAGCCGACTTCCTCGCCAGCGGCTGAGCCAGAAGTCCTGTTCCTTTGCAGACTCTGCCAGCCTGTCTCCCATCACCCTCGATTGGTCTCATCCCTAGTCCATGTTGAGGGCTCCACTCACCCCCGTGCCCAAACAGGCACTTTCATTTACGGAATTAAGTGTCTGGCCTTGTAAGCCGGAGGGTAAGTGTGGCAGGCCCTGCCTGTGACATCTGCTCCCTGGCCTCTGTGCTCTGTGCCTTCAGGGAGCCTAGGCTAGGGAGAGGCCTTGTGTCACCATCTCATTTCCTAATTATCGGTCGTGCATCCTTGTCATCTTCTTGCGAGGACTTCCGGTCGATGACCCCTCCTGGTCAGAGTCTCCTTTATGGGCACAGGGAAGAAATAGCGTCCTAGAGATGATGGCAGGTGCCACACTCCAGGACGGGTCTCCTCTCATCTTGTGTTCTGTGGCCATAACCAGTGGGACGAGGTCTGGCTCTCTCCACCAGCCTGAGGCTCTTGGCCTGGGGCCTCCAAGTAGCCCTACCTCAGGATTACTCATTACTAATTATTGTTGTTGTTATTTGCCCATCCTGTGGCAGAGTACCATGCCCTTGGGGCTCAGGCTTGGGGCCCCCCCTCCCCCTCCTAGGGGCGCAGCCTCATCCTCTCTATCCTGCCACTGATAGGCCCTCGGGCCTCTGCTGGGCAGTGCAAACGGAGCTTGTTCCTTCTGAAAGAGGGTGTCTCCAGTTAAATGCCTTTTATGGAAAATACATACACACACACACACACAAACACACACACACACACACGGAACTTGTTAAGCCTTAGGGAGAGAGTACAGACATCTGCTTCAGACCTAACCCTTATTGGAGATGGTCATGCAGTCGGGATCTCTCCACGCTCAGCTTCCACATCTGCGCTAAATGAGAATCATTAGGCCTCTCTGGGAGCCCTGCTGGGTCGGGGCACTGTGAAGTGGTACTGTAGGTTTAAATTTGATTTTGAACAAAAAAAAAAGAAAAGAAAAAGAATTCATGGAGGCCTCGCTCTAGCCTTGGGTCTGAAATGTGCCAAGGCAGACAGACCAGTGCTGCTCCAGTCTCCCCCGGCCCGGACTGGCTCTAGAGCTGACCCTCAGCATGTGTGCGTGCATCTGTGTCGGACAGAAACAAAACCCTTGAGTGGACCCACAGGCAGAATTCTCCCCCTGGAGTCCATCGGCAGGCCCTCTGGACAGGGCTAAGAGCAGCCCAGCCAGATTGTGATTGAAGGCAGGGCCCCCCCCCACCCCGGGCAGTCACCCCCCCAGGGCCTGTGAGCATGGAGAGGTGAAAGCAAAGGCGGCTGCTTTGGGTCCTGGCGTCCCAGGCAGGGAGTGGGCACCTATAGGCCTGCAGGGCCAGTATCCTGAGCAGAAGCCCCTTGGGTCCAGCAGCCAGGCCGGGAAGGCCATGTCCTTTGGGTGAGTCTTGGTTTTCCCCAGCAGGTGTTCCTGAGTCAGCCTTTGCCCACCCCACCCCCCCATAGCCCCCACCCCAGCAGCTGCCCCAGAGCCTGGCTGAACCTGCTCCCACAGGATGCCCACCCAGCCTGGCAGCTTCCAGGGAAAGGGCTTGGTTTGGAGACTTGCCTGGGGCAAGCCTGGATTCTTGGTCATGACCTGAGGTGGGAGAAACCATCGTGTTCCGGCCAGAGCAAGTGACTTTCTGGGAGATCCTCTGCCTCCTCCTTTCTGCCCTATTTTCGTGTAAATAACTCAGGCCACAGCCTGCTCCCTTGGCATTAGCTAGAGGGGAATTTTCTAAAGGATGAAGTGTCTGGGAAATGTTCACCCTTTTTCCCTTCTTTCTTATGACGAAAGTGCTGCAAACAGAGCCTTGGCTGGTGGTTCCTGGGGTCAGAACTAGCTGGGCCAGGAAAAGGAGACACTGACCTTCCCCTCCTCCTCCCGCCTCACAGGGTGACAAGCCCTATCTCTCATCCTCGTCGTCCTTCCCCAGGGGGAGGGCAGGGCTTTAAGGCTCCAGAGCCGGGAGGGAGGCATCCAGCACAGAACTTCCCAGAAAAGTTGGCCTGCCACACTCTGGGGAGAGACCCAGAAAATGAAAGCTGCAGGCCTCGCTGGCAGGGGACGGTTTCGTCTTGTCAGCATTGGGTGCAGGCTTGTCCCACTCCTCGCCCTCACCCTCGGACTCTGCCTTTCCCCAAGTTGCTGCCTGAGGTTTCCAGGGCTCCGTTTTCCACGGGGGCTTCCCAAGCCCCCGCTGACACCCAGTGGGAGAAAAGTTGGGCAGCCTGGGGCGCCTGGGTGGCCCAGTCGTTAAGTGTCTGCCTTCGGCTCAGGTCATGATCCCAGGGTCCTGGGATCGAGCCCCGCATCGGGCTCCCTGCTCCGCGGGAAGCCTGCTTCTCCCTCTCCCACTCCCCCTGCTTGTGTTCCCTTTCTCACTGTGTGTCTCTCTCTGTTAAATAAAGAAATAAAATCTTTAAAAAAAAAAAAAAAAAGTTGGGCAGCCTGCACTGGTGGGGGCCCATTTCTCAGACAAGATCCGGAAGGCCTGAGAAGCATAGCACCCCCGCACCCCAACCCCAAGGAGTGTCTCTGCGCTACCCTTTAACCCTGAAGCCACACTGACTTCTACCCCCTCCCGACACACATGACCCTGGGGACTTGGAAGGTGCCTCAGGCTGAGGAGAGGGCCACCTTGCGCTTCTCTCTGTGGAGGAAATGGGAGCAGGCAGGGGGCTTGGGCCTCTCCGTCTACCAGCCCAGCTGCTGCATGGCCTCTGCCCGGCTTCCCTTCTCCGTCTTGAAAGGGAAGACAGAGCCCCGTGTCTCTGTGGTGCCAGCCGGGACAGGAACGGGCTTGCTGAGCTCAGGAGCCGGCCACAGCGCGACTGGAGCAGGAAACGCAGCTCCCACAGCCTGGCTGTTTACTTTGTGTCCCCCGGGAGTGGCCCGCTCTCCCGACTGCTGCTGGTGCTCCGGGCCTGCCTCTCAGAGGAAGGAGGCTCGGGTGCAGCCCCCTCCTAGCCAGAGCCCCAGGTTCTGCTAAATGTCTGCTTCTCGGACCTTCACAAAACAGGGCAAGGGAGAGGAGTCTGAGGGAGGGTGGGGTTCACAAGAAGACTTGCGGGCACCCAGTGCCACCGTCTGTCCGGTTGTCTGGATGAGATCGGATGCTCTCTTACCTCTCCTCAGTGCTGGGGCCATGGGTCTAGGGGACGGATGGGAGAGGACCACATGGGCTGGGTGCTTCCCATGTAGTACGGAACCTTTTTCCCCCCCCCAAAAGTACTACTATAAAGACTGCTGTTTTTGTGGGGATTTCTGTGCACAGATGGAACTATATCCCCCTAAGTTGGATCAAAGTCTTCCTTAAAGAGAGAATCCTTAGGCCTCTCTGGGAGGCCTACTAAGGGCCTCCCCTCACTTAGGCCCAACTCCAGGGATCACCCTTGAGGGCAAGGAAAAAAAGTGCCCTCAGCCTTCCTTGTAGGTAGTGGGCAAGGTTTTCTTCCCCCTTGGGGAAATACAGCTGGTAACGCGGTTCACAGGGATTTTCTTCAGAACGATCATTTCCTTCTTGCTATCCCCGCCCCCCTGCCCCCCAAAACACACATTCAGAATAGTTTGCCTGGGATTTTCCCCCTGGACTCAATGATGGGAATCAGCGTTAAGAATGAAGTTGTGAAACCCGCAGTCCCGTAGTCCCTGGTCCTGCTGCTTTTTTTCTCAGTAAATCCCCACTGCACAAATTTTCCTCCAGGGCATTCCTCAGATCCTGGGCGCATCTTCCCACGCCTCCCATCTAGGAAGATAGATTCTGCCCCGGGGTGGGGGTGGGGGGCGAGGGGGCGGTGGTGCCTGAGACCCCCAGGGACAGAGATTGGCCTCTGTACCAATCCCAGGGTGGCTCCGAAGTCCCTTTTAGCCCCTGGCTTTGTACACAGCACAGGGGTCTCTGAAATGCAGAAATCTCTCAGGTGCCTCTCCGGGCCTTCCTCTGACCCACCCGCTCTATGGTCCCTAGATATTTTCTTGGGCGTCTCTTGCCACCACCACCTCTTGATAGCAGCTTGCTCAGTGCCCTCTCAAACAGGGGCCTGGGTCCTAAGAGTGCCGCTCCTTTTCAGGGTCACGTCTCTCTCCCTTGCTCCCGCACCCACCCCAAACCCAAGAGGTTCAGTCAATTATAACTAGTATTGTCCCGTTTTAAATTAACTTTTTAAAAAACTTTAATTGTATTCAGATTATATGAGTAAAGCACACACGTTGTAGAAAAATAAGCTTAGAAAAGATGAAGGATGTCCTACAGTCCCTTCTGTCAGAGACAGCCACATTTTCATTCTGGTGGTATTCCATCCCAACTGATTCTAGTGGCCTCCTTCTGGGGGGGTGGGGGGAGGTCTGTCCCCCACACCCCAGTCTCTCTGCTCAAGAGCCCTGAACGATCTCCACAGCCCACTGTCCAGGCCCTCTGGGGCCAGCCCGGTCCTCAGGGGGCCCCCTCCCTCCCCCCTGCCCCAGCTTAGCCGGCTACCTGGTGGTCAATCCCCCAAGGTGCCCTGCCTGTTTCTTGCATCAGCCCTAGGATCTGTCTGATGGTGTAATCTTGGCCCTGCCCCCACCCCCACAGGGCCATCTTCACCTCAGATCCTGCTGTTCCTTTGAGGCCGGGCTGGGCTTAGTCACTTCCTCCCTGAAGCCTTCAGAGCTGCATTTCACCCCCTCCCCCACCAAAAAAAAAATCCCTAGAAGGACCCTTTCTCTTTTTGGTCCATGGGGAAGTTGAGATTCAGTACTCGTTGACCAAATGACTGCCTTTCTGAAGTATCTTCTAACGTCTAAGTGTTTGTGGCTGTGTCTTAGGACGGAACGGCGTCTGGCTCACAGGCCTGTGCCTGCTTTATGAGGGCGGGGGGGGGGGGG
>NC_138378.1:53410075-53415147 GCF_054177405.1 Leptonychotes weddellii
GCCCAGCGGTGGGCTGAGTCCCTGTCCCGGGCCACCGGGCCTGTGAGCACGGAGGCTGGAGGTGACGGACTTAGGGGAGCCTGTCTCTCCGTGTTCCCTCCAGGCCTGCTACCTGTGCCACAGCTTGCTGACGCTGGCCGGGGTGGTGGTCAGCTGCCAGGACATTACTCCAGACCAGTGGGTGAGTCTCCCAAGAGGCGGAGATGGAGGCCAGCCCGCTGTCAGGAGCTGCAAAGAGTGGGAGGCTCTGAAAGACGTGGGCCTAGGGGAGCCAGGCTCCCTCCTTCTCCCAGTGTCCCGCGAGGCATTCCCAAGCGATCCTGACCCGACCTCCCAGCGGCTGCCCTGTTCCTCTCCTCCCTTTCCTGCCCGACTTCCGAGCAGTCATTCAAATCCATCCCTCTCTTGCTCTGATTTCTTTCCCCCTCCTCCCCTTCTGCGGAGGGGCCTGGCCCACGCCACACCTCCCCCCACGCCCACACCCCCCAGGGAGAACTGCAGCTGCTCTGTATGCAGTTGGACCGTCACATCAGCACCCATATCCGGGAGAGCCCGCAGGCCATGCACCGGACCAGACTCAAGGACCTAGCTGCCCAGACCTACATCCGTTGGCAGGAGCTGCTGGCCCATTGCCAGCCCCAGGTGGTGCCCCCCTCTGGGCCCGAGACTTGGCAGGGGAGGGAAGCGGTCAGGTGGGCTGACCAGAGCCGGCAGCAGGTCCGCCCCGACTGCAGCTACTGAGCTCCTGACTGGCCCATGGGTGGAGAAGGCAGTGTGGGGGGGTGGAGTGCCACGCAGGACCTTCACATCATGCTCACCAAGAATCCAATGCCGGTGCGGGGGTGTCATAAGGGGGAGACAGAGAGGCCAACTCCTGGCCAAATGCAAAGAAAAACTTCGCCCTAGAGAGGAGGAGCAGTGAGCAGTGCCAGGAAGGGGTACCAGAGGGACCAGCTGTCTCCCCTCTGCCCACTTGTCCTGCAGGTCTGAGGCTGGCTTCCTACTCTGTTGGGAGGGACCCTCTCAGCGCCTGCCCTGGTCCCTGCAATGTCTGGAGCGACAATCTCCACGCCCCTGATTCTCTCAGGCTCTCTTAGGGAATAATAGTCATAGCTAATACGTATTGAACAGAGACCACCTTTCTTCACGAATCCAGATAGCTATCCCCATGAGACAGGTCCTGTTACCACCCCATTCTACAGATGAGCAAGCTAACCAGAGTCGCTGAGAGGTTAAATAGCTTGCCCCATCATGAAGGCAGCGTGTAAATGTCAGAACCAGGGCAGAGATCCAGCCTGACTCCTAACCCCTGCTCTGGCAGCCTCTTTTCTGGTCTCTGTCCCTCTGACAAACAGCACCAGCTGCCTTGGGGGCTCTTCCCTCCCCTAGTCCAGAACCCTTGATGGACACAGGCTGGGTCTGGTGAGCATTTCTCCTCCCATCCTCCCAGTGCCCCTCGGCTCCCAACGTGTCTATCCTTGGCCTTCTCTCTGCTCGTCCTTCCTCCTGTAACCTCTGACTTGGGGCTGACACATTGGCCACAGGCTGTGGCTTGGGTCTCAGATTTCGCAAGTCTCTGAGAAAGCTGGAGAGCAGACCTCACCCTCAATCCCCCAGGAACTAGATCGCACTAGTCTCTGGTGGGAAACAGCGTGTTTGTCAGGAAAAGTGATTTGTGGCCTGGCCAAGTCAGGGGGCAGGCCCCACCTTCCTGTCACACTGCCCTGGGCCTTCGAGCCGTGAGTAGAGGGAACCCGGACAGAGCACTCCTGCGCTGTGCTCAAGTGGCCTGTTGACCTGCCGTGTCCTCTCCTGGACGGGAAGCCACAGGACTCTTGTAGCTCAGCACCGGGCATGAGGAGGCCTGTAGTGGATGTTGACGCTGGAGAGTCACCATCAGGACAGTGGGCACCACCCGGCCCGGGGCCATCGCCCTGTTTTTCTCCTTGCCACAGGCCCAGTACTTCAGCCCCTGGAAAGACTAAAGGAGCAGGGCACGGCTGCTGGTCCCCAGCTCTTGGCTCTGGCAGGAAGCAAACGGGCTTCAAGGAACAGGAGAGAGCGAAGAACAGAGGCCAGAGGAGGACTGGTGTGATGAAGCAAGAGCCTGCCTCCCCCTGACCCCCACCAGGCAACGGATGTGTCTCCCTGGCCCACCCCTCAGCCCTCCTTCCCTCCCAGTCCTCCCAGTCGTCTCCTCTGCCCCAAGGCCTTTGTATCCACTCTCCGTTTTCCCGGGGCCTCCTGGGCCCTCCCAACCCTCCTTCCTCTCTGGCGCTAATGCGAGCTTTCTTTGTGCACACTAAAGTCTTATTTCAGCATCGGTGGTTTAGAAGATTTCCTTCAATGCCTATCCTGAGGGCTCCTGCCCAGCGTCCAGTTTCCTGACGTCTCTGCTGGTGCTGGGCTGAGTTCCCACCTCGGACAGTCATGTGACCTGGGCCTCTTAGGCCCCACCCCCTGCCCCAGAAGGCTGTTTGTAAATCCTGAGGGAGGAGCAGTTACTCCTGTGGCCTGAGAGCTGTCAGAAACCGGGGAGCACCAATAGGGAGCATTTGTTTGGACCCGGTCTGGAACTACGCCCCCCCCCTACTCACTGCCCTCACTGGGGAGGATCCAGAGTGAGCTGGTGGGTCAGGGCTGTAATTACACTTAATTCGGTTTATCACTGAGTTCTGAAATCAACTCCCCAGACTTAGAAGTGGGGTGGGGTGCCAAAAGACAGTTCTGGATACTTTCCCTCAGCCTTGCTCAAGATTGGTTTGGTGGGCCCTGATCCTTAATGAAGTGCTGGGTATCTTTGACCTGCCCCCCCTTGAGAAGCATGTGGGCCCTGTGCATCACTGGGGAGATCCCTGGGTATCCCCATTCTCTGTCTACTTCTCCAATCCCAAGAATCCATTTTAGCGTCAGGCTTCTCCTAACTCTGGGTTGGAAGAGGGTTTTGCAGGGGCCGTAAGAGGTGGAAGTAGCAGAGGATGACCCCTACACCCTTGGCCCGGGCCCACTCCTCAACTCAAGCCGTGTCTGCCGACGGAGCTTCACCATGGCTGGTGCTTACGACTTTCTGTGTTTACGTGCCCCTCTCCTTTGCTCTCATGCCACAGGGGTAGGGTAAGGCAGGCTAACTAGGAGAGAGACTCCCCCCAAATAAAGGACCTTCAGGACAAGTGGCTCAATTTGTAGAACTGAAGGGTAGCCCATCACTTCCTGGGCCTGTCTTATTTATTTGTTTGTTTGTTTGTTTGTTTTGTTTTATTTTATTTTATTTTTATTTTTATTTTTTTAAAGATTTTATTTATTTATTTGAGACAGAGAGAATGAGAGAGAGAGAGCACATGAGAGGGGGGAGGGTCAGAGGCAGAAGCAGGCTCCCTGCCGAGCAGGGAGCCCCATGCGGGACTCGATCCAGAGACTCCAGGATCATGACCTGAGCCGAAGGCAGTCGCTTAACCAACTGAGCCACCCAGGCGCCCTGTTTTGTTTTATTTAAGTAGGCTCCACACATGGAGCCCAACGCAGGGCTTGAACTCATGACCCTGAGATCAAGACCCGAGCCGAGATCAAGAGTTGGACGCTTAACCGATTGAGCCACCCAGGTGCCCCCTGGAGCTGTTTTAGACACAGCTGCCTCCCTCGCCCAGAAGTCTGGGAGCTGGGGGCATCTATAATTCAGAGGGCATGAGCACACGGCAGAGTGCTGGGTGCCATACGGGTTGTTGCCCTGCCGTGCTCCCTTTGCCAAGTGAGAGGTGGAAGAAGTCCTTGGCCAGGGTGACTTGGATGCCCAGGTGACTTGACCGAGAGTTCTGGTTTCTGTTCCTGGCCACATCACAGGGCGCCCTGGCTGGGGCACCACTGAGGCCCCAGTGGCATCAGGTAGGCCTGAGATCGTCTGATAAAAGAGCGAAGGCTCTGGTGAGCCAGCCTTCTTCACCTCCCTCCGGGCAGCTCCTGCTTCTGACACTGCACATCCTGACAGTTAATCCTCAGCTCTTCAGTTTGCTCTGGAAACCTGGAAATCACCTTTGAAATTTCCCCTCTTTGTTCTCACTGCCAAGGGCAGAGAGGGAGTAGGGAGGCCTAAGAGGCCAAACTGGGGAGTTTCCAGTTCTCGAAGCTGCCCCTTCGTGGCTCTGAGAAAGAGATCCGTGCGGTCTATCACCATAGACATCTGGGGCCCTTCTCCCCAGTCCTGGTCCTTGTGCACTGACGCCTCCTCCCCTGTTCCCCAAACACACTCATCCCCAAGAGGGAAATAGATACCAAGGAGAAAGGAGGTGTTGGTGACTCTCAGTCCCTCCAGAGACCTAGCTGTAACCTGAGCAGAGGGGTGCGCTTCGAGGTCACCCAAGGGCGTCCCATATCCCCTGGGACATGTAATGGGCCCTCTCTGGAACTGGCTGGGAGCTGAACAGATCTCAAACCGGTCTGGGACCAGTTAGAGACTCAGTCTCCTCTAGGCCAAGAATTCCACAATGGTCCTGGCAACTGCACCACTTGCCCTTTCCAGATCCTTAAGCTCCTGGGAAAAGGCTGAGGGATATCCTGATTGAAGCCACTGGAAATGCAGCATCCGGGGCTGTGATGACGGATGTTTTCCTGCTTCCTTTTGGTGATGGTGGCAGGGAGGGGCTGAGAAGGGAAAGGCTTCCCAGGTGGACAGCTTTGATAACTCTCCTTTAGGAGGAAGTAGAGGAAGTCCTTTCCTATGCCCCGCTCACCTCGGTCCCCAGGCCCTCAGAAAGATCCCTGAAGGGTGGCTGACCCAGGCTTTCTCATTTCCCCCTCTGTGGGCTGACAACAGCTCCCGGATCCTTTGGGAAGTTGGCCAGGCAGTGCTAACTGGAGAATCCCAGGGTGAACCCTGGGCTCCACTCCGGTCCGAAAGCTGCCTTGCAAGAACTAGGGGTGAGGAGCTCAAATCAGGGACACCATGGCACATGACCAATGTCGTGGGGGAGGGAGTGGGGGCTTGCCTTTCAGATAAGACTCCTGGGCCCATCTGTAGGGACTGGCCTGAGCTGAGCTGCCAGTGGACTCTTGGAGAACCTCAGAAGGCATTTAGCATA
>NC_138378.1:53415247-53492269 GCF_054177405.1 Leptonychotes weddellii
ACAGAACACAGCAGGAAATGAGTGAAGGTAGAAAAGGGGAGGGGGGTGGGGGGAGCTGCAGCCTTATCTTGGAGGAGCATTTGAGAGGGAAGGGCTCCCGGAGTCTGTTAGCAGGAACAGAGAAGCCTGCCATAACGTACAGAAGACTGTCCCTGCCAGTGAAACCAAACCACCTTTTGAAACTTTCCACTGGGGCCATCTTGCAGGTGGAGCCAGGAGCTCAAGTCTCTGCCTGGTGGGGGTGGGAGCGGAGGTGAGGAAAAACAGCAGGAAACGAGCTGTTTAGGGCTTAAAGGTTGTCCAGATGCACTCTGACTTGGTGCAAAGACAGAATTGGGAGTCCCAAGACCTGATTTAACATTCTGACCTTGCTAATTATCTACGTGCCTTTGAGCAGGTTGCTTCATCCTTCTGAGACGCATTTTATCTCTAAAATCAGAGACACAATACCTGCCCTTTTTTTTTTTTTTAAGGTTTTGTTTATTTATTTGACAGAGAGAGCACAGGCAGAGGGAGCCTCAGAGGGAGAGGGAGAAGCAGGCTTCCCGCTGATCCCAGGACCCTGGGATTATGACCTGAGCCAAAGGCAGATGCTTAACCCACTGAGCCACTCAGGCACCCCATACCTGCCTTTTGAACAGTCGTCATGAGGATTATGTGAGGAAATGTATGTGAAGGCAGGTTGCAAAGTCTAAAGCACAGAACAAATATTGAGCATCCGTTTACCTCCACTTAAAAAGACGCAGGGTCTAACCTGGAGGAGGGGGGTTACACCCATCTCCCTCCCAGCCCGCTGAAGCACAGAGCCTTCCCTGCCCACCCCATGCTGTTAACTGTCTTGCCCTCTATCTCCAGCATCTCCAAGACCACAGCTTTTTTTTTCCCCTCTGGTGGAAAGGAGCTGGGAAATGTGGCTTTGGCCAGTGCGGGAGAAGGGGCCTTTATGTGTACCAGCAAAGACCCAATTGTTACTGAATCCAAACTGGGCTGCTTTTCCCAATTATCTCCACTACTCTTCTGGTCTCCATTTTCAGATGCCAAGTTTTAACTCAGAACAAAAGCTCCTGTCGGGACTGATTTATAATCCAGATCTGCTGATGGGGGCCCTCCACTGTTCCTCCCCTCCAGGACTGCACCCGCTTAAAGTTACCACCAAAGCCTCGGGGCTCCAGTCTCTTTATCTCTGTCATTTGCCCCTAGCCAAGAGGAGGCATCCGTATCTGGGTGCTGATGGGGCGGCTTCCCTGGGGTTTGTCCACCTGCCCCAGCTCCAAGGACCAGCTGGCAAGGTCCACCCCAGCACGGCCCCAGCGCAGGAGGCCAGAGCTACAAGTGACTTCTAGGAGCTGCTGTGGGCGGAGGCAGGCGGTTCTAAAAGGTGGTAGTTCTCCACCGAGGCTTCCCCTCAGCCGCTTTCATCTGAACATTAGGGCTCATGTCACTTGTTATTCAGCCTTCCAGTGGCATCGGGAGTCATTTCTTGGGGGCAGGCTCTGTGCAACAGGAGTCTCCCGGAGGGTTGTCTTCACCGGGAGTTGGGCAAGGGCGCTGCTGTTCCTCCGTGTGGAGCATGAAAAACAAGGAGCAGACTCTCCGGAGATTAGTGGGTCTTCCTGGCTGGTAAGACCCGTTCCAGTCTGACTGCGGGGCGGCGGGGGGGGAGGCAGTGGGCGTTGCGGCCAAGAAACGAAGCAGAATTTCGGGCCAAAAGATAGACCCACTCTGGTCCGCCCCGAAAAGGAGCCTCGGTTTCCCCGGCACCCCTCCCTCGGATACTCGCCCCGAGGTGGTTTGCCCGCGTTGGTTCCAGTAATTGCAGCGTGGGGAGCTCCTCAGCCCCATTCCCGAGCCCAGCCGCCCAGCCCGTGGTT
Organism: Leptonychotes weddellii; assembly: GCF_054177405.1. Lineage (NCBI taxonomy): Eukaryota > Metazoa > Chordata > Mammalia > Carnivora > Phocidae > Leptonychotes > Leptonychotes weddellii. The sequence continues at coordinate 53,417,119 of NC_138378.1, forward strand.
GGCCTTGGGGGACATTTCGGAAAGACCGGGTGAGTCCGATCACCCCCGCCAAGGCAATGCCCGGAGTCCCTCCCCCGCCCCACCTCCCGGCGCTGTGGCGCAGACCGCGACTCAGAGGCACGGGGCGGCAGGGCGCGGGGAGGGGCGGGGGTCCGAGCCCGCCGGCGGGGAGCTGGGGGGCCGGCGGGTCGCGGCGGGTCGCAGCCCCCTCCTGGGCCGGCCTTCGCGTCCCGCCCCCGGCCTCCGCTCGACCCCCCCCCCGCCTGACGTCAGGGGGGAGGGGGCGGAGAGCAGCGGCAGCGCTGGAGAAAGAGCCGGCACCCGGCGCGGTGGCGCGGGGAGCCCGAGCCCAGGGGCGCCGAGCCGAGCCGGGACCGAGGGGCGGTGGCAGAGGGGACAGCGAAGGAGGGCGGGCGGGCGCGCGCAGGCCGTCGGCGGCGCGCGGGTAGGGGCGGACCGTGATCCGAGCCGAACGCGAGGGCGGCGCCCAGGGATTCAAGCCGCGAAGAAGAGGTGAGTGAGGCCAGGGTTGCGCGGGGCGGGAGCACCAGGGCTCCGGGGCCGCCGCTTTGTCCCCCGACCCGGGCAGGGGCCGCCGCACGCTCGAGGGACAGGGTCTGGGGGTGCAGGGAGGGCTAGCGGCGGGGACAGCAGTTCGTCCGAGATCCTTCCTGCGCCCCCCGCGGGCTGCCTGGCGGGGGCTCCTGAGCCGGGCAAGCAGTGCCCGCAGCCATAGCGTCCGGAGGCGCGGACTGGTCTGGAAGAGCGGGGCCGAGGGGAGCGGGGGGTCCCCCGTGCTGTCGGGTCGGCGGCCAGGATCCTCTCCAGGCCCCCGAACTGCCCCCGGCTCCCCCACCCCCGACGGAAAGTTTGGGGCGGGCTTGGACTGAGGCCGATGTTGTGGGATCGGATTTCCCTGCCGCGGGCCCCCGCCCGCCCGCTCCGCCGGGGAGGCGGGTTGTCCTGGAAAGCCAGGCTCCCGACCCGAGCCTGGCCGCGCAGTCCCTGGCGGGAGCGCCCGCCCTGCAGCCGCGGAAGCGCCGTTCGCGCCCCGCCGCTCGCGGTGGGCGAGGGTGGGGGGCGCACCTCCTGGGCCCCGCGCTCCTCCAGCCCCCACCCCTCCGGCTGCCCCTGCTTCCCCGCCCTGGGAGGAGCTGGGGGTGGGGGCATCGCCGTGCTGGCCGATTCTCGGAGCGCGCCGCGGGGTCCGGCCGGGGTCTAGGGTAAGGGGCAGAGGGAGGGCTGGGGGTGTGTTGTGGGGGAGGGAGGGGTGAACGTATCCCCAGCGCCCCCCCCCCGCCCTTCCAGTGCTGGGGTATTGGGCCGACAGGGGGCGTCCGCCGGCCGGGCTCGCCACGCTCCCAGCGCCGCCGCTTTGTTTGCATTCAAATCCCGGGAGCTGGGGGGAGGGGAGAATTGGGGGGGTGACCAAGGACGGTCTTGGCGGGGACCCTTTGTTTTGGGGTGAGCAGGTCCCCAGCTTCTGTGTCTCCGTACCCGGCACTGGAGTTCTGGGGCAGTGCAATTAATCCAGATGGCTTGCCCAGGCCGGGGTCCCGGGGCGCAATCCCTGAGTTGGGAAGATTCGTCAGACCCGGGGGGAGCGCAGCAGGCGCCGGCCCCGCACAGGGCGTCCCCCGCGGTCCGAGAGGAATCCCTCTCGCGCTCCCCACCCGCCCCTCAGCTCCCCCCGCCCCCGCCTGAGAGCTGCTCGCCGGGAGATCCCTGATTAGACCGGAGCCAGCTCTGTCGTCCCGCCGCCCCAAAGCCCGAAAGCTAGTGTCTCCTAGGAGGCTGTGCGAGGAACAGGATGAGGCCCTGGTCATTTCCACGCCCATCCCACCCACTTCCTGCCTCCCGTCTTGGGCAACAAAGGGGCCTCGGGAAGCTGGGCCCCTTCGGCTCCCGGCCCCACTTCAGCCCTGCTGATGTGGAACCGGGGTTCGGGGCTTTGCCTGGCTATTGTCTGCGCTGGGGGAGGGGAGAGGCTGGGGCCAGGACCCCCGCACGGCTGGCTCCATCAAGTCCCCTCCCGGGGGGTGGAGGGGCTTCTGGAACCGCCCACCCACCGTATGCCCCTTCACCCTGCCAAGGGGTTTGCGTGCCAGAAGTATATCTTGGGGCTGGCTGGAGCCCCAGTGGGGGCAGGTCCTGCTTCCAGAGGTTATTTTAAGAAATCCTCAAATCTGTCAGGCTTGAGTGTGGGGGGAAGGGGTCCCCTTTTAATTTCTTAAACAACTTCCTGTTGAGAGGGAGTGGGTGAGGGCCTGGAGGCCAGAGAAGGTTTCTTGGAGTGTCCACTCCTCCAGCTGACTCAGCTCCTCCCCTCTCCTCTGGGGTCCCCACCTCCTTTGGAATCTGGGGGGGCCGAGGCCAGGTGTGTGTGTGTGGGGGGGGGACACCTGGTTCTGCTCCAAGGACTGGGTAAGTGGGGGGGAATCCAGGAGGCTCCTGGGGAGGCTGATCAGGTCATATGTTCTGTCAGTGCCTCTCGGCCTGGGCTTGTGTGGGCCCCCTTCCGGTCTGTTTTCTCTGGCTGTGATTCTGACCCTTTCTTTTCCCCCAGCAGGGCAGCTGGCCTGGAGCTTCGAGCCGGGGCATTTGCCATGGCCCCACACTGGGCTGTCTGGCTGCTGGTAGTGGGGCTGTGGGGCCTGGGCATTGGGGCTGAGATGTGGTGGAACCTGGTGCCCCGGAAGACCGTATCTTCTGGGGGTGAGTGCCTGAAGTCCCAAGGGGGGAGGCCAGGAGGGACTATGGGGAGGTGGGGGGAGAGGAGCGATTGCCCCTAGATCGTGCCAGCTTTATCCTGCTCTCGGTCTCAAAGCCCACCGATGTATATGACAGCTTTCTAAGAAATGAGAATGAGTGGCCCCAGAGTGGCCCCAGGGACCCAGAGCTCATAGTCTTGGGATAGCCCTTCTTTAGATGGTTAGGACCTGTCTGCCACTGTAATGTAAGGAAGAGAGACCGTTCTGTATCATTCTCCCCATGCCTTACTTCTGGAACTAGCACTTGCACTGAGAGCCCACAGAGAGAAAATGGAGCCCGGGTAGGCATAAGGCAGAGTGTTATCACCCCCCTCCCCAAAGTCTTTCTAGCTCTTTGCCCCCAGGAGCCCCTTTATCAACCGTAATAGGCCCCCTCTGCTACCCTTGTGCCCTCTGTTGGCCCTGGATGTGTTTACACACGTGCTCCTGTCGGGGGACAGCAGACCCGACAGCCCTCTGTGCGCGCGCACCTGTATTAAGAGGTGATGTCAGGTGTTTGTCTCATCAGTGCACCCTGGGGACCTAGGATGAGCTCACCTCCCACAGATTCCACTCGGGTGCTAATGAAGCCCTCCCTTGCCCGCCTGTGTGTGGTTCCAAAGACTAAGGCTGGTTTAGGGGGACCCTGAGGATAGGTCAGCAGCTATTTTGGGGGCTGACTTAGGAATTCTGTGACTACATCATTGTCGTAGTACCTTGCATGGTGAACAGCAACAAGGCTTCCCAGCTCCGAGGCTTCAGTGCCTTCTCTGGTCCCTAGCCTCTGGTTCCCCTTGACCACGCTGGCCTGGCCTCCCAGCCCCAACTCAGTCTCCCATGTCCCCGACTGTCCCAGTGGCCGGCCGTGCTTGGATCTCTGGCCGCCTGGATTTGGGTCCCGCTGGAGTGAAGAGTTTCCTCAGGCAAGCAGAGCTTACAACTTCAGTACATAACTGCTTTGCCGGATCACGGGCTGGGGCCTGGCCAGACCCTGATGTGGGTAGCAGGCAGCAAAGAAGGAAGCAGCGGAGGAAGCTGGGAGGGGGAAGAGCCCAGCTCTGCAGCCAGAGGCGCTGTTGACCCTGAGAGTGAGGGCCATCAGTCTGATGGCTTCCTCTGGCCGGAAGCTGTGGCTGAGATATCCTTCCTTCCTCCTCACCAGCCCAGATTCGCCGCCTCCCAGGCTGGGAAAGGCCAGGGAGGCTTGAGGGGAGCTGTCAGAGCCAAAAGGCTATTAGAGAAGGCCCTTTATTGCCAGTCAGGGTGCTTAGCTGGCATCTGCTTGTGGGGTGCTGGCCGGCAGCAGGGGTGATTAGGCCCCGAAGACCACTGTATAGAGGAAGGCTGATTCTGGGGGGAGGAGGATGCCTGGAGCCCCAGGAAGCCCTCTGCCCATTCACCACCCTGCTCACTCCCACCTTGTCCCTGCAGAGTTGGCCACAGTGGTGCGGCGGTTCTCCCAAACGGGCATCCAGGACTTCCTGACGTTGACCCTGACTGAGCAGACAGGGCTTCTATACGTGGGGGCCCGGGAGGCCCTGTTTGCCTTCAGCGTGGAGGCTCTGGAGCTGCAAGGAGCGGTGAGAGGTGGGGGAGTGGGAGGCACACAGGTGTGGGGAGAGTGGCAGGACCCAGAGGGGCTTAGCTTGACCAAACTGTCCCCTCAGCCCTGCCGCCCCCACCCTGTTCTTCCCTGTGGAAATCTTGCGCAGTCTCCAGGCCCATCCTCCTAGCAGAGTGGGCACGCTGCTTTCCCTCATCTGCAGCTTGGGGGCAGTTTGGGGCTTCCGTCCTCTGTTAAACTCCCAGAGAATGGGGACTATGTGTGCTCACTTGTGGTGTCCCCACGTGGCTGCCACAGGCCATGCATGCGGCAGATACTCCGGGCACATGCTCAGTGTGTACTTGTGATTGACGTGCCCCCCTCCCCCCAGATCGCATGGGAGGCACCAGCTGAGAAGAAAGCCGAGTGTATCCAGAAAGGGAAGAGCAACCAGGTGGGTGCTCAGGATACGGCCAGGAGAGCCAGAGCCCCCCCCCCCACCCTCCACCCTGTACTTCCGCTGGCCAGGCCTCATGGCGCCTGCTGTCTCCCCCCACCCCCACCCTCTCTCTTTGTCCCAGACCCGTTCTTGGTCCTTGTGTCCCATGTCCCCGTACTCTTAAGTGAATGCCTTTCTCTCCCCAGACGGAGTGTTTCAACTTCATCCGCTTCCTGCAGCCCTACAACACATCCCACCTGTACGTCTGTGGTACCTACGCCTTCCAGCCCAAGTGCACCTACATCGTGAGTGCTGGTTTCCCCACTCAGTCCCCTCCTCGCCCTTCTCTGGACTCCCGGGCCTTTCTGCATCTCCTCCTCATTGTCTCTTCCCTGCCCCAGGACATGCTCACCTTCACTTTGGAGCGTGGAGAATTTGAGGATGGGAAGGGGAAATGTCCCTATGACCCGGCCAAGGGCCACACTGGCCTCCTTGTGGGTGAGTGGCTGTCCCCGTGGCAGGCTGGGGGAGTCCGCCCCCAGCACCTGTTCTCACTGTGGGTCTGCGTGGCCTGAATGTGTCTTCATGTCACTTCTGGCCTGCCTGATCCTCTGTCTCCCATAGACGGCGAGCTGTACTCGGCCACGCTCAACAACTTCCTAGGAACAGAGCCTGTAATCCTGCGTAACATGGGGCCTCACCACTCCATGAAGACAGAGTACCTGGCCTTCTGGCTCAACGGTGAGCCCCGAGGAGCTGGTGTGGAGCCCGGGGGGAGCCGTGGGTGAGGGGCCCTGCAGCACCCCCCGCCGCTAACCCTCCTCCCCTTCCTGTAGAACCTCATTTTGTAGGCTCTGCCTACATCCCAGAGAGCGTGGGCAGCTTCACAGGGGACGATGACAAGGTCTACTTCTTCTTCAGCGAGCGGGCAGTGGAGTATGACTGCTACGCGGAACAGGTGGTGGCCCGTGTAGCCCGTGTCTGCAAGGTATGGAGTCCTGCAGTGAGTGGGGAGCCCTGGGAGCCCTGGTGGCTCGGCAGGCCTGACCGGCAGTGTCCCCTTGCCATCCGCCAGGGGGACATGGGGGGTGCGCGGACCCTGCAGAGGAAGTGGACCACGTTCCTGAAGGCGAGGCTGGTGTGCTCGGCCCCCGACCGGCAGCTCTACTTCAACCAGCTGCAGGCCCTGCACACCCTGCGCGACGCCTCTTGGCACAACACCACCTTCTTCGGGGTTTTCCGGGCGCGGTGGTGAGTTGGCCAGGAATGCTTGGGGGTCGGGAGGAGGTTTGCGGGGTCGGGATGGTTGGTGGGTGCAGGCGTCTGAGTAAAGTCTTAAGTGGTCGGTAGACCAGAAGGCAAGGAGGGTGTTGGGCATCTGCCCCTTTCCAAAGCCCCCCCAGGGGAGGTGTGCAGGGCCCTTCCCCCAGTGGTACTTCAGAGCCAACGTGACATCGCACACGCCCAGGACTGCTTTGTGGGGGGGCCCCGCCTTCCCGGTCCATGCCGCGAGCTGGGGTAAAGTGGGCACGTGCCTCACCCTTGGGGTCCCTCCTTTGCTGTGACAGGGGCGATGTGGACTTGTCAGCGGTCTGCGAGTACCAGCTGGAAGAGATCCAGAGGGTATTCGAGGGGCCCTACAAGGAGTACCGTGAGCAAGCCCAGAAGTGGGGCCGCTATACCGACCCCGTACCCAGCCCACGGCCCGGCTCAGTGAGTCCTCCGGGGCGGGGATGGGCTCCTGCCCGCCGCCGCAGTAGCTCTCCCACGTGCTGACAGCTCTCCCGTCTTCACCCCCCCCCCCCCGCCCCCAGTGCATCAACAACTGGCACCGACGCCATGGCTACACCAGTTCTCTGGAGCTGCCTGATAACACCCTCAACTTCATCAAGAAGCACCCACTGATGGAGGAGCAGGTAGGGCCCCGGTGGGGCCGGCCCCTGCTTGTGAAGAAGGACACCAACTTCACCCACCTGGTGGCTGACCGGGTCACAGGCCTTGACGGAGCCACCTATACGGTGCTGTTCATTGGTACAGGTAGGCACCTGGGGAGGTGGGTGTGGCTGCCGGCAGCTGGGTAAAGGCCTGTGTGTCCGGGGCAGCGAGATCTAGAGATGCCCCAGGGGCCCCCGTGCCCTCTCGTTTATGCCTGTCCTCCCCCAACCCCCACAGGAGACGGCTGGCTGCTCAAGGCCGTGAGCCTGGGCCCCTGGGTCCACCTGATCGAGGAGCTGCAGGTGTTTGACCAGGAGCCTGTGGAAAGCTTGGTCCTATCCCAGAGCAAGGTAGTAGTCAGGCCCCACCCACCGCTGTCCCTACACCTTCCCCAGTCTTTCGCTTGGCCAGGACAGGGGTGGGGAGGCACTCGAACACACCACACTTAGCTTGGGGAGCGTTCCAGGAAACCCGCGTGCTGACAGACTCTGCGCTCGGCAGGCGTTATATATAGCCAGGTCCCCACGGGGGCTGTGTTCCCAGAATTGGGCCTTGGCAGCCGCTCTCCACACTTCCTTCAGACCCCTCGAGGTTGTGCTGTTCCTCTGTGACGTACAGCCCCTCTGGTGGTGCCACGGTGGACCAGGCCTCTCGGGCTACGTTTGCTCAGCTGCCCTCCTGATGCCGGCTTTCCCACCGGCCCCCTAGTCCGGCCCAGTGCAGTCCAGTCCCGGCCTGCACTCCCTTCTGTTTGCCTGAGGTGCCGCTTGCATCCTACCCTTCTTCTGGCCTGTCTGGGACTCCCCTGAACTTTCATGTGCTGGCCCTTGACCAACTATTGTGGCTCAGATTGTTGCCCAGAACATGGAATAATGGCAGAAAGAAAGTCCGTGGTTGAAGAAACACAGATTGGCAGTCACCATTCAAACAGGAAAACACTTTATGCTCTGCTCGTGCTATTGTGAGGGCTGACGGGCCTAGCGGAAAACACATTTCCTGCCCTATTTACGGGAGAGAGAGTGTGTGTGTGTGTGTGTGTGTGTGATTATACTTCTCAGCCTCTTGGTTGCACTGTTCCCTGTCTGAGAAGGTCACATCTATAAGGTGCTTAGGATTGCGTCTGGCTTGTAGTAAGCCCTCTGTGCGTTCTTCGGTCCTTCGATTTCCCTCCTCGGAGTTGAGCACTGCCCTCTTCCTCCTCTGGCACCCTTGCCCTCGTGCGCCCATGCCGCAGTCTGTGTCCCAGTCTGGCTGAGCCTCCTGTGCCCCGCTTCTCTTGCAGAAGCTGCTCTTTGCAGGCTCCCGCTCTCAGCTGGTTCAGCTGCCCCTGGCCGACTGCGCGAAGTACCGCTCCTGTGCAGACTGCGTCCTCGCTCGGGACCCCTACTGTGCCTGGAGCGTCAACACCAGCCGCTGTGTGGCCGTGGATGGCCCCTCGGGGTGAGTGGGGCTCAGCACAAGGGTGAGGGCAGGGTGTTTGGAGCCCCAGTGCCCATGGACCCTGCTTCCCCAACCAGGTCCTCGCTGATCCAGCACGTGACGGTCTCAGACACCTCAGGCATTTGTAACCTCCGTGGCAATAAAAAAGGTGAGCTGTCTTTTCTCTCCCTCTTCCCCGGTAGGATGGGCCCTGGGCCAGAGCTGGACTAGCTGCATCTCCGCGGGGCCCTGGGTTTCCCATGTTAACTCGGCTCTCCTGTTTTTCTACTGCTGCAGTCAGGCTCACACCCAAAAACATCACCGTGGTGGCGGGCACGGACCTGGTGCTGCCCTGCCGCCTCTCTTCCAACTTGGCCCACGCCCGCTGGACCTTCGGGGGCCGGGACCTGCCCGCGGAACAGCCCGGCTCCTTCCTCTATGACGCTCGCCTGCAGGCCCTGGTCGTGATGGCTGCCCAGCCCCGCCACGCCGGGGCCTACCACTGCTTTTCGGAGGAGCAGGGGGCGCGGCTGGCTGCCGAAGGCTACCTGGTGGCCGTGGTGGCGGGCCCGTCGGTGACCCTGGAGGCTCGGGCGCCCTTGGAAAATCTGGGGCTGGTGTGGCTGGCTGTGGTGGCCCTGGGGGCCGTGTGCCTGGTCCTGCTGCTGCTGGTTCTGTCACTGCGCCGGCGGCTGCGGGAGGAGCTGGAGAAAGGTGCCAAGGCGGCGGAGAGGACCTTGGTGTACCCCCTGGAGCTGCCCAAGGAGCCCACCAGTCCCCCCTTCAGGCCCGGCCCGGAGACTGATGAGAAACTCTGGGACCCCGTCGGCTACTACTACTCGGACGGCTCCCTCAAGATCGTGCCTGGACACGCGCGGTGCCAGCCCGGGGGCGGGCCCCCTTCCCCAGCTCCTGGCATCCCCGGCCAGCCCCTGCCTTCTCCGACCCGGCTTCACCTGGGGGGTGGGCGGAACTCTAACGCCAATGGCTACGTGCGCCTACAGCTGGGAGCGGAGGACCGCGGCGGGCTCGGGCACCCCCTGCCCGAGCTGGCCGACGAACTGAGGCGCAAGCTGCAGCAGCGCCAGCCGCTGCCGGACTCCAATCCTGAGGAGTCCTCCGTATGAGGGGACCCCCACCCCGCCCCCCTGCCTCGCAGGGGCAGGGTGCGAGGCGCCGCTCCTCCTTTTGCACACGCACCAGCTACCTCAGGGACATGGCGCGGGCACCGGCTCGGCCTGGGACGGAGCCTGGCCGCCACCCGCCCGGCCATGAGGACCTGCTCTGCTCAGCACGGGCACTGCTCCCCAGGACACCAGCCTCCCGGAAGGCCTCTTCCTCCTCTCTGTGAGGGGCTGTGAATCACGGACACGTGGGACCCCAGCAGCCAAAACTTTCCAAGGCAGAAGTTGGAGACGTGGGTGTGTTTGTATCTATATGTCTGTGTGTGCATGTGTGTGACCTAGTCGTGTGTGTGAGTGTGTGAATGTGAGAGAGAGAGAGAGAGGTCTGTCTTTTTCTGTCGAGTCTTCCCTTGGCCTGGGGTCCTCCTGGTGAGTCATTGGAGCTATGAAGGGGAAGGGGGTCGTATCACTTGGCCTCTCCTACCCCCCCGCCAGTCCCCAGCGTGGGTCAGCAATGTACATATGGGGGTGGGCTGGGCAGGGTGCTGTGCCCCTTTCGGGGAGTCCGGGGCTCTGGGGTGGGCCTGGTCCTGCTCCTAGGGCTGTGAATGTTTTCAGGGTGGGGGGAGGGAGATGGATTCTCCTGTGTGTTTGGGGCAGGGGTGGGAGGGGCCTCCCACTTGGCCCTGGGGTTCAGTGGTATTTTATACTTGTCCTCCCTTACCGGGCTGGGAAAGGTTGTGTGGGGGTGGGGGAGGGAGGAGGAGAGAGGGTGGGCATGCTGTGGATATTGCATATCCTCTCCCAGCCCTAGGAGGAGGGCTCCTAACAGTGTAACTTATTGTGTCCCCGCGTATTTATTTGTTGTAAATATTTGAGTATTTTTATATTGACAAATAAAAATCAAGAAAACAGTTAAGTGTTACTGTGCTAGGGATAAGGCATTTGGGCTAAAACCTTCTGGGCAGGACTAGCCTCACCTCCCCGTAGTTCTGGGGCAGCTGCCCCTAATGTTATCCCTGCGTGCTTGTGCCCCTCTCCAGAGGGGGGATAGCCCGGGCTCCAGTGTTTCCCCACAGTGGTAGCTGTGGGGCTGGGAACCAGACCAGGGCCACAGGCTCTTGGGAGGCAGCTGGCAGCTTTGGGTTCTGGCCAAAAGGAGAAGTTAGGGCATTGGGAGGAAGGCCTGAGAGGAGGGGCCTGCCTTCCCAGAGCTCTGGGAAGGGGAAGTGGGAGTGAGGAGCTAAAGGAGGGGAACTTCCTAGAAAGCTTCAGATTGTATGGACTGGCTTGTGTGAGGATGTTCCCAACTAGCCTAGAGGAGGAAAGTTTACTTCCAGCCTTCTGCCTACACTCCAGGAATATTCGTCTTGAATGCTTCAGCAATGTGGAACATGGAACTTGCCCCCCCCCCCACCCAGTGTGCACCGAGCCACTGTCCTATCAGAGGAGTGGGCACAGGGAGGGCCCAGATACTCGTAAGGAAGGGAAGACCCAGCCTGGATTCTGTAATTCATGTCCACAGATGGAGGCAGTCGTGAAATGGGCTCCCTACATTTGACTGGTCTGGAGGGCCTGCGGTGGCTGAAAGGGGCTGCTGCCCTGGGTGTCCTTAGCTGTAGGAAAGGGCTGTGATCTGCCGACTTCTGGGTACGCTAAGCTTCCATCATGGTCAGTAAACCTCAGGCCCTAGGATGTCTTGCTATATGAAGATTGATACGGTAAAGTAGGCTCCCACTGGAGTTGGGGAGTTCCGCACAACCCAAGGCCCTATGCTTGCCCTTGGGGCTTATGTGCTCCTAGTGGCAAAAGTTGTGGCCACCTGCCTCCCACGGGTTTTCAGGAAATGGGCAGGAGGCGCTGGAGGAGGAAAGGGGAAGCGAGGTCACTGGGCCTGGGGTGGTGCGGAAAGACGGGGCGGAGGACCTTGGGGCGCGCCCGGCGACTCCCTGCCCTAGGGAAACCGGTGGGACGCAGGGAACCTTGGAGGGCTGGGCTCTGGCGGGCGGCCAAGCCGCCCGCTGCGTCCCCACACCCTACAGGGCTCCACACGCCCTACACGGCCGGCGGCCCGGGCGCCATCCGCCGGCAGTCCGGGTCTGGGCATCCTGTGCGGCGCCCTCGGCACTCTGCTTGGCCTGGGACGCCCTCGCGCGGCCGCCTCGGAGCGCGGTGCAGCGCCGCAAACCCCGCCCCGCCGCCTCGATTGGTTCCCGAGCTACTGGCGCGGCTGGGCTCTGGTACTAGCGCTGCTGCGTCCGCCCCGCCCCGCCCCACCCACCCGTCGCGGCCGCGCGTGCGCACAACAGCCGGCGCGGAGCGGGCTCTGGGGTCGACATGGCGGCGCCGCGACCCTGCGCGGACGGCCCTTGCTGCTCCTGGCCAGGTTCGGCGTCAAGCGTGCAGCAAACGCTGGACGAGATGGACTTCGACAGGGGTGAGACTCCCGGCTTTCTCCAGATCGCGGAACAAGGAGATGGCCGAGAAGCGGGGCCGCAGTGGGCCTGGTGGGAGCATGGGCGGACGGCGGGCTTACAGCCCCCGCGTCATTGAGATCCCGCCAGGGACCTGGCACGAGCTCGGCCTCTAGAAACTTCGTCTCGCGCGCATATTGGGAAACGGAGGCCCTCGTTTCGGTAACTTTCCCAAGTGGTCGGCCCGGCTCCTCAGCTGGTGTGCCCGCGGAAGGCTCGGGCCCTCTCGGTGGTCGGGCGGGGGTGTGAGTGTGTGTGGGGCGGGGGGGGGGGGCTCGGGAAGCAGAATCTGCAGTCGGATTATTGCAGCCACCTTGAAGGCAGCTTCAGAGGGAGGGCAGCGCTGCGAAGGGAACTAACGTTCTGACCTCCGATGTGAGCCCCGATGTGTCAGGCCCTGTATGGTTTAGATACGGCACACATGGCCCTCGACGCAGGTGATGTTATCCCCACCTTTGGGGCCCAGAGAGGTAACTCTTTTACCCCACACTGTAAGGAGATTATATCGTCTGTAAGGAACAGAGTAAAGCTGAAAAACAAGTCCGCTCTTACTCGGAGGCCGTGTATCACCTGTCAGTGCAGAGGCAGCTTATGCGGTAATAACATTCTCATCAGCTGCTGGGTGGATGCTACGGCTTTTTATGCATTCTGATTTAACTTACTGTTAAGTGGTTCTTGCACCTGCTTACCTCCCTCCACGTCGCCACCTTCTGGGCTTCTGAAGCAATTCCCTCATGGGCCTTCCTGCTTCCACTCCTGCCCTCCTACAAAGTTTTCTACTCCACACAGAAGCCAGAGTAACCGTTTGAATATATTAAATCAGATAATTTCATTGCTTTTAGAATAAGTTCAAATTCCCTTCATGGCCTACAAAACTGTGTGACCTAATCGTTGCCTATTCTACTTCTCCGCCCCCACTTATTTCTCATCCTTTTCTTTCCCCACTCTATGCTTCAGCCACACTGGGCTCGTTTTGGTTTCACAGACATGCAAGATCTCTTTCTGACTTAAAGCCGTGGTACTTGCTGTCCCAACTCCTTGGAATGAACTTTCTGCAGCATTAGGCTAGCTAATGCTTTTCTTCTGGTCTTGGCTCAAATGTCACCTCCTCAGAGAGGCTCACCCTGAACACTGCATTCTGGTAGTTTTCAACTGGGGGGGTTGGGCAACACCCCGTTCTAGTAGTTCTCAACTGGATGGGGGCACTTGCAGTTCTGACCCTTAAGGGTGTTTGGCAATGTCTAGAAATAATTTCAGGTGTTACAGCTGGGAGGATGCTACAGTCAGTCATCTAGTAGGTAGAGGCCAAGGATGCTAGTCTACATCCCACAATGCACAGGACTGTTCCTCATAACCAAGAATTACCTGGCCGACAGTGCCAGTTGTGCAGCTGTTAAGAAAGAAACCTTGCCCTGTCCAAAGTAGGGTCCCTTCCCCTCCAGGTTACTCTGATATATCACCTTGCTTTCATCAAAGCAGTTTTTACAACCTGGTATTATTTTGTTTGCTTACTCATTATTTCCCACACGTGGGAAAGATCCTTGTGTGGGTTGTTGTTTTTTTTTTTTTCATATCTCCTCTCTGGGTTCATTTTCCCTTTTCCTGAAGTATAGCTTTTAAAAGTTTTTTCAGTGAGTATGAGTCTTCATCTCTCTCTCTCTCTTTCTCTGTCTTGACTGGTAGCTTAGCCGGGTATAAAATTCTAGACTGACAATTATTTTACCCCCCTCAAACCTTTGAAAATATATTTATCTTCTTTTTCTGTTACTGCTGTTAAAAATTCTGCTGGGAGGGCGCCTGGGTGGCTCAGTTGGTTAAGCGACTGCCTTCGGCTCAGGTCATGATCCTGGAGTCCCGGGATCGAGTCCCGCATCGGGCTCCCTGCTCGGCAGGGAGTCTGCTTCTCCCTCTGACCCTCCCCCCTCTCATGTGCTCTCTCTCATTCTCTGTCTCAAATAAATAAATAAAATCTTTAAAAAAAAAAAAATTCTGCTGGGAGCACCTGGGTGGTTCAGTCAGAAGAGCGAGTGACTCGTGATCTCGAGGTCATTAGTTCAAGCCCCACGTTGGGTATAGAGATTACTAAAAAATAAATAAATAAACTTTTAAAAAGTCCTGATAATCTGATTATAATTCTTCAGTGACTAATGATCTTTTCTTTTTGGTAATTTAAATGTTCTCTTTATTCTTGATGTCATTTTACCATGGTAGATATGTTTTGATTAATTCTCCTTGGGATTTAATGTGGTTTTCATCTGAGAACTCATTGTTGTCTTTACTTCAGAATAATTCTCAGATGTTATCTCTTCAGGCATTTCCTCTCTCCCATTCTGTCCAATTGTTCTCTTTTTTTTGTTTGAAACTCCTGTTAGACATATGTTGGTACATTCTGCCTTTCATGTTTCCTTACCTCTCTTTAATATTTTTCTCTTTACCATTCTGCATTCTGGGTGATTTCCAAGTCACTCATTCCCTCCCGGGTGGGTCTGCAGTACTGTCCAGCCATCTGTTGTTGTTGTTTTAGTTCAGTGATTCTATTTTTTAATTTACTGACTTTTAATTAATTAATTTTTTAAAGATTTTATTTATTTATTTGAGAGAGAGACCATGAGAGCAGGAACACAAGCAGGGGGAGTGGGAGAGGGAGAAGCAGGCTTCCCACCGAGTAGGGAGCCCGATGTGGGGCTTGATCCCAGGACCCTGGGATCACGACCTGAGCTGAAGGCAGACCTTCAATGACTGACCCAGGCGCCCCTACTGACTTTTTTTTTAAATTTTTTTTTTAAAGATTTTATTTATTTGACAGAGCACAAGCAGAAGGAGAGAGAGGGAGAAGCAGGCTCCCCGTCGAGCAAGGAGCCCGATGCGAGACTCGATCCCAGGACCCCGGGATCATGACCCGGGCCGAAGGCAGCCGCTTAACCAGCTGAGCCACCCAGGCGTCCCCCTACTGACTTTTTTTTAAAAGCAATCTGTACACGCAGCCTGGGGCTTGAACTCATGACCCTGAGATCAAGAGTCACATGCTCTACTGGCTGAGCCAGCCAGGCAGCCCTGACTTTGTTTCAGATCTCCCTGTTCTTTTTTTTCTCCCTAATGTTCTGCTGATTTGTGGATTGTATTCCTTCATCTCTGTGAACACACTAAATGTTGTTTTAAAGTCTTTTAGATTGTGCTATTATGGCTCATTTTTGAAGTACGCATTTTTCCATTTGTTGTATTTGCTGACTATCTCATGTGGCAGTGGATTACTTCTTGTTTTGCAGCTTTTAATTTTTGAGCTCACCGGTGGCGGGGGAGGGGGGGTGTCTTCTCTTGTTAGAGGTTATCCACAACAGAGCCACACCTTTGTTGGCTTGTGGGAGTATCCTTATGGGACATTTTTTTCAAAGTTGCCTCTCTGCAGCCCTTATAGCATTCACTTGTCTGGATCCATTTTTATGACAGATCCTTAGTGTGGGGGTTTTGCTCCCTAAGGCTATAAATAGATATAGGTCCCCTTATACAGTGATGTATGTCAACTATTTCTCTATAAAGCTGGAAAAGAGATCATACAGTTAATGAAGTTTACATGATGGGAAAAATGCAAAAATAAATAAATATACAGATATATATGTATACATATAACATCTCCAAGTTGAATGGGTCATGGTATCTGATTTTTTAGGTTTCTTCTGCCCCTGCTGTCTTCTCACACCTATTGAAACGGTGCCTTTCTCATTTCCTTTAAGTTTCTCTTCAGATGTCACCTTATCAGAGATGCCATCCCCGACCACTGCTTGTATCCCTTCTGTTTTCTTTTTCTTCATAGTCCTTAGCACCACCTGATTTCTCTCTTTTTTTTTTTTTCTCATCTGTTTCCTTTAATTAGAAAGTAACCTCCATAAGACCAAAGCTTTGGGGGCAGCCCTGGGGATTGGGGACCTTTAATTCTTGGCTGGCCTCTAGTGCTCAGAACAGTGCCAGATACATGATAGGTATTCAGTAAATATTTGCTGAATGAGTGAACTGCCTGGGCCTGGTAGCTTGCTCTCTGCTGCTGTTCAGGAAAGTAGAGATTTTCTAGTCCCAGTTCACCCATGAGGTGGTACTTCCTGTCTCTCAGCTTTGTGCACAGAACTTTGTTGTGTCTGTTCCTGGCCATGCACGTGCCCTGCGGCCTTTGCTCCAGACCCTGCCTAGTTGTTCAAGCCGGAGCCTCTAGGATGTGTGTCTATTTACAAGGACTTTTGGGATTCTGCAGATGGAGTACCTGCTCACCACTTTGGCTATGGTTTTCATCTTCTCTGGCAACTGGCCCTGTCCTTATCTTGCTTTTGAATTTGCCTGTGTATTCAGACATTTTAAACAGTACTTTATTTAATATTTATGTGTTTGAAGTGGGAAGAAGGGATTTGCGCCTGTCTAACCCTACTGTCTTGATTAGATAAAGCTCCTTGTCCGTCTTGCTCACAGCTCTCTCACCAGCACCTAGGACAGTCCTTAGCACAGAGATTTCAGTTAAATTTTTTAAAAGATTTTGTTTAATTGATTGATTGATTGATTGATTGGAGGGGCAGAGGGAGAGAGAATCTCAAGCTGAGCACAGAGTCTGACTCGGGGTTTGATCCCAGGACCCTGAGATCACGATCTGTGCCCAAACCAAGGGTCAGGCACGCAACTGACTGAGCCACCCAGGCGCCCCTCAGTTAATGTTTGTTGAATGAGTAAATCCCCCCCCTTTTTTTTTTTTAAAGATTTTATTTATTTATATGAGAGAGAGCACATGAGGGGGGGAGGGTCAGAGGGAGAAGCAGGCTCCCCGCCGAGCAGGGAGCCCGATGCAGGACTCGATCCCGGGACTCCAGGATCATGACCTGAGCCGAAGGCAGTCGCTTAACCAACTGAGCCACCCAGGCGCCCGTAAATCCCCCATTTTATAGATGAGAAAATGGTGGTCAAGAAGTCAAAGAAGCACTGAAAGTCTCCAGTCATTCAGCATTATTCAGCACTTTGGCTGTCTTTCCACAGGAATCTGGTCGGCAGCCCTGAATGGAGACCTAGGCCGAGTGAAATATTTCATCCAGAAGGCAGCAGACCCTAGCCAGCCCGACTCGGCTGGCTACACGGCTCTGGTGAGCTGGGGAGGGAAATTTGCACTCGGGATACCTGCCCTCTCTGGCGGAGGGGGTGATGTTGCCCGTGCTGCCGCCTGTTCTTCTCTCCCAGCAGGTTTTGAGTTTTAAGCATTGTGTGAACCTTGTTCTAGGTTTGTTTGTTTTTTTCCTTAATTAGTGTTAAGTGCTTTACATCATTTATTTAATTTCATTTACCTAACAATCCTCTGAGGTAGGAATGATCATTATCCCCACTTTGCTGTTGAGGAAGCTGATGCTAGAAATGAAGCGGCTTGTCTGGGTCACATGGCTGGCGGACGTGGCCTCTGAGGTCGTTACTGTCCTCTCGCCTACCCTGTAGCCTGCTCCAGAGCCCGTGCTCTCCCCCGCCCACCGTCCTGCCGCCTGCCTGGGCTCTGCTGTCTGACCTCGCTCTCCGTCCCCTGCAGCACTATGCCAGCCGCAACGGGCACTATGCCGTGTGCCAGCTCCTGCTGGAAAGCGGGGCTAAGTGTGATGCCCAAACGCACGGGGGCGCCACCGCTCTGCACCGGGCCAGCTACTGTGGGCACACCGAAATCGCACGGCTCCTGCTGTCTCACGGGTCCAATCCTAGGTTGGTGGACGACGATGGCATGACCAGTCTGCACAAGGTATGCCGCCCTTCCCCCTTCACGATCTTGGCTTTTGTTCAGTGGAGAAAACACGGGGAAAGCAGAGAAGCACTTGCAATGTCCATGCTTACCAGTCATCACTTGAGGGTTAATGTACAATGTGCCAGCAGTTTCCCTGGGCGTGTAAATTAGAATTACACGTACGGCGTCATTTTTTTTTTTTCTTTGCTTTCATGATATGTCATGAATGCTTTTCCGTGAAGTTAGTTTTCTGAAGCTCACATCTACTCTCGCCTACCCCTGTAGCCTGCTCGCCGTACGGTAGCCAGGGTGACCACTTCATTAACTTTCTGCTGACCAGAAATACCTGCACGTGGTGAAGAGTTTGAGGAGTACAAAACAGTGCAGCGTGAAAGTGTCTCCCTTCCACCCTGACCCCTGGTCCCTCAGTCTTCCGGGACACCCTGCTCAAGGCATCCCTTTTACTGATTGCTTATGCATTTTAGAGAAGCGGTTTATGCAAATTTATGGTGTGCGTGTGTAAACGTATTCTCTTATGAACTTTAAAATAGAGAAATGTAAGTTGACTGCATGACTTACCATGAGAGCCTGTGGCAGACACTTTTTGCTGTCCACCAAAAATTTGTGCTCACTCTTTCGTATTAGAGACCTGTCCCTCAGACGGGGCTCTACAGTCTCAGACTACGTTCCGCTCCCTAGCGTGGCGAGTTCTCAGCCACCAGAAGACAAGACGCACCGACGAGCTTTTTTTCCAGGAGGAGAGCTTTTAGGAGCCAGTGTTCCTACTCCGCACACTCTACTCCGTCGCCCCAGCCCGTAGCTGAGACACCTAGGGGTTGGCAGATCCCCAGCAAGCAACCTGGACTTCAGAAACATGGTAGGACAGAAAGGTGCTTGCTTAGCGACAGCAGCCTTGAAATGTGACGGCCACAAAGATAGAGGTCTTGTTTTTATTTTGTACACCTGGCTGTTGAATAACACGTTATTACCATTATTTTTTAATGTATGATGGGAGTGGAGTAACACTTTGGTAGAGACACTAGTAGATATATTAAAAAAATACACGTAGCAGGTTTTGTTTTTGTTTTTTATGCTTCATGACACACCTTCCGTGAGGCACAGGCGCACCTCAGAGACATGCAGACCTCCGTAATAAAGCAAGTCGGGTGAGTCTTGGTTTCCCAGGACACATAAAAGTTACGTTTATAGTACACTGTAGTCTATTTAGTGTACACTAGCATTATGTCCAAAAAAAATCATGTATGAAACTTAGTTTAAAAATACTTTATTGCTAACAAATGCTAACCATCATCTGACCTTTCAGCAAGTTGTAATCTTTTAACTGGTAGAGGGTCTTAGCTCGATGTGGATAACTGCTCAGCGTATCAGGGAGGTCAGGGTAGGAGTTGCTGAAGGTTTAAGAAACTGCTGTGGCTCACCGGTTCTTGAAATAAGACAGCAATGGACTTTGCCACATTGACTGACTCTTCCTTTCACTGGAGCGCTGAGAGGCCATTGCAGGGCTGTTAATTGGCTTACTTTAAATATTGTCGTTCAGGGAGTAGGGAGGCACGAGGCAGAGAGAGAGAAAGACTGGGGGAGCAGTCAGAACCCATACATTTATAGATTAGCTCCTCTGTCTTATATTGGTGCGGTTTAGGCATCCCAAAATGATTAGAGTAGTAACATCAGAGATCAGTGATCACAGATAACAGATATAATAATCATGAAAAAGTTTGAAGCAGTTCAGGAATTACAAAAATGTGGCACAGAGATACGAAGTGAGCAAATGCTGTTGGAAAATGGCACCAAAAGACCTGCCCGGTGCGGGGTTGCCACAGATCTTCACTTGGTAAAAACACGGTATCTGCATAGCGCGGTAAAGCAAAGTGCAACAAAATGAGGTGTGCCCGTGCAGAAGATAGTCAGACACAGAAGCAGAGTGGGATGGTGGTTGCCGGGGGTGGGGGGTGCTGTTGAGCTGGCGCAGCATCACTGAGGGGAGCTGATGAAGCGCAGCGGATCTGCGCCGTGTCAGTGGGTGACTGTGCTTAATAAGCTTTAAGTTTGTTAAGAAGGGGGCGCGCCTGACTGGCTCAGTCGGTAGAGCGTGGCACTCGTGATCTCAGCCCTACGTTGGGCGTGGATGGGGTGGTGGCTATCATTTAACAAAAACGAAACAGAAACAAAAAACAATTACCAAAAAACTATAAAAAAATAGATTTGTTAAGAAGTCAGATCTCATGTGAAGTGTTCTTACCATAATAAAAAATTGGGTGGGGGTCTGTTTCAAGGACCAACTTAATTTTTAGGAAGCCAGATGTATTTCAATGTCCAAGGATTTGCAGATATATTAACCTTGCGTCCACTCAAGGGAAGATGTCAACATTTCCCTCCTCCAGTTTCTTTTTTCTTTTCTTTCTTTCTTTTTTTTTTTTAATCTAAGTCATCTCTCTGCCCAGCGTGAGGCTCAAACTCACCACTCAAGATCACGACTTTCATGCTCTCCCGATTGAACCAGCCAGGTGCCACTATCTTGAGCTCTCATCCCCTTGTCACTTACACTAAGGCCCCCTCCCTTGACCCCGTCATGGTGACACTCCAGGACCTTACCTGTCAAGCTGTCCCCAGCTCGATGCCTCTCCTCTCCCAGTTTTCATCTGGCTTGTTTCTGTCCTTCCTTCTGGATCTTAGCTTCTACTTCACACTCAGAGAGCTTTCCTGTTCTCAGACATGGGTAGTTCCCCCAACTGTGTGTGCAAAAGCACCCTGCACTTGACTCCTCATAACTTTTCTCCCTCTTAAATTCCGTCTGAGCTCTCTGTCCCCAGAGACAGCGAAGACTTGATCTTGTTTACTGTGGTAGCCCCAGCTCTTGGCACAGGTGCCCAGTGAATATTTGCTGAGTGAACACCTGGATGGCGTTTTATTTTCTTTTAAGATCCTTGCCAGTTGAAGAGGCAGACTGCTTATTCCTTGACGGTCTACAATGGTGTTGCTCGGACGGTCTAACTCCCTTGGAGGGTGTGTACCGGCAAGACACTGCGCGCGCATGGTGCTGGCTGGTCTTACGGCCTGAGGCCTTTTCAGTGCCTCTCTGGCCTTTCATTCAGGGGATGCAGATATGGGAAGAGTGGAATTGTTCTTTCTTTTTTTAACAAATAAGCTACTTGCAAACTTTGGTACTTTTTTTTTCTACAAAATTCTTTGGAATGCGTCTCACATCTCCCCAGAATGCACCCCAGAACTACTCACAACATTCCACTGCCTGAATTGAGGCAACAAAACTGAGAACCTTAGGTCTGTACTCAACAAGAGGACCTGCTAAATAAAGATCTGGATTCAAATTTGAGGTGGTATTTGCTACTAATATTAATTTTGACACCTCTCAAAAGCCCCGTGGTACATCAGTGACTATTGGGAGGAGCAGGGAATAGAGTGCTATAACACGGTTGTTAAAAGAGTTGAGACTTGGCAGTCAGACAGACCTGGTTTAGGATCCCCAGGCTGCCACACCAGCACTGTGACATTGGACAAGTCACTTACCTTGTATGAGCCTCAGTTTCTTCATCTGTAAAATGGGAATGATGATAGTTCCTACCTCTGATGGTTATTATGAAAGTTATATAAGCTGATCTGTGTAAATCACCTTAACTCTCTTTTCCGGAGGAGGTAGGTTGAAAATTGATGTCCAGGTTGGGATCGTCTATTTCAAAGGAAGAGGAGAAAGCCGGGAACCTGGACCCATTTTTCTCTGCTCATCTGTACGTTCCCAGAGGGCGGAGGCCGTGTCTGGTGTATCTTGTGCCTACGGTGCCCAGCTGATAGATGACTGAACATTTGTAAGGGACACTTAGAGATCCAATGTTCTGTATTTGTTTTTGTTTGTCCAAGATTTTATTTTTAAGTAATCTCTATACCCAACGTGGGACTTGAACTCACAATCCCGAGACCAAGAGTCGCATGCTCCATCAACTGAGCCAGCCAGGTGCCCGTCTATATTTATTTTTAATGTGCAGGCCTGGACAGAGAAGAATGGCTACTGAGCAGAGGACACCAGAAAGAAAAACTCAAGCTAACTGCCAGGAATGGCACTAGAGAATTCCACCAACCTTTATGCAAGTCGTTGGGATTTGGTAGGAATTAGGGTAAATCTACTCAAATAGCCGGTGTCTCCCATTTCCATAAGACCTGTTTTAGGACCAAGAGATGCCCCGAAGTGGAGCAAGAAAGGGTAGAGCCCAGTGGGGATATGGCTTTTGATTCATGCATCTTTTTCCACAGGCTGCTGAGAAGGGTCATGTGGACATTTGCTCCCTGCTGTTGGAACACAGCCCAGCCCTGAAGGCTGTCCGGGATCGGAAGGCACGACTCGCATGTGACCTGCTGCCCGGCGACAGTGACCTGTGGGACCTGCTGGCCTCCTGAGCCGCCACCTTTCTGTCTCAGGCTGCCGTGCAAGAGGACCCAGACTAGCCCTCCTAGCCCCTGCCTTGGCCAGCATCCGTGCTGCAGGGTGGGAACCTGAGGCCTGAAGAGCCCTATTCTGGCCGCCCGGGGAGCGAGGGAGTAGATGCGGGGCTGCAAGTGCTTAAGCCTGGACAGATGATCATATTCTAAATTAGTTCACGTGGAAACATCTCTCCGTTTGGAAAAAATAAAGTTGTATCCTTACTTCATCCCATGCACAAAAATAAATTTCAAGTAGATGAAAGACCTAAGTATAAAAACAGAACTACGTAAGTATTAGAAGAAACTGGGACATATGACAAATTAAAAGCTGCTTTCTAGCTGAATGCCCTTGGGAAAGGTCACTTTGCCCATCTGTCCCTGCTTCCTCATCTGTGAGGTGAGGATGATTGTAACAGGGCCTGCTTCGGTGGCCTTGCGGAGGTCAAGTGAGCGAATATATGGAGGGCACCAGAGTGTGCCAGGCATGCTGCACACTGTCCGAGCGCACACTGCCTCACCTTTCCTTTTAACAACCTAATAGACTAACAAGTGCTGTTGCTTCGTTGTGCATTGCTAATGACCGCCTGTCTTCGCTGAACTTCCTGTGCATAACTACGGCCTGTTTAAAGATTTTCTTCCTTTTATTGATTCATAAGGAGTTACGTATTCTGGATATTAATCTTGTTTTTTATATATATATATATATATATATATATATATTTTTTTTTTTTTTTTTTAACCATCACTTTGTTGGTATCTGTTCATGGAAATCGGTACACCCACCATAGACGGGAGTTTGGGAATATCTATTAAAATTTAGATGAGGGCCAATAATTTCTCTGTAGCTACCTAGAGAAATAGCCACGTATACAAAGATAATTTACTTACAGAGACATCTACAGAGTTGTGCTATAATGTAAGGAAGAAGGGAGGTAAGCTCAGTGTTCCCTGCTAGGGAAAGGATTAAATTCTGGTACGTGGGTCACTGGAGTGCAGTGTAAGACTAACATGGAAAGTGTGCTGAGCTGCAGTCACAGTATGATGCCTCTTAAGACCCGTCTATGGAAACCTGCATGTACGTACACAAAATTACAGGAAAAAAGTCAAGGATATATATTACACTGGTACCTGGGGTGTCCCCTGGTCTGCTGTGGTGAAAGTGGTTTGTCAAGTGCATCTTGAGCTTTATTTGTTCTGTTTCAGTTTTTTACAAGGAACAACTTTTTTGTAAGAACTAATACCAGTCAGTTTCCTGTGGAAGAAACTAGTTTTCTGGTGAGAATTTCAGATGAAGGGTGTTGGTGTAAGATGCCCTTGTCCTTGAATGTTGAAGGAGAGGAGTTTTAGAGTCGGCAGATAGTAGAGACCAAACCAAAGTCTGTCTTGTCTTACCCTCACTCTAGTCTAGGCAGCTCTCCCTTTTCATAACCAAAGGCAAGAAATCACCTTTGACAAAAACCCCTGATGCATAGGGACTGAGTTTCTTTTTAAAGCTCTGGGTTCCCTAAGTCTCAGAACTTGGATGTATTTACTGAGAAGCCAGCCATGGGTGGAACCATTCCCAGCCCTCTGGGGCCTTGGGCTGTCCTTGACCTGTAGTTCTCCCTCTCGTTCTGGTCATCCCTGCTCATATAGCTCCAGTTCTGGAGTCTTATTTACGATCAGATTTCCTTTCAAAGGTCAAGGCAGAATTCAAGGCCCAGCTGGGTGAAGGGCATGCTGGGCATCTTAAATGAGGAAGTTTGACTTTGGTGGCTTGAGACAGGTTGATTGGTGACTAGATTAATGGCTAACATCTCAGTCCAGCTTCCCTGTGGGATGGCGTGCTCCCTGCCCAGGAGAGCAGGTAGGGACCTGCATGTGTGGGGCGTGGAAGGCTTTTCAAGAGGCAGGGGCTGCTGATGACAGACTGGACTTGGCTCCTGGCCGTGGTGTAGTTTAATACGCTGGCTCTCGGAGTGGTGAGGGAGAAGTGGGGGGCGCCTGGGGAAGGAAAGCAGAAGTATGGAGGGCAGCCTTGAAACTGGGAGTGGGGAAGTTGCTTGAAGCCTGATCTCCTGTAGGTGCCATGCAGATTCCTGCCGCAGACGTCAGCCTCTTGGGCCTTTCCTTTCCGAGGTCCTCTCTAGGATTCTGGCTTCCTTTGGCTCAGAACAGGCTGACTGGGTCTTTCAGGGTCTCAGGCACCTAGACCTGTGGCAACATGGAGGCTCACGCTCAACGTTTTTCTAGTGGCCCAGGCACCCCCGGCCACACGTTTATTGGTCGAATTACTCCTGAGCAGGTGTAGGGGATGGCACAGGTGCAGGAGGGTGGGTATCTGACGCTGCACCCGACGCAGCTCAGAGCGGTTCCTGCCTTCAGCGGGCTGCACGCCCACATTGGTATTCTGGTCAGCGTCACAGAACCACGGAGCTCTCTGGCCCGGGCACAAGCCCCTGGCCTGCCCTGCCCCCAGGAGCCAGCTCTCCTGTAAAAGGGCTGAGCAGCTCAGCTCCTCTCACTGGGGGCGTGAAGAGCAGGGGGGGACCATGGACGTCATCAGCATCCAGCAGTTGGTACAGACATGCAGCGGCGGGGGTGGGAGGCAGGTCACGGTCTAGACATCCCCAGGCCTGCCCAGCAGAACGAGGGGGGCCAGCTGGAGGGGGGCAGGCGGCTGCTTCCTGTGGTCGGAGGAGAGGTGTAGGAGCAGAAACACGCAGTTGTTTTCTGTCTGTCCAGTTCTGTGAGGCAGTGACAGACGAAGCAACGGGAAAATACCCGGTGATGGTGTAGACATGACAGCCCTCGAGTTCAGGGAGTCTTGCCCTGGACTGTGATGGCAAAACAGGAAACAGCAGGCTACTCAGAAGACACGAGCATAGGGCGCCTGGGTGGCTCAGTCGGTTGAGCGACTGCCTTCGGCTCGGGTCATGATCCTGGAGTCCCGGGATCGAGTCCCACGTCGGGCTCCCTGCTCGGCAGGGAGTCTGCTTCTCCCTCTGACCCTCCTCCCTCTCATGCTCGCTCGCTCTCTCAAAGGAATAAATAAAAAAAATCTTAAAAAAAAAAAAAAAAAGACACGAGCATAGCTGCAGGGATTGAGCTCAGCTGCTGCCATAGCCATTGCTCTGGAAATGGTCCAGGGGGTCTGGCTGCCTTGGTCGGGGAGGAAGAAGGGTGCTCTGAGTTCCCTGGGCGGTGAGAGGAACGGTCACACCGGTGACGCTCTGGGGTGTCTGCTTTGGTAAGGTGGGCCCGGGAGGCCCAGGAGTCACGCTGCCCAGCAAGCCCCATTGCGACCCTGCCTGGTGCAGCCTCTTGGGAGGGGGGGGCAGCTTGCAGGCCCAGAGGAGTGTTAGGTTGCCACCAGCGTTGGCTTTGGAAGAGAATACAGTTCGTTCTCTGTGGCTGGAAGCCCTATGCTCTGCCATCCTATCATCCCAACCTTTTCCCTCTCCCCTAGAACGCTTATTCCTCAGTGCTCCCCAGCTCCTGGACGCCCGGTGGGGGCAGGAAGGAAGAGCAGATCACTGTACGGTGGGTTCTGGCCCGGTTTCCTCCTCACAGCCCCTTGAGCTAGGTGCTAGTTTTACCCCATTCTAGTGATGAAGAAACAGAGTTTCACAAGAGCCAAGATTTGAACCCAGGAATTCAGAATTTTACCCAGGAGGCATCTCTGTTCCTCTGAGCTCGGGGTCAGGTGGCAGTATGGCGTGATCTGATAGGAATGTAAGGACGACAGCCCAGGAGGGAAGCTGAGGTGTCACCTGTCCCAAGCGTACCTGGACACCAGCCCAGCAGTATAAATAGACACGGTGTCATGCCCCTGACCCTGTGTCCTGCGACAGGACATGGTAGGCGGTAGTTATCCTCCTGGGCCCCGGGCAACACTACAGTGGGTGAGAGCCAAGAGCCATGGGCATCAGGGAGCATGCCAGCAGAGCGCCAGGAAGCTTCGCCAAGGGTCAGGCCACTATGACATCCACAATGCTCTCTCTGTAGGTCACCTCTTGTCAGGATCCCTGTACTGCACAGCTGTTTCCTAAGGCTTCCTCATTTTTCTGAGTCTTTCTCCTTATCCCGCTCCTACAGGTACGTGGAGACAGAGTTGGAAGGAAAGTGTCGGGATGTGGACATGGAGTTCCTGATCCCGGAGGCGGGCCTGGGGCCTGGAGCTGAAGAGGCTGTGGCCCGGGAGCGGTGGAAACTGGGAGAAGAGAAGAAGAAAGTGAGCAGTGCTGGGGATGGGGGGTGGCAAGTGCCAACCCCGAGGTGGGCAGGCTCTGAGCCCCGAGGACCTCGGGTGGCTGGGGTCCCTCCTGCGGGTGGGAGAGGCGAGGGCCAGACCAACCCGGAGCCTGCCCCCGAGGCCTTGGCGCCCCGTGGCTAACTGCTGGCCTGCTCTTGTGCCCCAGCTTGAGAGATTTAACAGCTCCAGACGGAATCTGGAGACTGGCTGACTTGAAAAACTTGGTTCAAAGATGGGGAGAGAGGCGACTGAAATGCAGTCCCCCCTAGGGCACGTGAGCCCGTGGTTAAGGTGAGAAGTCGCGGGGGGGGCTTGAGTTTGTGAGGAAGCGCTTCCTGTCGCCGTGGGAGGGCTTGGGGAAGAGCGGACACCGCCAGGGCCTGCTGAGCTGGACAGACTCCGTTCTGGAGGCCCCACAGCCCTCCTGTCTGTTTGCTGGGGACCACACGCACAGTGGCTTCAACAGCAGAGATTTATTCTCCCAGTTCTGGAAGCTGGAAGTCTGAGATCAAAGTACCGGCAGGGCTGGTTCCTTCTGAAGGCTGTGGGGGAGTCTGTCCCTGCCAGTCTGCTAGCTTTTGGTGCTTGGTGGCTAGCTTTGGTGTTCCTCGGCTTGTGGGTGCCTCACCCCGATCTCTCCTGAGTTCACAAGGCACTCACACTGTGCCCGCTGTGCCCACGTGTCCCCTTTCATTAAGGACACCAGTCATTGGATTAGGGCCCACTTTACTCCAGTGTGACTTCATCTTAATTACAGCCGCAATGACCCTATTTCCAAATAAGGCCACATTCTGAGGTCCTGGGGTTGGGACTTCAACATATAAACTTGGGGGTAGGGGGCATGGCAACCCATAATGGGCGTAATAGGTCTCATCGGTCCGAATCTGGGGGAGGAAGGGAGTTAAGAATTACAGTTTGTACCAGCCACCAACCAACATGTAGTCCTCAGCTGGCTCTCGGGAGCTGCTCGGCTAGACTGGTGAAGACTGCGGTTTGCGAAAGTGATTTGGTCTCGCCCTGTAACCTACCCAGCCGCAGCCCCAGGCCCAGGCGGAGTCTGTGGACCTGGAGATGCTCCTGAAGGCAGCTGCCGAGAGCCGGGAGGCCCTGACTGGCAAGTACCTGGTAGATGGAGGGGACCCCAGTGCCCATGACAAGGTAGCAAGTGGGGGGACTCGGACTACAGTGTCAGAGCTGCAGGGGTGCCATCCTCCGTGTGTTCCAGTCCTGGCCTGGGAAACTGCGGGCCTTTCCGGAGCCGGGAGGGAGGGGCCCTCGGTGCGAGCAGGGAGCTGGTGCGTACGTCTGGGGAACCTAGTCCTGGGACTAGGACCCAGGGCCGGGCCTCAAGGGGGCAGCCGTGCTCCCTCTGCCTGATGTCCCGTCTCCACCCCCAGCTGCGCCACGCCGCCTTGCACTGGGCCTGTCCGAAGGGTCATGGCCAGCTCGCGACCAAGCTGATGGAGGCAAGTGCTGGGGACACTCACGACTTGGTGAGAACTGGGGAGGGGCCACCATCACGGCAGACCCCGTCCCGCACCAGAGCGTGTCTGTGCATCGGTGCTTTTGTTTGGTAGCTGGACAGGACGCCGGTGTTCTGGGCCTGCTGTGGAGGACACCTGGACATCCTCAAACAGCTGCTTAGCCAGGGAGTCCAGGTCAACGCCCGGGACAGGGTGAGGGGTGCGCTGCTGCGGGGCGGCCTGTTCCCGGAAAAGAGAAAGCACAGCCCCTCGGTGTTATAAGGCGGCCTCCCCCCGGGGTGGGTGACAGGAATTCTCACCCCGTAGATCTGGAGCACCCCCCTGCACGTAGCCGTGCACACGAGACACTGTGACTGCCTGGAGCATTGTCGCATGTGGACCCACATTGATGCCCAGGACAAGGCAGGTGCTTGCTGTTTGGTTTGGGTCTGCTCCACCGGGGGATGGGGACTCAGGGAGCCTGAGTTCGGGGACTGCTCGTGCCCACTGGACCCTGCGGGGGGGGGGGGTCAGGAGGATGAGCCCCCTTTCCCCAAAGGAGGGGGACACGGCTGTGCATGAGGCTGCGCGGCACGGCCACTACAAAGCCACATAGGTGCCGCTGCTCTGGGGGGGCCAGGCTACGTAATGTACTAGGCCCCCTGGTCTGAGGAGAGTGGGGGGCTCCTTCGCAGGAGAAAAGGACTGATCCTGGGCCCTTGTTCCCAGGCTTCAGTGACCCGGGGGCAGCTGGCGCGAAACGGGCAGCAGGGCGTCCGGGAAGCACTGCAGGCCCCCCGCGGGGCACCCTCGCACCCGGTCCTGCCGCCCGCAGCCCCGCACGGTCACTTCTCAGCCACCATTCCACCCTTCACCCCCCACCTCCGTGTGCCCTCACGGTCGTCCGCACCCCTCTGTGGTCTTCGTCCTTCTGGCCAGCCCCGCCCAGCAGGTGACAGAGCCGGCTTCCCTGGCTCCAAGGGTTGGCGAGGACTCGCTCCCTGCTGCGCTGTCGCCAGGAAGGGCTGACACGGGGAACCCCGGGGAAGCCGGACACAAAGCGGGTCCTCGGTGGCCCAGGTGGAGCAACACTGAAGAGTCCTAAGCCTCGAGCTGCCCGGGGCTGGGTGCTCGATGTCCCCCCATCCTCCGCCTGGGCCCCTCCCTCCACAAGGGCCAGTGTCCCGCCCGGCCACCATCCAGGCCACACCGCTGTGGGGCACCGCGCAGCTGGCCAAGGCCCTTGGGGCAGGGCTTTCTCTGGGGACTCCACTGCCCCCAGCTCCAGCCAGCTCGGGCCTTCTGGCTCCTGGAGCTGGGTGTGGCAGGCTGGAGCGGGTGCCTGACGGGGTCGAGACCCCACTGCCGCACCTGCCCAGTACCAACCTGGTTGCCTCAGAAGCCCCGACACACAAGCCAGAGCTCACATTTATTTTCGGGAAACCTCGCGCCCACATCTGCAGGCCTCGGTCCACCTGCCTGCCGCTCTCTAGCTGGCCAGCTGATGGCGCCCCGTGCCGGGGTGACATACCTGGGAGCTGGGGATTGCTCCTGGCCCACCCAACTTTTGGGGTGGCGGCCCGCAACCCTCCTTTGCCCCAGGCAACGTCACGCTAGCACTAGAGCCTGAGCCCTGGCCTGGGCCGCGTGGCCGCACCTGCTCGGCCCTGAAGGGGAAGCAGAGAGCGAGCAGCACCCCTACTGCTTCCCCGTCTCTGCGTGGGGGCAGGGTCAGGACCCAGCTGCACACAAGTTCTCACACTTCCTTCCCCTCCCTGCCTTTTCTCTTTCACGCCGCGCTGGCGGAGACCCATGCTGCTGGCGGGGCTGGGTCCTGAACTGGCACAAAGTGAGTTTTAAGGAACTCTGCCCTAAATGGAGAACCACAGGCCGAGGGACCGGCTGATGAAGGGTCAGGCTCCCTCATGTACGTAAAGTACCTGGATGGACATCCATTTTGCAGTTCTCTCTAGTCTAACGCGGCGGCCTTCTTGGGCCAAGCACAAGGCTATTCTCACTATGTGAAAAAGTGACTACAGCCCTCACACACCTTCTCTTGCCAAAGGCAGCTCCAGCCCTGCGGGGAACTGTGGTGACAGTTCACCCAGGTGCTGGAGCCATAGGAGAAGCAGGTGTTCAAGTTCATGGAGAAGACGACTCTCCATCTAGAAGATGGGGACCCTTTTATACACTTCGTTTTTTGTTCATTGAAACTGTTGACTATCCATCACAGCTTAGTTGTTCTGGGCTGGAGGGTGGGGGCAGCTAATTAGGCCCAGGACCTGGTCTTCCTCAGCAGCAAAAGCTCAACCTGTTAACCATATGGGCCTGACAGCAAGACAGGCCCCCAAGTGCAGAGTGGGGCATCCAGGCACTTGGCTCTTGTGCTCAAGGCATCTCTCCGCTCGTTGATGGCCAAGTTCAAAGAGCAGTGGTTCTCAGCCTTGGCTGCTTATCACAATCACAAGGAAGGTTTTAAAAGACCTGATGTGCAAGCTAATTAAATCAGCGTCTCTGGGGGTGGGACCCAGGTATCCCCATCATCATGCAGACGACATACCTATGTAGGAAATCCTTAGGAATCTACAAAAAACACCTAGAATAAGGGAGTTCAGCAAGATCTCAGAATATAAGATAAACCTACAAAGACGTTATTTCTACGTATTAGCAATGACTACATGAACACAAAAATTAAAAGCACAGTACCACTTAAAGTTGCCTTTAAAAACAAAATACTTAGATGTAAATCTAACACTTAAGAACTTGTATGTTGAAAACTACAACACACTGATGAATGAAATCAAAGATGACAAATGAGAGACATACCTTGTTCGTGGATTGGAAGATGAGATCTAGTAAAGATGTCAATTCTCCCCAAATTGATACACAGCTTTAATGCAGCTCCTACCAAATATCCCAGCAGGATTTTTTTTGTAGATATAGTTAATAAGATGATTTAAAAACTCAACTAAGGGACGCCGGAGTAGCTCAGTTGGTTAAGCATCCAACTCTTGATTTTGGCTCAGGTCATGATCTCAGGGTCTTGGGATCAAACCCCACATCGGGCTCCCTGCTCAGTGGGGAGTCTGTTTCTCCCTCTCCCTTTGTCCCCCCCACCCCCCCGTGCTCTCTCACTCTTATAGCGAGAGAGGGAACACAAGCGGGAGAGTGGGAGAGGGAGAAGCAGGCTTCCTGCAGAGCAGTGAGCCCGACGTGGGGCTCGATCCCAGGACCCTGGGATCATGACCTGAGCCGAAGGCAGATGCTTAACGACTGAGCCACCCAGGGGCCCCTCAAATAAATAAAAAAATAGAAACATAGCTAAAACAATTTTGAAAAATAAAGTGGGACGAGCCAGTCTACCCAATTTTAAGACTTACTATAAAGCTATAGTAACTGGGGCACCTGGGTGGCTCAGTAGGTTAAGCGTCTGCCTTCGGCTCAGGTCATGATCCCAGAGTCTGGGGATCAAGCCCCACACTGGGCTCCCAGCTCAGCAGGGAGTCTGCTTCTCCCTCTCCCTCTGCTCCTTCCCCTGCTCACTCTCACTCTCAAATAAAATCTTAAAAAAAAAAAAAAATTCAATAGAGGAAAAAGCATTTTCGACAAATGGTGCTGGAGCAACTGGACATCTACAGGCTAAAAAACAGAAAACAAAAAACAAAAACCCTTGACCTAAATCTTATACAAAAGTTAATGCAAAATGGATCACATAGGTAAAGCATAAAACTAAAAATTTTAGGAAAAAAAAACCTAGGAGACAATCTTTGGGATCTAGGACTAGGTAAAGAATTCTTACACATGATACCAAAAGCACAATCCATAAAAGGAAACTGGTAAACTGCACTTCATGAAAATTAACTTTTGCTCTACAAAGGATCCTGTTAAGAGGATGAAAAAGTAAGCTAGAGACTGGGAGAAAATATTTGCAAACCAAAAACCCAACAAAGGACTAGTATTTAGAATAAAGAACTCTCAAAACAACAGTAAAAGACCAAACAATCCAACTAGAAATGGTGAAAAACAAGAACAGATACTTCACAAAAGCAGCACATGAAAAGCTATACATCAGCCATTATGTTAATACAACTGGAAACCACAATGAGATCTCACTACACACCTACCAGAATGGCTAAAAATAAAAAATGGTGACACCACCAAATGCTGGCGAGGATTTGGAGAAACTGGATCACTCACACGTCAAGGGTGGGAACGTAAAATCGTACAGCTACTCTAAAGGCATGTGGCAGTTTCTTGAAAAAAACCAACCATGCAATTAGCCACACAACCTCGCAACTGTATTACTGGACATTTACCTCAGAAAACCAACGTTAACACAAAAACCTGGAAGGAATGTTCATAGCAGCTTTATTTGGAATAGCCGAAAACTGGAAACCACCCAGATGTCCTTCATTGGGACAGTGAACATATCGAGGAATACTACGCAGCAATCAAAAGGAATGAACTACTGACACACACAACAACCTGGATGCATCTCCGGAATACTCTGCTGAGTGAAAAAAGCCAATCCCAAATGGTCACGTACTGTATCATTCTTGAAATGACAAAACCTTAGATCAGTGGTTGCCAGGGATTAGGGATGGAGGCCGAGGGGCTGGGGTGGCTCTAACAGGAGGGAGGTCCCCGTGGTGGTGGGATGGCTCTGTCCAGAGGGCAGTGGCAGCCACCCAGATCTACTTGGGAGGGCAGAGAATGATCACCCACATTGTGCCAGTGTCAGCTTCGTGGTTTTGATACTGTGTTCTAACTATGTACGAGTAACCACTGCGGAAAACTGGGTGAAGGGTCCCTCTAGCTTGCAACTTCCTATGGATCAAAATAAAGACTTAGAAAAAAGCAGTAACTCTAAATGCAACTTGGTATCCAGAGTTGGATCCTGCAACAGAAAAAGGACATTACTGGAGAAACCGTTAAGATCCAAATAAAGTTGGTAATTTACTTAACAGATTTGTACCAATGTTAATTTTTTTAGTTCTGATAGATGTACCAGGTTATATGTAAGATGGTAACATTAGGGGAAGCTGGGTGAAGGGTATATGGATATAACCCTTCACTCTTACATAACTCTAAAATTGTTTAAGGGGCGCCTGCCTGACTCAGTAGAGCATGCGACTCTTGATCTCAGGGTCGGGAGTTCAAGCCCCATGTTGGGTGTGGAGCTTACTTAAAAAAAAAAAAAAAATTTTTTTTTTTTAATTAAAATTGTTTCAAAAAATAAAATCCTCATGCCCAGATCAATTAAATCAGGCTCCCCAGAAGAGGAGGCCCCAAGTATCAGGTATCAGTATTTTTCAATTTGCCAGGTGATTCTAACCTGCAGCCAAGGTTAAGAACCACTGTTCTGGAGAGAGATGATTATAAAGTATGCTTCCCACCCGGGTTTGCTCTTAGAATTCCTTGAGAAGTTTCTAAGCAAGCATGCCATTGTTCTTTGGCCTTCATCCCCACCGGTCCCAGGTAAGGGACCCAAATTCCTTTGAGAAAGGTTCCAGAAATCCTCCTCCCTCCCTATCCAATCTGCAATCCTACGTGTCTGTGACGCCCCTGTTTCTGCATAGTTGAAGAACTGTAGAAGGTAAAAATGGGTAAGTCAGAAGAAAAACATAAATGCCTTCTTGTTCCCAATTCTCTAAAACCCCATAGCTAAGAACAGCAAAAAAGCAAAGAGCTGAAATGTTTCAGAGATACAAGAAAAACTGACGGGTTTTGGTTTTTTTTAAAGGAAGGGGATGAGGTTCTACCTGCTCCATAACCAACTCTTCCCTCCCCTGACTCTCTCTGTGCAAATGACAGCCAGCCAGCTCTCCATGGAGGCCTAGGAAGAAGGTACAAAGTAGATCTAACGGCTGGATCCTCTCCCTGGGATCCAGCAACTGAGAAAGGGTTAGGGGCAGCACACCCCTTCCTCCCACGGGTGACCTCTCTTCTTCAAACACACTAAGTGATGATACCATTAGAAGCACCTAGGCAAGACAGGCAGAGAAGCAGAAGGAGCAGGCCTCCTCAGTGCCACTGGGGGCCAGCTCTCTCGCGCAGGGCTCTGAGCACAGGGCTCAGAGAAGCGACCTCCACAGGAGGGAGCAGGACAGTGGCGCATACCGGTGGGTCATCGAGTTTGAGGTCTGGCACATGGGGCAGGCTGGGGCGCGTGCTCTGAAACACGGCACTGTAAGGGAAGCCAAATCGTTCACTGTGGCTACGGCCAAGGATGTGAACCCCCCAGCCCCAACTAGTGCTCCCGGTTTGCTCAAAGTGCCGCCAGCAGCAGCAGGTTGGCAAATTAAAAGCGAAGCGAGTACAGGTCACGGCCACGTAAAGGCAGTAATCGTGCACTCACATCATGGCTTGGCCCAAAGAGGTATAAATACACTGCACTGTCACAGGGAGAAGGCTGGGTCCTGGGGACCACAGATGACAGTGTCTTTTCATTCCCTTCAGAAGCAGGCCTAGAGGGCTGTGCCCCAACTGACCCCCATTTCCTAAAGGAGGGCAGGACCCGCTGAAGGCTCCCGGCACTGAGGTCTGGTTCTGAGGACAGCCCAGGACCCACATCTATAAGGGCCATCTAAAACGTGGCCTGCAGGGGATGGGGACAGGCTGACAAGCTACTCCTCGGCTCTCCAGTTCCCCACGTGCTTGTCCATTCCCCAGAGCTGGGGCTGCCTGGCAAGCAGTTAAACCCCTGGGTTCCGCCCAGGGCTCTCCTCCGCTGGGAGGCCGGGTCTGCTGTGGTTGGGCCCTAGAGGAGAGAGGAAAAGGAGAGTTAGCATCAAAGCTGGTGAAGGAAGCAGGTCCCATCAAAGCCAAGTATCGAAGTCCTCTTTAGGACAGGACAGGGCTGGCAAGGCAGAGGGGCCTCAGGACACCTCAGCGTCAAGGCAGAGCCGGGAGTGGGCAGTCAGGAAAACGGTCAGACTGACTCTGCCGCCCAAGAGAAAACCACTGGGAGGAGGGCTGCGTCACTGAGAGGCAGGAAAGCAGGGCAGGGGGTTTCTGCTCACAGGAGGCCAAGGCCATAAGGCTGGGCGAGAGGAGCCTGCCTGGACACGAAAGCCCCTGCGCCAGAAGGAAGCTTTAAGTTTCCACCACCGAGTGGGCTATTTCATGACCGCACCAGTCTTCCAGAATAATGAAATGAAAAGTGGCAACGAAGGACAGGAAGGGCCCCCTCACCACCCACCCCTGGAGAAACACCTCCCTGTCTGGGGGCGGCCGTGTCCAGGGCTCCTCCCGGCAGCTAGAGGGCTGGGGAAGGAAAGCAAAGAGAAAGTGAAAGGGAAGATATTTACCTTGGGTGTTTTCTGAAAACAAAAAATGCTCACTAGTCCACAGTCAATTATCAACTGCAGTTTCCAAATGTGCCAAAGAGGGAAAGGTCTACGGGGAAGGCTAGAGAGAGCAGAAGGGAGAGAGACAAGAGGAGACCAGCTGTGCAGCTGCGCCGGCAGGACCGCTCGGCTGGGGCCACCCCGCGGGCGTGCTGCTGGGGGGGGGGGGCTCAGAACCAGAGGGAGCAGGAAGCGCGGCGTCTGGAGTGGACTCTCCCTTGGAAATCAGCTCTGGGAACGGCCACTGTGCGGGGGTTACCCCGAGTTTGACATGACGAGCCTGGGGTCAGGAAACTTTCTGTAAAGGGCCAGTATTTTTAGGTTTTGCAGGTCACAGACCCTGTGGCAACAGCTCAGCTCCACTGTCGCAGCCAAAGGCACTCACACACAATCCAGAAACAAGCAGGCAGAGTCCAATAGGACTTTATTTACCAGCCCAGCAGCCAGCCAGTCTGCCGATCCTGCCTCAGGCAGTTACTAATTTCCCAAGCATCTCAATAAGGCGTTTTTCTGCCAGCGAATCCAGTGCCAAAGTCAATCGGGGGATGGTTCTGACCTGTGCTATTTAAGCAACGTCCCCAGCGATATGTCCACGTGTGCAGCTACACTAAGCTCTCTTGGGGGGCAGTGGAGGGCCACCTAGCAGAGATGAGCCGCAGTACGACCTCAGAGAGCTGAGGCAGGGAGCAGGAAGACAGCAGGCGAGCCTCACTGTGGACAAACGTCCGGCCACGTCTCGGGGAAAACCCACATCATGGCAACAGAACGGGAGGGGAATCCACTACGATCAGCACGGTGGCGCCTCGGGTAGACCTCTCTGGCTACGACACTGCCCCGGCCCCCGCGCAAAGCGGGTAAGCAGTCACTGAGGGGCAAAGGACCTACAGAGCCACGGCAGGTCACGGGCTTCCCCGCTTTCTGAAAGCAGAGCACTCCCATGAAATCTTTTGTAAGCCAGCGTGGCATAAAACCAAGAAACAATTACCATTTCAAGAAGCAAAACCCCTCTTCGGAGTTCTTTCAGTTAGTGAAAACGGGCACGACCTAAGTCCTTTGTAAAAGCAAAGTGGCGTGAAGCGAACTTTCAGGGGACACCTGTATTTCCTCAGAGGATGGCCCAATGAACGGCTGAAGCCCCAAAAGGACTTTAAAAAACTCCGCATGTACAGGGTGCCTGGGTGGCTCAGATGGTTGAATGTCTGCCTTCGGCTCAGGTCATGATCTCGGAGTCCTGGGATCGAGCCCCTGCATCGGGCTCCCTGCTCGGCGGGAAGCCTGCTTCTCCCTCTGCCTCTCTGTCTCTTATGAATAAATAAAATCTAAAAAAAAAAACCCCAAAAAACTCTGCATGTATAATAATGAAATGAAAGAAAAACCATGGTTCTTAGATTTAAGTCTATGCCTTGAATAGAACATGTGCCGTCTCAGTAAGCAGGTGAGGCCAGAAAAGGTTCACATTGAAAAAACCAACACCAAACGCTCACATTTTGAAAAAACAACAACATACTGGCTTTTGAGACCCCAGTCTAAGGTGATGGTGTGAACAAGCGGCCTCTCACAAAGAACAGAGAACATCACAGTGGGTAAATACAGAACCACGACCAGCCCTAACAGGTAGAACACCACTTCTCAGTACACACGCACCGAGGAAGGCCCGGAAGGCCCGGATCCAGGGCTGGAGCAGCACGCCTCATGCTGGGACCCTTTTTACCAACGCACAGAGATGGAGCGCCCAGGCGCTGAGCCACTCACAGGCCCAGGCCAGGGCTTTCTGTCCCTTGCACCTGCACATCACCTCTCAGAAAGTATCCATCATAAAAACACGTTCGTGTTCACAAGCACGGGTCTAAATAACCAGAGCTGTTCCCTGTGGGACACCACTGCCTAGAGGCCAAGGGCATGCACAGGCTCCAGACCAGAGCGCCTCGGCCTCTCTCTGCTTCTGATTCTTCATCTGTAAAATGGGCCTAATGACTGCCACCTCTGAGAATGGAGACGTGTTCTTAGATGAGTGAGGATGAGCAAAGCTCCCAGCACAGTGCCAGGCAGAGCCAGTGTTCAAGAGCGCTCGGTGCCCCCACCTCAGAGTGTCCAGGGCGTCCGGCAGCCCGCAGCTTCTGCCACGGCCTCGCTGGAAGCCCCGCCCACTCCCCCAGGACCACCCAGCCCCCGAGTGTATCTCTGACCCCAACATAGGAGCTCAATCAGAATGAAAGTACCTTCCTGAGTACCAAACCAAGAAAGTTCCCTAACTTTTTAAGCACTCCCACCCAAAGCCCACTCTCCACAGTCTCCTTTTTATCTACAAGGCAGGGTTTGCTAGCCCACACCCCATCTATTTCATCCAACGCGATCTTCCGGCGACTCCCAGTGGGACCCTAGATGTGAGGGGCAGGACTTAAATATTAGCTTGACCCGACCAAACATCTCAACTGGTGCCCTTCTCAGCTCCTGGCATGGTGCCCACCAGCCAGCCACCTTCTGAGCTGGGCCCACTGGTGACTGGGTCTTCATTTTCCAGGTGACCTAACCCTAATCCTAACTGACCAAGAGTGTCTGGACTTGATCTTATTCCCATTTAGCAACTCTTCTCTAATGAAGGCAACCCATGCTGACAGGTCGTCCAGAGAAAATGCTGACCGCACGTACTTTGCACGCGACCTGGCCTGCAGCGCAATGTCATCGTAGCTAGTCAGACAGTGAAAAGAGGAAAAGGAAAGAATGGGCAGAAAAGGGGACAAGGGAAGAGGAATACAAGGCAGAGTGAGGGCAGAGAGAGTGAGTGTGTGTGGGAGCAGCAAGGACCAGCACAGGACGTGCACGCCCTCCGGGCTGCCACACCGGGGGATGTGGCCCTGTGGGGCTCACCTGCTGCCGTGGCTGTCTTGTCACCGAGGAGCCTGGTCTGGCTGCCTGGGATGACCTGGAGGTCTGCGTTCTCCGGGGACTGTGGCAGGTTCTGGGCTCGTGTAGCCAGGAGTGCATTGAGGTACTGCAGCCGCGTGACCTGGAGGACAGAAAGCACCCCCAGGCAGGTGCCACTTATGAAGCCAGACGGAGAAAGCAAGTTCCAAGAAGGTCGCACGTCTCCCTCCTGCCCACAAGCACCAGAACTAGGTGGGAGAGTCACACTCAGCAGGACCAGGAAAATGAAGAGCTTTAAGCCAGCTAAGGGCAGAGGAGAGCAGTCAAGCAGTGTCTTTAAGATCTCAAAAGGAAACTGGGCGCACAGTCCCAGCGACGGGACTAGACTGCCGGCAGTCAGAGGGACCTCCAGGAGCCAAGGCCGTCTGTCCTTCAGAGCAATTAACACGGTCCTGTTCCAGCGAGTCTGAGAGAGACTCAAGAATTTACTCTTAATCCATACAAACTTGCGGCCAGTTGGTTTAGCCCCTGGGGGACACAGAGCTGCCTAACAGCCAGCACCAATGAGCAGCCCAGACAGTCACCTTAATGAGCTGCAGGTCGGAGAGGGCCCTCACGGTGTAGTCAGGACAGTACGCACGCAAGCGGGCACCGTCGGCTGGCTCGGGCTGCAGG
Source organism: Leptonychotes weddellii (assembly GCF_054177405.1). Taxonomy (NCBI): domain Eukaryota; kingdom Metazoa; phylum Chordata; class Mammalia; order Carnivora; family Phocidae; genus Leptonychotes; species Leptonychotes weddellii. Next base: position 53,455,572 of record NC_138378.1, read on the forward strand.
TCGTGGCGGATGGACTGGAGCGAGGACACCGGGGACTGGTGAACTATCAGAAGGAACAATCAGTGACGTCTCTGGTGGGGACAACTGCACCGCCTCGGAGATCCACCCCACAGACCACTCTATGATGTGACCACAGCTACGAACAGAGAAGAACGGCAAGCACACTTCCTCGCGGGAAAGGCTTGGCGGGGGCAGGAGCGAGCAACAGTGACGAGCCCCAGAGAAACGCTGCCCCTCCCTCGACACAGCCCAGAGAAGAGAAAAGCCAGCCCCTCCTCAAGTGGAGCACCCGACAGGACGCGTGGGCTCTGGAGGAAGGGGAGGCCAGACCCTGGGCCCCGGAGAGCCGCACAACCAGCAGCTGAGCCCAGCCTTCCGCTCCAGGAGGGGCTGGCGCTTACCTGAGGATGGTGCTGTCAGGGCAGACACTCCATAGTAGGTGAAGGCCCCATTCTCAAACTTCAGGCCCTCTTTCCCGATCTCCACCTCAACTCTGCCCTGGGAGGTGGAGGGAGAGGGAGGGAGGAGGGGCAGGGAGAGAAAGAGAGGTGGACAGATTACCTTCCCCGCCAGACGAGAGCACAAGGAGAAAGCACCAACCCCAATTATTGAGGGGGAGTGGATGTGCATGATCCTCCCTCTCTCAGGCCCTTCCCTCCTTTCTGAGCAAGTGGGAGGCTCCAGCCCGGGCTCCTGGTTACCTGCAGGATGAGAATGAAATAGTCCACTGGCTGGCTGCGCTGGTACAGATAATGGTGTGCAGCCAGACGGTTGCTCTCGTCAAACCTCACTTCCTGGTTGACGCTGGGATGCTTCAGCAGGTGCAGCAGGACCTTCTCGGAGATTCGCAGGGGGCTGAATACATCCACCTCTGCCCCGTGGTGGGAAAAAGGGACAGTGTCCACCGGGCCCAGAGTGGCCTGCACGACCACAAGGCCTTCTGCTGCCCCCCGAGCCAAGTCACCTCCCCAACACGAGGGAACTGGGCAGGCCGCACACCCCCCACCCCGCCCCAAGGCCCCCCGCCGTGGCTCGCCAGAGGTGGCGCCTGCCTGGCTGCAGCTCTCAGCCGTCGGCAGAGAGGAGCCGTCCCTCAGGGGCCCTGAAGTGCTGACAGGGCTGGAGAGAAGCGCCGAAGGGCTCCTGGGTACGCTCCTCCTTCCCAGGACTGAGGGCACTCGGTGTCTGCCCTGGGGGCCTCTTGACCCACCGGACGGTGGGCCAGAGAGCAAAGGCCCACCCTTCACCCTCACCTCGGGACAGGAAGCGCTGGGTGGCCAAGAGCAGCTGAGGCGAGATTTTCACTTTATGTTCATCGTCAGACACCTTGAACAGGGAGAATTCCTCTTTCGGCCTGAGGGGGGCACTCAGAGGAGCAGGCTTCTTCCGCACGGCGGCATCTCCTAGGATGGCGAGAAGGCCCACTGAGGCAACAGTAGTCCTCCAGTCAGTACGAGCAAACCGAGGCCCACTGCGCGGCCTGGGGGCTCTCAGGTGGGGGAGGCAGCACCAAAGCCCCGGGGACACAGCCCTGCTGGGGCCTGGTGGCCGCTCCCCACACACAGCAAACCTGGCAGGGCGGAGGGGGTTAGTCCCGTACTCCAGCCATGTCCTGAGGAAGTACGGACAGGGCCTGCTCCTGTCCTCGGAGCTGGAAAGGCAGAATACTGACAGGACGGTCAGAGACCCCTCACCAGAAAGCACGTCTGCAGATTACGGGCGCGACATGGCAGCAGCTAACCTGATGTCCCCATGCCTATGGCGGCCTGAGGAACCAAACTAAAGAGGCTGCATTTTGGGGACAGACGCGGGGGCAAAGCGATTCACTTGATAGCAAATGGAGCTGGGGGGGTGCTCAGTGTCCCAAGCGTGCACATGAGGCCCCAGGCCATCAGGTCCAGGCTCTGTGTCTGCCCTGCAGACCTCAGCCATCTTCCTAAGAGCCAGACACCCCTAAGGCATGATCACGGGCCCCCGGATCTTTGGTTTTGGAAAGACCCTCTCTGCAGTAAAGAACGGGATTCTCTGAGGCGAGGCTTCTGTAACGTAGAAAAGAACCCGAGAAAGCCAAAGGGCCATGGAAGACGGGGGCCTGGGAAAGGCCCCTGAAGGGCAGAGCCCCCATCTGTGCCGGAGAAACCAAACTGCTGCTGCAGCCAGAGCCCCAGGCAGGCAGTGGGGCTGCAAAGGCCCCGCTGGGCCACCGCGGCGTCGCATCCAAGCACAGCCGCGGCCCCAGCTAGCCAACAGCTCTGACTGGAGATCCAGCCTCGTTTCAGCAGCACGGAGACCCGCTGTCCTCTGAGGCACACCACACATCTCAGGAGGCTTGAAAGACCGGCTGAGATGGAACGCTGCCAGGAGTCAAGACTCACGGTAGTCCTCAGACTCGTCCAGGATCTCAGACTTGATGATCTCCTCAATGACGTCCTCCAGGGTGACCAGGCCCAGCACCTCGTAGAAGGGGTCACCTTCACCCTCGTTGTTCACCTTCTGCACGATGGCCAGGTGGGACTTCCCTGGGGGAGGGGACGCTCAGGTTACATCCCATTTGAGGTGACGTCTGTGTTCCCACAATGTACCGGGCACCAGTGAGACTCTTCCTAAGTTCTTACTTAAGGCTCTCAACACGCTTGTGAGGACGAGCCTCCCTTTACACACGGGACCCTAAATCTCAGGCACTATGGTCAGCCACACAAGGCCACCCAGGCAGGGGCAGAGCGGGCAGCCTCGGGTCCACAGAAACGTGGTTTAGATAAGGCTGCGTCAGGCCGGGACAGATGCTAGGGCTGCACACACAAGGGCACCAACTCCAGAAGCATGGGCTCCCCGGGGACACTCTACATGGGGGAGCACAGAAGGGCCACCAGTGACTCTCCTGGGGAAGCATCCCCATTCTGAAAGCTGTCCTTTATTTCCAGAAGCCAAGGTCTATGCACGTCATCCAGGGGGAAGATGATACACGGTGAGTGGCCAGTCAGAGCCCAGACTGTGCGGAAGGAAGGGCAGCAGCCTGGAACTGTTCCCCTTCCCCTCCTTCAGCTGAGCTTCCTATTGGTTTGTTTGTCTGATAAAGAAATGGAAGCTTGAACAAAGCCCAAGCCTCAGAGTGCTGGGGACTGTTGAGGAAACTTCAAGAACTGACTCTGCTTTTTATCTATGAAACTTTATGAAACCTGTCCAAAAGAAACAGAACGCAAACCATATATGTAATTTTAAATTTCTGAGTAGCCACATTAAGGAAAAAAACACAGGTGAAATTAAGTGGTAACATATTGTAATTAACACAATATAGCCCTCAGTATCACTTTGACATGCAATCAACATAAAAATATTAAAACAGGGGCACCTGGGTGGCTTAGTCGTTAAGCATCCAACTCTTGATTTCGGCTCAGGTTATGATCTCAGGGTCGCAAGATCAAGCCCCACATCAGGCTCCGCACTCAGTGTGGAGTCTGCTTGAGATTCTCTCTCCCTCTACCCCTCCCCCTCCAGCACTCACTCACTCTCTCAAATAAATAAATAAAATTTGAAAAAATAATAAAAAATATTAAAAGAGGAGCACCTGGCTGGCTCAGTCGGTAAAGCATGGGACTCTTGATCTTGGGGTTGTAAGTTCAAGCCCCATGTTGGATGTAGAGATTACTTAAAAATAAAATCTTAAAAAAAATTATTAAAATTTTTTTTTTTTAAAGATTTTATTTATTTATTCATGAGAGACAGAGAGAGAGACAGAGGCAGAGGGAGAAGCAGGCTCCCCGCGGAGCAGGGAGCCCGATGCGGGACTCGATCCCAGGACCCTGGGATCATGACCTGAGCCAAAGGCAGACGCTTAACCGACTGAGTCACCCAGGCGTCCCTAAAAAAATTTTTAAATTAAAACATATTTTCCTTTTTTGTACTGTCTGTGAAGTCTGGTGTGTGTGAGGCACTTCCAGCACATCTCAGTTCAGCCCAGCTGTCTTTCGACCACATGTGGGCACTAGCTGCTGGACGGGGTTGTGCAGGTCTAGGATATGAACTCAGAGAAACTCATCTCAGCCATGTCCTTCATTACTAGTGAAAAAAGTTTTGGGTAAAAGCAAGCCTGGATCCATGTAAGGGGGTATTTGCTTCAAGAATCTTTTGGTAAAGCAAAAAGTCAAGTTCACTTCTTTGTGTCAATCATACTTTACATACCTTGGGTTTAGTTACAGTGTAGTGAACTTGAGTTCAGAAACATACTCTCTGGAAGTCTATCTGGCATGCTCTGCCTCCTCATTCTTTCAGCATCCATGCCCCCCCACCCCCCCTCCCGCATCAGGTGCAGGAAGACCTCTGCTCCAAATTTATTTTATTTTTTTTTAAGATTTTATTTATTCATTTGAGAAACAGAGACAGTATGAGCAGGGGGAGAGGCAGAGGGAGAGGGAGAAGCAGGCTCCCCGCTGAGCAGGGAGCCCGATGTGGGGCTCGATCCCAGGACCCTGGGATCATGACCTAAGCCAAAGGCAGACACTTAATTGACTGAGCCACCCAGGCGCCCCTGCTCCAAATTTAGATAAAAAGAAAATGTCCAGTCAACCAAAAGCTATTATTATTAGTAGACCACTGGCCAAATGATCAAGAAAGGAATGAGGCAGGGGCACCTGGCTGGCTCAGTCGGTGGAGCGCACAACTCTTGATCTCAGGGTTGGGAGTTCGAGCCCCATGTTGGGTGTAGGGATGCCTTAAAAATAAAATCTTTAAACAGGGCGCCTGGGTGGCTCAGTTGGTTAAGCGACTGCCTTCGGCTCAGGTCATGATCCTGGAGTCCCGGGATCGAGTCCCACATCAGGCTCCCTGCTCAGCAGGGAGTCTGCTTCTCCCTCTGACCCTCCTCCCTCTCACGCTCTCTGTCTCTCATTGTCTCTCTCGCAAATAAATAAAATCTTAAAAAAAAAATCTTTAAACAAAAAAAGGGAATGAGGCTGTAGAAAAGAAAAAGAAAACATTTACTGTATTTCATCAAATTGAAGACGCCATCAATTGTGAGACACATCCTGATTGCAAAGATGTTGAAATACAAAAAACAATGCACCTGTGAACTGAAGGAATGCGGCACATAGTGCTTACTGTGTGCTGGCCACTAAGTGCCGTATTCATTTATTAAGTTACTAGGAACAGAGGATTATTCCCATTTACAGTCTGCAGAGAAAACAGGCTCAAGGCTCAAAGAGCTTCAGTGACTCACCCAAGTGCAAAACCGAGATGTGAACCCAGGCAGCTAGCTTCTTAATCTGTTCTTTTTTCCTTTCCTTTTTCTTTTAAGATTTTATTTATTTGACAGAGAGAGAGAGAGAGAGAGAGAGAGACCATGAGCGGGGGGGCAAGGGGAGAGGGAGAAGCAGACTCCCCGTGGAGCAGGGAGCCCGATGCAGGACTCGATCCCAGGACCCCGGGATCATGACCTGAGCCAAAGGCAGACGTTAATCGACTGAGCCATGCAGGCACCCCTGAATCCATTCTCTTAACCACCATACTCATCTCGTTTTCACTGGAGAACAAGAGACCAAATCTTAGGAGACCCTCCCCTCTGGGTGAGTTACACTGGGCCAAGGTACTGTCTCCAGCACAGGGGTCCTTCTAAAGAAAACAAAATGTTGTTCTTCAGGATGCTCTAATATCTTCAGACAAAAATTACAGGCAGGGATGACTACACTGTCTTCCCCCTTTCCAGGAGAAAAAGGCCAGGGGTCCCCGAGAACTACCTGATCATTCCTGCTGAGACAGAAGTACTGAATGAGGAATAGCAGCATTTCCAGATGCTGCCCACCCCTGGGTATCTGTGCTGGGAATGGCTCACACCAGCAGACGGGCATCATTTCCATGAGGGCCATGCCGACCCCGCCACATGATACTAACCTGTCAGACCACATGAGGAAGGCCGAAGCTCGACATACAATTCTGGTCAGATTCTAGGAACCAAAGCCCAGGTTCTAGATGACCATGTAAGAGCAGAGAGAACCCATTTCAGCTGCATTCTTCCAGAATGCCAGCCCCATAGATAGGTTACCCTTAGAATGGACTAGCCTCTCCCTTGCTTTCAAACTTTTGTAAAACAGGCACAAGTTTCTCAGTGACCCGCCACATGGCATGACTGGATAACAAACAGACGAAAGCAGAGCCCCTGAAAGATCCCCCAACACAGTGGCCATGGGATTTCATCTCAAGACAGAATGTCTGAGGGGTCCAGACGGCAACCACGAAAAAGCAGTAAGGGTACACAGAGAACAGGCAGCTGGAGGGATTAAAGTTTATTTCTCATCTGATAGGACAAAATGCTCTGAAAACACACAGGCCCCTGGCTGGCTGACTAGAAACACTAACAGGCCCCAGGACAAGTGTCTACAGGTTCTCCCTGAGCAAAGAGCCTCAGGTAAGGGGCAGATGACACATTTACCAGAATCAACCAAAAAGCCCTGAAAAAACTCTACACAGTTTTCATTTTAGTTAGCAGGCCCAAATGTACTCATAAATTATATGGATGCTAGAGAACTCTTCCATAATGCCTAATTTCTAGGATATCTGTAAAAATGCAGATGGAGTTTAAATTCCTCTGCCGTTTTATTTTTTTTAGATTTATTTATTAAAAAGAGTGAGAGAGAGCACAAGCAGGGGGAGGGGCAGAGGGAGAGGGAGAAGCAGACTCCCCACGGAGCAGGGAGCCTGATGCAGGGCTTGATCCCAGGACCCCAAGATCCTGACCTAAACAGAAGGCAGATATTCACTGACTGAGCCACCCAGGCGCCGCCCCCCCCCCACTTCCTTTATTTTTTAAAGCAACTGTCAGAACATATCCTAGGAGAAAAGTGCTAGGCTAACATTCCTCACAGCAGGTCTGACTCTTTTCAAAATCCTGGGGATCCTTTGGCTTCTGACAATGAGCCAGAAGTCGGTTGGTTTAAAGCAGAGATTGTGAAAAGCATGCATCCTAATTCCTCCTTTGGTTGACTGTCCTTGAATATTCTCACTGGGGGATTGACAAAAATGGTGGGATTAATAGCTTTAAAGAAAATACACTTTACTGCAGGTCCAGAGTACACACTCTTCCTGGTAATGTTTGCCCAAAATACTCAGTATCATCTTAAGTCTGCACACTAACTAAGGACCGCCTCACCAGAAAAGGTGCCTCTCCCAGACTATAAAGTTCCAAAACAGACAGTGCCCTGAGGGATGAAAGGAAAAGGGCCTGGAATGGTAGCTGCCAAGATGCCAAGGACTCCAGCTTCAGGAAATTCAGAGGGCACCACCACCTCACACACTTGGCAGAGAGACGGGAAGGGAATTGATTTCTAAAACCTCAGGCGCCATAAAGGCTGCAATATGCCCTTTGTTCATAAGCAGAATGAAGAAAGGGGTTAGACTAAAAATGGATCTCAATGAGGAAAAACAGATATCTGCCAAAGGAGTGCACTGCAAAGAGAAGCAGAGAAAGGCTCCAGGAGTCAGAGGAAAGACGAAGCCAATTTGCCCCTGAGAATGGCCCTCACTTGTCAGGGGAGGAGGAAGGTGAGGACAACTGAGGAGCTCCCCATTCAACCTCCGGGTTCCCCAGAGCTGCTCCAAGGCCACCCACCATCCCAGAACAGCAGCAGCCTAGACTGTGGGCCTTCTCTCCCGACTGGCTCCTTTCTGTCAACATTTCAACCCAAAGCCACTCAACTTGCCCATCTTCAACTGAAGGGCAGAGGGCCCCCTCCCGTGCCAGCCCTCTCCCAGCCACTGCTCTGGCTTCTGCTCTGCAGCCATACCTCATGGCAAGCCCATCTACCTCAGCTGTCATGTCCCATTCATTCCCCATCACCCACGCTGGAGCACCAAATCTGCACTTGCAGCGGTCACGAGTATCCTGGTTGTTGGATCCAAATGACACGATGCTGGCCTCTCCTGATCATTCGCCTTCCCTCGGTAAGTGGTCTCTTCTAGGGCATTCTGAACTTCTGGGTCTCCTCAGCAGCTCTCCTCTGCTACCCTCCACCCCTCATATGCTTGTGCCCTCAGGGGTTTAGGCTTTCTGTGCCACACCTACGGCTGGAGCAACCACTTCTTTACCAACAACCAAATCTTTATCTCCTGCTTGGGTCTTTAACTTGTATTTCTCATCAACTGGTTGAGTTGGCCTCTTGGGCCACTGCACAGACATTCCAGTGTCCAGAACAAACTCACCTGTGCCACCCCCCCACCCCCCCCACCACGATGACCTCCCTTCTCTGTAAGCGCTCCGCCTCAGGGAAGGGCAAGAGCATTCCGAAGCCAGAAACCCAGGCCTCACCTTTAGCTCCTCAGCTAACCACAAAGCCCCCTCAATTCCACCTCCCGATGCCCTTCTGGATGTCCTCTCCAGGCCCGCTGCCCACCTTTATTCAGCTACCACCGTTTCTTAGCTGGACCCCCTACCCACTGGTCTCCGTACCAGTCAGGGCTCAAAGTCAACGCCCCGGAGATCAAGTCCAGCCTTCCCAGGGTCTCAAGCTGGGAGGTGGCAGGGGCAGGATGGAACCCTCCTTGGCGCACTCCAGGCCACCAGAACCTCCACTGCCTCGAAAACTACAGAGGCCCAGATGGAGTACTCACCAGCAGAGGTCTGGCCCCCACCCCGGGCTCCCCTCCCCTGAGAGGGACTGCATAGCCACTTTCTGGGGGAAACAGCCAAGAGCACCCAAGAGATGCTCCAGCAGAGCAGTCAAAGCTGCACAGCAAAGTCTCCCACCCAATCCTCAGGTACAGTAAGGACAGTAACTGCCTAACTATTCAACACCCAAGCCACGACTAATTACTCAACATCCATGCGCCCTGGGGCCAGGACACTTCACAACTGCCAGGAAGATCGGGTGCTCCACTCTCTTCCCAGCCTCACATTATGCAGCCTTTCGGGTCAAACCCATCCAAAGTCCTGGGGTGTCCCCCATGCTCTTCCTGCAGGAATTCAGGGGTGAGAAGCATGGCTGGCGGACAAGGAGCAGCCAAGTTCTGGGGAGCACATCCAAGCCTGACAATGAGAGGACTGCAGAGGAACCCACACCTTCACACTTGGAGGCTGGGCTCCATTTTTACCTGCAACCTTGGAGTTGCTCAGATAAACCAAGGTGAAAGAAGAGGGTGAACTGTGGGGCGCCTGGGTGGCTCAGTTGGTTAGGCGACTGCCTTCAGCTCAGGTCATGATCCCAGGGTCCTGGGATCGAGTCCCACATCGGGCTCCCTGCTCTGCGGGAGGCCTGCTTCTCCCTCTCCCACTCCCCCTGCTTGTGTTCCCTCTCTCGCTGTGTCTCCCTCTGTCAAATAAATAAATAAAATCTTTAAAAAAAAAAAAAAAAAAAGAAGAGGGTGAACTGTGGAGTTAAGTGAGACCCTGACAGACCTTTTTCATGATCAGAAAAGGGGAAGTTAAAAAAAAAAAAAAGACAAGACAAAAGGGAGACTAAATCAGTATCCATAAAGTTGCTTCTGATGAAATCTAAGTGGAAGTGTCTCCCACACCTGCAGAAAATCAGGTATCATTCCTTCTTCTGTTATCAGCATGGCAGCAGCCCATGAAAGACCTTAACAATGATCCCTTGAAACCTCACAGGCCCTGCTAATTTGATGATATGTGTGCAGGTGAAAGCCACCAGGTGTCTGAAGACTATCCTCTTCTGTTCTTCTAGTTTCTATTTAAGAATTTAGACCTGTTACAAAACCAAAGCCCACAAAAATGAAGGAAAAAGCTGGTGGATTAGAGTCAAGTGGACACAGCTCCCCAAATTAGGCCTACCAGGAAAAGGGGGATTTTGCTTTCCACAGCGCTCTGAACGACAGCCTTTGAGTATTTCAAAAGGTCACTGAGAGCTGTGAGGCCATCATCTAAAAGGGTACTCGGAGAGACCTCCGTAAGGATGGGACCCTTTCCTCAAGGCTTCCATAAACCCCCACCCTTTTTCCAGCGGAGAGCGCTGGCATTCGTGTCCCCTCCCCGATGTCCCGTTACCTCGTTTGAACTCCTCCAGGACAGCGTCCAGCTTGGTGTCGTTGAAGACGAAGTGGAGCGGATGGTTGTAGAAGCGGGTGATGGTGCTGAGCGGGGTGCAGTCTTCGGGATCCACGAAGGCCAAGTCCTTGAGGTAGAGCATGTCCACGATGTTGGAGCGCTCCTCCTCGTACACTGGGATGCGCGTGTGGCCGCTCTGCATGATGCTGGCCAGGACGCCGAAGTCCAGCACGGCGCTGGCATCCAGCATGAAGCAGTCCTCGAGCGGCGTGAGCACGTCCTCCACGGTCCGGCAGCGCAGCACGCCCTTGCTGAGATCGCTGTAGGGGTCGCCACCACCGCGGGCCAGCTCTAGCACGCGCTCGCGCAGCCGCCCGGGCCGCGCCGCCAGCTCCAGCAACTGGCCCACGGGCAGCGCCACCGGCAGGGTCAGCAGCACGGCCAGGCGGCTGAGCAGCAGCGCGCGCGGCGCCAGCGCCAACGCCCAGCGCCCGCTCACGGCAGCCGGCACCACCTCGCCCACCAGGAACACGAGCCCCGCGCTGCCCAGCACGGCGGGCACGGCGCGCTGGCCGGCCGCGCGGTACAGCAGCACCGCCAGCGCCGCCTGCGCCAGGCTGGCCAGTAGCAACAGCGCGCCCAGGGCGCAGCCGGCCCAGCGCCGCGCGGGCTCTAGGCGCCGCGCCGCCGCGCGCTCGGCCTCCGAGCCGCTCTCGCGCAGCACCTGCACCTCGGCGGGCGCCAGCGCCAGCGCGCTCAGCTGCAGGCCCCGCGCCAGCGCCGCCAGCGCCAGCAGCCCCGCCGCCCCCAGGCCCAGCGCCCAGGGCGGCGCCGCCTCCTCGGCTGCCGAGCCGCCTGGCTCCACGCGCAAGGCCAGCAGCGCCGAATGCGGGCGCACGGCCTCCGCGCGCAGGCGCAGCAGCGCGCTCCACTCGCCCGCTGGGGCCGCCGCCGCCTCCCGGGCCGCCGAGCCGTCCGGCTCCCCGCGCACCGCCAGCAGCGCCGAGTGCGGGCGCGCGGCCTCGGCGCGCAGGCGCAGCAGTGCGCGCCACTCGCCTGTGGGGGCCGCCGCCTCCTCAGGAGACGCGGCCGGCCCGCCCTCGGGGCAGCCCGCCCCCTCGGGGGCCACCCAGGACCAGGAGCTGTTAGCCAAGCCGGAGCCGAAGAGGCGCAGGCGGAAGGTGGCCTCCGGTGCGGCCCGCACCTCTCCTCCGCGCTCCCACCCCGCGTCCGCGGCTCCGTCCTTCTCCAGACAGACGCCCAACACTCGCGGGCCCGACGCCGCCTCCCCGGCGGCGTTTCCCAGGCACAGCGCGGCGAGCAACCAGCCTAGACGACCCGCCGCCGCTGCCGCCGCCATCGCCTGCTGCCCCCTCTCGGCCTCCCGCGCAGCCTACCCCTCCGCCTCCCCTGGACCAATCGTCTCTAGCCTTGGCGCCTCCTCCGCCAATAGCCAGCGGACGAGGGCGGGCCCCAGGGTCGGACTAGGCTGCGCCGGGGAGTAAACAAGCGGCGGCGCGATCCCGGGGCGGGCCGGGGGCGTGGGGCTCTCGGCCCTGCGGGGCTCGGCCGTGACTCCCAGGGCGAGAGGTGGCCAGCGCCCGGACGCGCGGAGCGGCGAGCTGGGCGTCCGGTTCCCACAGGCCGTGCCGGCACGCCCGGATGCCGCACTTGTGCTCTGGGAAGTCCCTGACTCGGGGCGCGGAGCGGAGCGGCTTGCAGGCAGAGATTTCAAGTGTGTGGCAGATGTACCGTTTCTTTGGAAAGGGCCCCGTGAACCACTGGCCTAGGGGCAAGGAGAGCTGAAAGAACCGGTGACCGGACGTTGGGAAGCTCAAGTTTCTTGGAGATTGTGCCCGACTGTGCTATAGGTCTGGGGACGTGAGACACAGCCCTTTGCCTTCAAGGAACTTGCATTCCTGCCAGGGAGAACGATGGTAATTATGTAAACACACGAAATCACTACCTCATTGGACCCTCAGAGCCACTTTTACAGGAGAAAAGTGAAGCATGACTTAGCACGGATGCAGGATTCCAACACGACCTGCCTGGTCATCATCCTAGCCACGTTAGCAGAGGGCACCTCTGTCAGAAATTACTGTTACCTGGTCACGCCACTTCTAGCAGATAATCCTTGGGAAAATACTTGCTCAGGAACAACAAGAACTATTCAAGAGGATCCTTACTAGAGAGTTACTTAGAAGACAAGACCCGCCCGGGAGGCGGTCTTGACAGGATGGAATGTTTTTCACCCATTGTGTATGATCTCTGTATGATTGGAAGGAAACAAACTTAACAAGGCTTTTTTCTACAGGGATCCAGATTGTTTTTGTATTTTCTTTACGTTTTTACGTATTTTCAAATTCCCTAACAAAAGAAGACTTTTCATAAGGGTGCTCATATTCATGTCATTTAAAATCTTCATAAAGAGTCTACGGAAATACATTTGCTAGGTCATGAAAATAATAAAAAGTATAGGCACTGTGGCCACAATTAAGTAAAATGTGTGGAACGCAATGTGCAAAAATGAGCAAATCCATGGCAAATGACCAAAAGAAAAAATACTTTGTGGAAAAACTCTCCAAAGGATGCTAAGAATGTCTCTTCAACATTGTAAATTCAGCGCTGTGACTAGGCCAACCACGTCTCCATGTTTGCAGTTTTTATTATCTAGAGGGTGCTACACCTCACTTGCAGATTACAGAATAAGCCACCAGCAGAAGCAATAATGACACTACTGAGCCTTTCCACTGGATCAGCATGCCTCCTTTGAAGAAAAAAAAAAAACTATGGATTCAGCCCCTTTAGTTCACTCTTCTGTCTCCAAGTCCAGATAAAATGCTGACATTGAAATAAAATGGATGACATCCTTGAAAGTTATATGCCTGGAAAAGTTATTAATTAGCAAAGAACAGTTCCAGAGCAAAGACAGGAAAAACTCCGTATGGATCTGGTCTCAGGTGCCCTTGGAAAACAACCAGTAATCCATATTTTGGAGAAAATCTTTGGGTAGGACAACTGGATCGCACTTGGAAACACAAATGGTCATTTAAACTGTGGATACCCAAAGACAGAAAGAATCCAGTAGGGCAAAGCTGCTCAAGGAGGGATTTTCTGTTAACAATAGAGGCCTCAACAGTACTTCTCCAGCTTCTTTTTCTTCAATGGCTCTGCACCATTCTTTAACCCCATCCCCTGGGTTGTCATTGCGTCAATGGAGACACATGCCACTTGACCTTCAGGTCCCTCATTGACCCTCCCTTGGCGATTTTCCTTACTGCTCATTTGGTTCAAGACATTTCCATGTTTCACCTAAATACTTATTCGTGAGTTTTAAACTCATAACTATTGTGACTTCACTGGCTAATTTTTGCTTATTTCTCAAGTCTGCAAGTGTCACTTACTCCAGCTGGTCTTCCTCGACCATCTTGACTAGGTTGGGTCAAGGTTATGGGAGCTATGTGCTCTTCCCTAATAGCATCCAGTATTCACCTTTTCGTAAGACCCGTTCGTTCATTCATTCAACAAGTATTTCCTGCAATGTACCAGGTACCATTCTAGTGCTGGGACTATGCGGGAATGAGAAAGGCCCTGCCCTGCCAGAGCTTAGGTTCTAGCATGGGAACAACAGACAATATACAAATCCTCATTTTAATATCTGGCAATAAGCGCTATGGAGAAAAACAAAGCAAGATAAGGAAATGGATAGAGGGATTGGGGCCATGCTGTTTTAGATGCGCTGACCAGGGAAGTCTCCAAGGAGGCGACATTTGAACGGAAGCTTAGATGAAGTGAGGGGGTGAGCCTCACAAAGACTTGGGAGAAGTGTTCCATGTGGAGGAGAAAGGAAATCAAAAGGTCGTGGTGTGCCTGTCTCCCTCAGAGACTCTTCCTCACTACACTCAGAGGGGTTGATGGCACCTGGCATGTAGCAGGGGCTTACCCATGTGTCAGATGAAATTTATTCTTGTGTCCACCTGCTTTTGCATCTGTTATTTTATCTACAATGTCCTTTTTTCTCCCTAAGTGCATCCCTTTTTTTAAACATTAGCCCCAATTTGTCTGCTTTGGTAAGCCTGGCTTGCTTGGGCCCCTGGCCCCAGCACACTCTGTTACACACCGTAGCCACAGTACCTATGGGCACCGCACGAGTCCACACACACAAACCTCAGGAGTGAACGCAGTGAGGTGACTCTCAGGTAGACCCTTCAGGGGTTGAGCTGTCCAACTTTGAGACCACCACCAGCTCATGAGCAAGGACAAAGAGGCAGCTGCATGTTATGAAGCAAGGCGATCATCCTGTTGGATCAGGCTCCTTTTTCCTTCAGCCCCCAGGGGGGAGAGGAGAGGCTATCTGTCCCCTCTAACCGCCCCGTCTGGTACCTGCAGGCAGAAGACTATGGTGTCCATTTTTACAAATTCCTCAGTGTGGCAGCTGAGCACACTTGCTCCATCCATCTCACAGCAGCTGCTACTCTCTAGCTCCTGGGACAACAGCCTTGATTATATATATTTTGTAAATTTCATTTCTGCTTCCTTTTTACTGTTCAAACAGTCCCAGGGCGCCTGGGTGGCCCAGTTGGTTGGGCGACTGCCTTCGGCTCAGGCCATGGTCCCGGAGTCCTGGGATCAAGTCCCACATCGGGCTCCCGGCTCAGCAGGGAGCCTGCTTCTCCCTCTGACCCTCTCCCCTCTCGTGCTGTTTCTCTCTCTCTCTCTCTCTCAAATAAATAAATAAATAAAATCTTAAAAAAAAAAACAGTCCCAGAATACTTGCCCCTTGCCCTGTCATAGGTGACAGCCAACCACAGCCACCATCTCTACGACAGGTACTGAATACTGACAGAACTCAAACAGGCAAATTGTACACTCACCAAGACTTCCTATTTCATTTTTTATTACCAATCAAAAATAAATTCCATATATTGTTTAGCAAATATTATCATTGTCTTGTGACAAGACACAAGAGTCATAACAACAAAACTCCCCGAGAGTCAAACTCATAACAATGCCAAAATAAATCACAAAAATATACAAATTAAAATCTTATGCAAAATAAATACGAGTTATTCGCTACGGTGGCTGTGACTTGCCTACCCATTTGGAGGCCATTTGCGACAGTCTCCCTTACATGGGAAGACACGCAGGGGTGCGCCAATTCCAGGGTACGGCTCGGCCCAGGAACCAGAGGTTGGAATAGGAAGTGAAAAATTGCACTGGGAGGAGGAAGTCATCGGACCAGTAATATTTGGAGATAATTATGACCCTCTGCAAGAAGTGATTATAAGTGGGGAAAGGGAGGACCATCTGTTGGTGGTAACCGTGTGTGCAAAGAGGTAGCTGTGGAAGTGTGTGCACCTGCTCCTTTTACTTCACACACTCACTTGGTTCAGGCCAATGTGGTTTGCCCCACCTGGCACTCAGGACTCTCAGGAACACAGCTTTGCAAGCTCCCATGTGGACTCGGAAAGCAAGCTGCTCCTGTAGAAAACTGAGGGGTTTCCCCCCACAGGGTATAAAGGTCTGGTGGGGCTTTTTTCCTCATGACTGAGAACCTATGGGTGTCCCCACCTTCTCTCCAGACTTCGAGGAATAAATTCTGTGACTAGGGGAGACTTCAGAACCGGCCAGGGGCAAGTGTACTTGGTGCAGACACTTCCTGGTCCCAAAAGCTAGGATTCTCCAGGCGCCTGAAGAACAGAGCACTTGGGGTGACAGAAGTCACTGGCTGAGGAAAGGGTTAATAACTACTACTTAGGTGGAAGGTGTACAGTCTCCCCTACCTGATCTTGGGCCCCCAGCAACCTTTCCACCCGACAAAAGGGCCAACATGGACCTTAGTCCCACAGCCTCCCCAACAGTGGCAAGCCTGGGGCTCTGCAGCAGGGCCTCATTCAGCCCCAGGGAAAAGGCACTGGGGCAGAATTTCATGTGGGGGGCGGGGGAGCTCTCAGGATCCAGTACCACTAGCTTCAGCAAAGGCCAGGATGACAACTCAGGCTAGGATTACAAAGATGGGGGAAACAGGGCTGCCAGTTGTGTGCCTTTTAGGTGGAAACATCCTTTCCTGGGTTTTTTAGGTGTGTGAACAAGGTTGGGTAAGCCTCAGCCACAGAGGAAAGGGCATGAAGAACCTGCTTAGGTTGGCTTCCTATGTGTCCTGCTGTCCTCAATCCCCAAGAGGCAGTGGGCTTTGGGATGAGAAGTAGGGAGTCTGGAAAGAGGGGCTTCATAGGTCAGTGACTGACACTTGACTTTCACTGCAGGGTGGGAAAGGGGATGGTCTTAATTGCTACCAACACAGATGCCCGTGACCAGGTTCCCTCCTGGAACTGAAAGGAGTATCTCAGACAAGTCACCCGTAATGTAGATGTTCTCCCACCTAAGGGGAAACCTTTGGTAAAAGTAAGGGCAGGGCCTGGGGAGCAGGGGTAAGCAACCTTAAAAGTGTCAGACCCTGCTTAACACTCTGAGTCAAACCAGTAGAGACAAGGGTGAGAGTCCTCAGCCTGGCCCAACTCACCAGGAGAGCCCATCAGCGGAGTCCTAGGAAATTCCAGGATCCAGCAGTTGACAGGAGTAGGTGTGCTCCTCTCTGTAGCTGGGAGTACCATGTCCCTCATCACAGTTACCCAGAATCCCTCGGCCTCAGCAACGTCAGACAAGCCTCAGTGCATGTGTCCAGGCAGTTGTTCTCAGCGCTATTTGGTTCTTTGCTTCCTGGAAGGAACTGTCTTCCTCCCAAGAGAAAACCTTCCTCCAGTGGGCCTCTGGGATACCATCTCTGGAGGAGGACGAGGAGGAGGAGGAGGAAGAGGAGGAGTGGGCTCCCTGAATCAGGGACATAAGCCAGAAGGTCACGGCTGGGAGCAGATTATGGCTATTGCTTCCTGGGGTGAGAAACCCTACCCCTTTTCATTAAAGTTTTTGTGGAAAAAACTTTTTTTGTTTTAAATAAAGTTCCTTAACCCTGTCTTCCCTTCCCCATTCCTTTCTCCAAACAATATTTAAAAAGAGGAGCAGTGAGCCTAGTTCAGAAATTCTCTCAGTAAGAAACAGCCTTGCTCATGGTAGCTGGCCCACTGCCCTGCCAGTCCAGGGCTGGGCAGCTGCTAATTTGGAGCTATTCAGAGGTCCCTGTCAGAGGCCAAAACTCCCCACACTCTGGGGGCCATCTGGCTGCTCAGTTAGACAGGCTATCTGTGCCCCTTCTGGCCTAAAAGGCTCCCTATCGTCATGTGGGCCCACTGGGGAGACCCCCGCGGGGCTGGCGGGGGACCCCGGGCCCTCCTGTCAGATGGCACTCTCATGGGAAGCTTTGTGCAGCAAAGAGTTGCGCTCATTGAGAAGAGTTGTGGTCTCATCTACCACGGGCAGCTCGGACTTCCCGGCTAAGTTCTCCGTGCAGATGGTGCAGCCATCCAGGGGAAACTGAGGGCAGTTCTCCATGCGTGAGGCCAGGAGCCCATTCTGGTACTGTTGCCGAGTGATCTGCAGGAGGAAGGGATGAGGTTCACAGAGAGTCGGGGCTGAGAGGCAAACCTTCCAAGACCCAGGGAAACAGTGCTAGCCAGGGTTGGGGCTGGGGGTCCAGAAGAGAGGACTTGACCAGCTGGAGAGAGTGAGGAGCACGAATAAGGAGGACACACATCTAGGGTCCGGGCCCTCTGTGCTGTGTGTGGTGGATGAAAAAGAAAGAAGCTGCTGATTCCTGAGGCAGAGTGATCCAAATGCCCAGGACGAGGAAGACAGCGCTGCCCAGAGGGAGAGACACAGGAAGCACCCACCTTAATGTACTGGAGGTCCATGAGCGCCCGGACACTGAAGTCGGAGATGTACTGGCCCAGGATGGAGCTGCCAAACTGGTTGGTGCTGCTTGCCAAGGTGGCTGTGCTTGCGAGATCCGTGCGGTCCGGGTAACTAAGGGAGGCCGAGCGGCTGAGGGTGGCGGGGTGGGATGGGGAGTGGTCTGTGGGGAGAGACACACGGTCAGGCCAGGAGCCCCCGGTGCCCCTCAAAGCCTCTTGTCTAACCTGTCCCGTGGACACGTGGGAGCGGGGCCCCCACTGGAATGGAACAGTTCTTAAGGACAAACAAGCTGCAACTGCAGAAGGTCTGACCTCATCAAAGCAAATGAGTTAGTTTGTTTAGAGGTGTTGTGCAGTATTAACAAGCCTACCAAAGCAGAAAACAAAAACCAAAAACACAAAATTTAGGTCTACAGAAGCCCTCATGTCCCAACAAGTCATCAGTCAAGGGCAACACAGTGATTACCCCTCCACGGGAGACCAGGCACTGTCCCTGTCTCCACAGCAGCTTGTTATCAAGGGACATATGCTGCATACGTGTCAATTACATTAAAAGGAAGAACGTACAGCTTGTATCCTCTCACGACGCATCCACACAGACCTCTCAACATGACGCCCTTTTCACATCTTAACTTGCTTTCAAGAGGTCAAAAGTGTATTCTGCACAAGACCCGTTCTATGTGGAACAGACCTGCCCACGTGTGTCTGCTGCCCCCCCGCCCCCCGTCAGTCTGACAAGGGGGACAGGGGCAGCCGGTCCCTCTCCCAGGAGCCTCGTGCTCCCAGAGCTCCAGGCCTCCCACACTGCTGTCTCCCCCAGCCTGGTCCAAGTCCCCCTGCCCTGAGGCAAAGCCTGGGGGGAGGGGGGGAGGCGCCTCCTCCCCCAGGGGCAACAAGGCCTCCTGCAGCCCCTTGTCAGGAACAGGGGATGACTCAATCGCAAATGAGGAAGGAGCAGACTCCTTATTTTCAGAAAGGAACTGTACACATACTGTGCATCATTAGCTCTTATTTTTGAGAACACTTAGAAAACAGTGAAATACACAAGAAGTTAATCGTGAAGGCATGCTGGCTTCTTTTAAGCAAACAGGAAGTGGACTAAGCTTATTTACTTAGTTGAGCACTAAGTTACTAACTAACTACTAAGTTAGCTATTTTAACAAACATCTCCGAAGAGAGCTAACATAATGAATCTGGGTGACTGAGTGACCAATACAGCTTTAACTGAGATTGAACTCAGTAATACCCTGTCTTTGAGTTTCCTTCCTAAAACTAGGAAAATATAGTCTGGATAGTCTATTATTGGGCAGTGTACAATCATTAAGAGGATCATGTGCGTGTGTCACTTATCCTAACTCAAGTAACACCTTTGATGAAGTTCTAGAAAAGAAACACAAATACTATGGCTATTACCTAATATTTCACATTAATCATTTGGAAGATGATGGAATGCTTTTAATTAATGCTTATTAACACTCTAGAAATTGAATTTAGAAACAACACAAATTAGTGACATGGCCTTTTAAAAATAGAGGCCCTAAAAAGAAATACACCAAAAGACGAAACCTTTGTTTCTGAATAATGAAATTATGATACTTCTTAATTTTCTTTTTTTTTTTTTAAGTTTTATTTATTTATTTTAGATGGAGAGAGAGACATCGCTAGCAGGAGGGGCAGAGGGAGAGAATCTCAAGCAGACTCACACTGAGCGCAGAGCCCAACGCAGACCTTGATCCCAGGACTCTGAGATCATGACCTGAGCTGAGACCAAGAGTTGGTCACTTAACCAACTCCGCCACCCAGGCACCCCAATACTTCTTAATTTTCTTAAGACTTTTTCCCCTTTTCTCAATTTTCTAAATAAGCTATATTGCTTTTATGATTGAAACAGAACAATGAGGGGAGCCTGGTTGGCTTAGGCTGTGGAGCGTGTGACTCTTGATCTCCAGGTTGTGAGTTTGAGCCCCACACTGGGTGTGGAGATTACTTAAAAATAAAATCCGGGGCGCCCTGGTGGCTCAGTTGGGTAAGCATCTGACTCGTGATTTCGGCTCAGATCATGATCTCAGGGTCATGAGATCGAGCCCAGCGTTGGGCTCCACACTGGATATGGAGCCTGCTCAAGATTCTCTCTCCCCCTCCGACCCTCCCCTGCGCTCGCTCACTCGCTCTCTCAAAAAAATAAAAAATTAATTAATTTAAACCTTAAAAAATAAAACAGAATAATAAATGTGTAAAAAATGACTTGGTAATTCTATTTCTGAAAGGATATCCTATGGACACAATCTTAAACACAGATAAAGTTTTTTCATAAAGAGGTTTACATCATGGTGTTATTTAGAACACAGACCCCAATGACTGTCCATAAGGGGGGATAACAAATGAAGGCACGTGTGCTTGGGGGAACACTGTGTGGCTCCAACAAGAAAGCTGATGGAAAAGCATCTCTGCTCCTGTATTAGGTAAAAACAGCAGGATCCAAGCCATGGATGCATTAACTCCTGGCCATTATGAAACAAGAGCAAGCGCAGAAGAGAGAAGGGAGCTGAGGTGTTGGCCAAGGAAGACCAACATGGTCCACAGATGTCATCCACTCAAAGGCCGTTAGCAGCTTCCCACTTCCTATCACAACCAAAAGCTGGCTGTTTGAAAGGGACGAGTGACTTCTAAGTCACCTTTTTACCTTTTTTTTTTTTAAAGAGAATCAAGAGAAAAGTGTGCTTTGGTACAATGGAGAGGGAGAAAAAAAGCCAGCTCTACGAATATAAAATGGGAAACGATGGACTCTGGTGATAGGTGTTTAGGACTGTTGGGGCCCCAGGAGCTTCTTTAAGTTACACACCGAGACTGGAGCTCAAAGGCACTTATAAATGCACTTAACCTCCTCAGGGCTCACCAGGCCAGGCCAGAATTCTGATGGGGAGACCAGCACCTTTTGCTACCCCCTGCCACCTCCATTAAGTGGGACGGGAGTCCCGTGAACGGAGTCAACCAACACAGTTACCAGCAATCCTGGCCTAAGGCTCAGGAGTGTGACGTATCAAAGGCCAGAAACAGCATGTGGCATTGGGCCTTTTCCTCAATACTTTCTGACTGGAATGTCACAGTTTAGTTGTAATCGAGAGAAAAACAGAAATAAAAACTGAGCTCTACCCGAACATTTCATACCCAGTCTCTCACTGCTCCTGACAATTCTAAGAAGTGGGCACATCTATTGTTCCCATTACACAAGAGGGAACGAAAGACTGAGAGGAAGTCAGCTCCCGGAAGCATTTTAGCTAGCCAAGTGCAGAGACAGCATTCACACGGGGCCGTCTGCCCGGGGCCGCACTTCTGATGCCCGGCGGCTGCCTCCCCCTGGCAGGCAGACACCAGCAGCAACAGAATGAAGAGCAAAGCCTGTGAAGAAAGGAGGAAAGTTTTTTAGAGAAAGCTGATGAGATGACAAGGCATATTCTGATATTTGTGAGTGGCCTTGATCAGGGGGGTGCGGAACAGCTGGGCTCACTCGGCCTGACCAGAAGCAACCCTCCCTTCCCACTCTAGCTGTGTGTTGGTGTGCGCGCGCACATGTGCACATGTGTCTGTGTCTTCTCAAGGACTGAGGACCTTTGGAGAGGCCCTTCCAGGACCAGGGCAAAGCCACCCAGTAACTGGGCCTGAGGCCAAGCAGAGCCGGTGCAAATCAGGCTGGCCCACAAGTGTGAACAGGTGGAATGGCCCAAGATGCGAGGGGGGAGCCCCAGTGGCTGCTGGGTGAGGTTGATAGAGCTGTGGTATGTGGGCTCAGGCGATAGGTGGCAGTGCAAACTTCTCCAGCCATGCCGTGTTACCTGAGAGCCAGGAGAGCAGGGAGTTCCGCTTGCCAGGCGGACACCCGACCTGGGTTGAAGGCACTGGAGCAAAAGAGGAAAAGGTCAGCGATGGGTAGGGTGAGGCGGCAGAACATGGAGCCACAGGAACAGGATGGAGAAGCAGACCTGCTGGGGGCCAGTCTCCCTTGGGCAGAGAGGGGGCACAATGGAAAGGGGGACATGGCTCTGATGGGGAGGGAGCAGACCAATGAGCCCTGCTCAAAGAGGGGCAGAGGCTCCCACAATGAAGCCATAGCCCCCCGCCCCGCCCCTCCCCCCCCGCCGAAATCATCTCTCCCTTCTGGCCACTTCAAGTGGGACCTCCAGGAGTGCCTCCAGGTCAAAGGACAGAGCCAAGGACCCTGGCCCAAGCTTCTGAGGCATCGCTGCAGAGAAAAAGTGCCTAGAAGAAATGTCCCATGACCGTGTGCCCTAGACAAGATTTCCCCCAGCTGGCTGGCGAGAGGTGCTCTTGGGAGGGGCCGAGAAGTCCTCCCTAGGTCCAAGGCATCCAAGCAGGGGCCCCCTGCGCCAAAACCCAGCTCTGGAGCCTTGTCTCCTACTGCTTCCTTCCTGGAGCCTGCTCCTGCTGGGAGAGGGGCAGAGCTGTGTCACGCCAGTGGATAAGCTGAGCTGTATCAGTATACAGGGGTGCCCTGGCCACCTGCACACAGGGTCCTCTTTGTCAAAGGACAGAAACAGGCATAGCACAGAGGCTCTCCACGAGCCACACACACACATCAGTGTGTGGCCCGTCCTCCAGCCACAAAGTGGACTTTCACTTTCCAGCCTGCAGCAACCCGGGGCCCCACTCAAGGCTCAAAGGGGCCATGCAACTAGCAAGGAGCTGATCTGGTGCCCACTCCGGCCACAAGGCCCCCTGGCAACAGGAGCCTGAGCCACCCAGGACTAGAGAAGCAGAAAGCACCACAGTGACCAGAGCGGCCCTTCCCTGGACTTCCCACAACCTCTCCTGGGGGGTGTGTCCAGTCCCCTCTTTGCCCCAAGTCCCTTTATGCCATCAGAACCAGCCCTTAACCAAAAGGCAGTAGCTAAGCCCCCTGAAAAGCCAAGCCCATTTGCACTCTGCCTGGTAAACAGGCCCTGGCCTGACTCCTGGCCATGGACACCCTGGACGCCCTCACTCCCCACCTCAATTCCCCTGCCCCCGTCTCCGTGAGCAAGACCCTGTAGCCTCCGTCCACCTGCCTTCTCTCATTCTTCCCGCTGCTACGGCTACTAGACCAGCTGGCCCAGTCTGCTGTCGTACATCCTCCCTGCTCCAAGGCCAGTCAGGGCTTCTTGCTTCCTATCACAACCACATGCTGTCAGCTTTCCGGGGCTCCCCGACACGTCCTTACTCCCCATGGTCCCCCCCAACCAGGTACGCTGGAGGGCAGCACGGAGGCAGCCCAGTGACTCACCAGAGGTGGGCGAGGACAGGGCCATGGTCCCATAGTAGGAGAAGGCGCCTGTCTCAAACTTCATGTTCTCCTTCCCGGCCTCCACCTCCACCTTCCCCTGGAAGAACACAGGGTCAGGGTGACAAACAGGCTGAGAAGGAAAGCTCAACTGAGGGAAAAAAAGGACGAGGTAAGAGGGAGAAGTGAGGGCGAGGAAGAGTTGGTTCCAGAGCCCTGACGAGCTCAGGGGCCCTGACCTGGAGGCTCCAGGGTAGCCTCTCAAGAAGAGGACAGGCAAAGGGGGAGCAGAGGCTCAGGGGCAGGCCACACGCAGGAAAGCCCTGCATCCCCCAGCCATCTCAGCAGGTGAAGAGGGCAGAGTGGGCACAGGAGGGCAGGCATGGAGCAGGCTGCTCACCTGCAGGATGAGGATGAAGTAGTCGGCCGGCTTATTTCGGGTGTACAGGTAATGGCGGATGTAGTATTTGTTGTGCTCATCAAACTTGAGTTCCTGAATGACATCTGGGTACTTGAGCAGCCGAAGCAGGATTTTCTCTGATATCAGAGAGGGGCTGAACTGGGGAACCTCTGTAGGAAGAGAGAAGAAGAAGACTTCACAGGGGGCCCTGGCCGGGCAGCACCAGGAACACAGTCACTGTGCTTGCTCACTGCTCAGGCCCCCCTTCCCTTCGGTTCTGCACCTCTGTGGGAAAGCAGCACCCCTTGGATCCAGACTGGTTAGACTCGGGTCTGCCTGCCTGGGCTGGAATGGTGGTTCCTGCGCTGACAGTGCATGACCTTGGGCCAATTACTTAACCTGTGTCTCAGTTTCCTCATCTGTAAAATGGGATTAAAAACTTCACAGGGTTGGGCACCTGGGTGGCTCAATTGGTTAAGCATCTGACTCTTGGTTTTGGCTCAGGTCATGATCTCGGGGTGGTGAGATCAAGGCTGCATTGGGCTCTGCAGCCCGCTTGAGAGTCTCTTCCTCTCCCTCTTCTCCCTCTGCTCACGCTCTCTCTCTCTCTCTGAAATAAATAACTTTTTTTTTTTTTAAAGATTTTATTTATTTATTTGACAGAGAGAGCGAGAGAGCACAAGCAGGGGGAGCAGTAGAAGGAGAGGGAGAAGCAGGCTTCCCGCCGAGCAAGGAGCCCGATGTGGGACTCGATCCCAGGACCCTGGGATCATGACCTGAGCCGAAGGCAGATGCTTAACCATCTGAGCCACCCAGGCACCCCTGAAATAAATAACTCTTAAAAAAAAAGAAAAAATTTCATAGGGTTGGGGCGCCTGGCTGGCTCAGTCGGTAGAGCATATGACTCTTGATCTCGAGGTCGCAAGTTAGAGCCCCATGTTGGGTATAGAGACTCCGTAAAAAACAAAACAAGAACAAAATACACTTGGTAGGGTCATGGTAGGTTAAAGGGGATAATACATGTAAAGCACTTAGACACATGCTTGGCATATGGAAAGTGCTTCATAAATGTTACCATCATTATTATCATTAGCACCATCATCAATATCCTGGCAGGAAAAATAAAGAATTAACACCCTTTAGCAAGTGAGGGTTGGGAAGGAAGTCAGATTTGGGGGGAGGGAGGGAATAGGCAGGAGCTTTTCAAATCAATCACCCAGGTTCCCAAAGGGGCTTTGAATCAGGGGTGAGAAGAGAGGAATGTCATTGATCTAGAGGTGAAGTCCTGCTGGCCCCAGCGTATGCAGGCAGAGGGGAGGGGGCAGTGACGAGAACAGAGCTGGATTCAGGCTCTGAGTACATGAGTCAAGACAAGCGCTATGGACCCACGCCATGTGGAAGGGCCTCTTTCTCCCTCCTCCTCCCCAGCATCCAGGGGATCCCCAGTGCCCACCTCAGGTACTCCCAGTGGTTCTTTTTTTTTTTTCTTTTCCTTTTTTTTTTTTTTTGGCCTCCCCCCTCTCCCAGTGGTTATTTTCAGAACTTGAATGCTTCCTAGAAGTTTGCAATGACTACCCATCAACAGAGAAAACAAACCACAAGGAGCACCCCAGGGATGGAGGGAAGCTGCCTCGCCCCCTTTCAGAGGCAGCCATGTTTTCCCTGCACCTTTCACCTGCCACAGCCCTTGTGCCATGGGAAGAAGTAGCCAGAGACCCAGAAGGCCCCCTCCGGGACTGTATCCCACCAACACCTGAGGGCCCTCCTCTTGCTCTTACCCGTGGCCAGGAAGCGATGAGCAGCCAGAAGTAGCTGAGGTGAAATTTTCACCTTGAGCTCATTGTCAGCATCTTTGAAGGCTGAGAAGTCACGTTTGTTCTTCTCAGATACTCGTTTCCGGCTTCGGTTGTCAGCTGTGAGAGAAAGAATCTAGAACTGAGAACACTGTCCCTGATGACTCCGGAACAGACTAGAACCTGCCCCCCAGCTCCCAGCTCTGCAGTGCCCTCTTCCACACACAAGCAGCAGTGCCTGCATCAAGGCGGGGTCCCTGGCTCGATGCCGAGGCACGACGCCAGGAGGAACAAAGGTGGCTTGGTTTCACTGATCCGAGGGGCGAGCCCGCTGCTCACCCTGGCCAGTGTGAGGCATCCAGTTCCTGGGCCTCAGGGTGCTGGGCCTCCCACATCCCTGCACTGTGGCCTTCCCACCTAAGGACACCCAGGGAATGAGCAGGCAAGGGGTTTCGGGCAATGGAAAGACTGGAACTCACTGTACATATCCGACTCGTCCAGGATCTCAGACTTGATGATCTCCTCAATGACGTCTTCCAGCGTGACCAGGCCCAGCACCTCGTAGAAGGGGTCACCTTCACCCTCGTTGTTCACCTTCTGCACAATGGCCAGGTGGGACTTCCCTGGGAGATGCAATGAGTCAGACAAGAGCAAAGGGCCCAGTCATGAGACACCGCCACCAAAATGTTAACATATTTAGGGTCATGAGTCACTGGGGTGGGGTCATGGGTGGTTTTTTTTTCCCTTTTCTGTATTTCCTGAAGTTTCTGCTGCAAACAGATACGGCTTTTATGAAAAGGGAAAGCAAAAGTATTTTTTTTAATTAAAGATCTTTCATTTCATTAAAGGCATTTCATTAAAGACCTTTTGTTTCATTAGAATGAAAATGGCAAGGTCCTGCCTGGTGCCATGTATCAGGGTCTCCTGAGAGTCCTGGAGAAGGGAAAGACCCACAATGACAACCTGTGGACAGTGAGCCATCGGTTGGAGATGTGTATGCGCCAACTGGACATGGGGTTCCTCAGACGGCCCACACTGCCCACGGGGCCTCCAGGGCCACTCACATTCCTTCACCCTGCTCTCCTTGGCAAAGGCCCCAGCATGTACCCAGGGGCCGTGATACTGCCCAAGGCAAAGGCTCTCAGTTCCCAAAACCATTAACAAATTAGCCCAGGCTGTAATTAGGCCAGGCAAGTACTATAATTAGAGAAGGGCCACCCCTTCAACCTAAAGCAAGAGAAAGTCAGAAGGCAGAGGGAGGGGAGGAGGGACCCTTCACAGAAGCTTTGTCAGGGGGCTGGGGAGGGGGGGCAGGGCTTTCCAGGCCCTCCTTCCAGGTTTCTATCCTGTTCCTGTGCCCCTCATTCCAGTGCGTGACAGGAGGGAGACAGCCAAGGCTTGGCCTGCACTTCAGTTTGGATGGAACTGTGTACCCCACACAGGGACACAGGTTTGGAGCAGCCTAAGGGAAAAAGCCCTGGGAGAGCTGAGAAGGTCAAGCCAGGGTCTCCTGGGCAGCTTCCCCTTCACAACCAAGTCTGAGGGCCCCATCGAAGGACTTCTCTGTAGAGGGCATTTTCCAAGGCTCCAAGGCCACTGCAGATCCCCCAACCCCAGGATGTGCTCCTCAGAACTCCAGAGAGGTGCCAGTTCTCAGGACCAGCATTTAAAAAAATAAAATAAAGGAGAAAGATATCAGAGTACGACACATGTGATGGGGGGGGAGGGTACTGTTTTGTGCAACTTTCATCATCACGTGCCAGTCACTGTGATACACTCATCTCCAGCTCCGAGTTGTGGTCAAAAAACTTTCAGCACCTTGCTAGAACTATGCACCTAGACCAGACCTAGACAGAACCATGGCTAGACTTGATCAAAGACTTTCCGGTGTCTTCTAGACGTGAGCCAACTAGAACAAGAGACCCATCAAGGGCCTCCAGCGGGCAGCAGCTACTCAGAGCCAGGACCCTGGGGTCTGGCCCCCCGGGCCTCTCTGCTCTGCCTGCTGGAGGCTGGCCACCCAAGAGTGCCTTCTAAAGAGAGAAACAATGCTCTCCATGGTCTAAGGCAGTCGGCTAAACTATGCCATCAGGTGGGAAGCTTTTCCACCTTCCAGACTGGCACGCTCTAAGACCGGTAATGCCCAGTGTTGGGGGAAACAAGCGAAACAAGCATGCCCTCACAGGTCCTCGGGATGATGGGCAGGTAAACGGGCGCACTTCAAGAGGCCAATCTGGCAGCATGACTCAAAACGAAAGGTCCCTAACCTTGGACTCAGAAATTCCACTGGTAGGAAGTTGGATATAATCTTCTCCAAAGCAGGAAGACACAGAAGCAAAGAGGTTCAACAGAAGAACATTGTTTTTAACAACCTCAAACCAGAAACCACCTAAATCAATAGCAATGGACCAGGAGTACTGAGGGGGGCCACCACTGCTCTGGGGAAAAGGCAGCAGGCTGAATGGACAGAACGTGGAATGAAGCCCAACACAGGCTGCTGGTGGAAGAGCAAGCAGAGGGACAGACTGCATGGTGCCCGCTGCCTCTGCAGAGACTCGGGGAGCTGGGGGAGATGCTGAACTGCCTTGAAATGCATAGAAGAGGTAACAGTGGTCTCCTCCCGCGTTAAGTAGAGCTTGGGGGAGGGGTCCTACTACCCCTCCTTACTCTGGCTCCTTCTAACATTGTTCTATTTGATGGGCAGGTTTTACTCTAGAATTTTTTTTTTTTTAAGATTTTATTTATTTATTTGAGGGAGAGAATGAGATAGAGAGAGAGAGCATGAGAGGGGGGAGGGTCAGGGGGAGAAGCAGACTCTCTGCTGAGCAGGGAGCCCGATGTGGGACTCGATCCCGGGACTCCAGGATCATGACCTGAGCCGAAGGCAGTCGCTCAACCAACTGAGCCACCCAGGTGCCCCAACTCTAGAATTTTTTTAATTGAGAAAAAAATCAGGGGGAAAACAAAAATAAGGGGAACACACAAAGGGAAACTAGCGAGAGTCTAGGGTGAGCAAGGACCGACCCTCTGTGCCTCAACTGGCCCAGACTAAGTCCCGGGGAATGGGATATGTCTGAAGGTGGCTCAGTCAGCAGAGCCTTGCTCAGAGCCCAGAAGTCAGAGCCCCTACGCAGAAGAGACACAGCTTCAATAACCTGAGAAAAACGTCCTCCTCCCCACCAAACCTCCAGTTAACCACGGGCTCACAACAAATCCTGACACACAGTCAGGGGTCGCACTGGGCCACACCGGGAAAGGCTGGTGGCTTCTCTAAAGGATAGAAACATCCGTCCTGCAGAGGAAATGAGCTGATTCCTTGAACCCAATCTTGCCGCCACTCTCAGCCCTCCAGCCCTCTCTCTGAGGATCCTTTGTGTGTGGCATCAGTGGTGCGTGCGGGCGCCCTCTAGAGACAGGGAACTTGTAGGTGTCCAAACCCGGGACACCGCCCACAGTCAGCCCTGCTCGGAGTGCTGAGAGCCCAGTGTGGGGCGCTGACTGTGGCTGGCTAGCTGGGGCCCCACACACAGGTGCTGGGCTGGGGGACAGTAGGTTACCCTCTGCTGGCCCAGCCATGGGACTCTGAACTGCGTTTGCCTTTTTCTAATTTCTCTGCCTGGAGGGGGCTTTTTTTTTTTTTTTTAATGTTCTTAGCAGTTGGGTATAGAGTTTGGAGGGTGCAGGAGAGGGCTGGGCCAGAGATTCTCCTCCTTGGCCAGAGAACCTCTCTTGCCAAGGTCACCACTGACCTCCAGTGGTGGGGTTTCATGCTCAGGCTGCAGCTTCTGACCAGGGGTCACTCTCTCCCGCTTCCTGGAAACCCTCCCTCTCCTTGGCTTCAGGCACACAGCTCTCCTGGTGTTCCTCTGACCTCAGGGCTGCTCCTTCTCCCTGACCTCTTTATGTGAGAGGGTCCCAGGGCTCAGTCCTTGGACCTGGTCCCTTGCCTCATGACTTTAAATACAAACTGTATGTCAAGGTGTCTCAAATAAACACTTGGGGCCCATCCCTGTCCTGCATCCTCCAAACTCTATACCCAACTGCAGGCTGACAGCGAGCCAGCTCCTCCAGATGCCTAACACCTTGAACTCCACATGGCCCAAACCAAGTTCCTGCCCTTTCCCCGCCCAGCCTTCCTCATCTCTGTCTGTCCAGTCCTCATCTCTGTCTGTCCAGTAGATCAGGCCATGGGGGAGTAAACTGCGCCTCCTCTGTTTCTCTACCCTTCTCTATCCAACCCTTCCATCAGATCCCGTCAGTTCTGCCTGCATCGGACACCTAGACTCCAGCCACTTCTGGTGGCTTCCACTGCTACTATCAGTCTGGGCTACATCATCTCCTCCTCATCCACACAGCTAGACTAGCCTCTGGTCAGCTCCCTGCTTTATCCCAGAGCCCGGGTTGGCTCTCAACACAGCAGCAAGAGGGGCACAGTCAGGTCACC
This sequence comes from Leptonychotes weddellii, assembly GCF_054177405.1. Classification (NCBI taxonomy): domain Eukaryota; kingdom Metazoa; phylum Chordata; class Mammalia; order Carnivora; family Phocidae; genus Leptonychotes; species Leptonychotes weddellii. The sequence goes on from NC_138378.1 coordinate 53,485,277, forward strand.
TCATGCCCCACCAAGTACCTCCAAGCGGCTCCTTGACTCACTGCAAGGAAAAGCCCCACCCCCCACAGTGGCCCCGGTCTCAGGGCCCTTGATGCTGACCCTCTCCTGTCCCTACTCCTTTCTCTCCAGCGCTCAGGTCAGCCACAGGCCTCCTTGCTGTTTCTCATACCAAGAGGCTGCTCCCTTTGCCTGGCTTGCTCCTGCCCCACATAACTGGGTAGCTTGCCCCCGCTGCTTGAGGTCTTTGTCCAAATGTGGCCCTTAAAACTGCGACCCCTCCTCCAGCACCCCAACCCTAGTCATTAAAGCACCTAAAATACATGATATAATATGCTTATTCATTCTATTTATCGTTTATGGCCCGTCTTCTGCTAGATTTTGAGCTGCATCACAGCAGGGGCTTTAGTCTGTGTCCCCAAAACTCAGAATGGTGAGTGGCACACAGCAAGTGTTTAATGGATGGATATTTGTGGAATGAATGACTCAGTTCACACGTTTCCTTAGGAGAAATGTAATCAATGCAAAGGGGGAAAGGGATGAAGACTAGAAGAATTCTTTTGAATTTTAGTAATTAAGAAGTTTCTATAATTCAAAAATCATTTTTTATTTACCTTTTAAAATAAAAGAGCTGGGGGCGCCTGGGTGGCTCAGTTGGTTGAGTGACTGCCTTCAGCTCAGGTCATGATCCTGGAGTCTCTGGATCGAGTCCCACATCGGGCTCCCTGCTTGGCGGGGAGTCTGCTTCTCCCTCTGACCCTCCCCCCTCTCATGCACACTCTCTCTCAAATAAATAAATAAAATCTTTAAAAAATTTAAAAATTTAAAATAAATAAATAAATAAAAGAGCCAACTGAGGACCTTTATTTATGATCCTCATTGTATGAAATTTAAGTCTACTACAGAATTTTTATCTTAATGAGTTGCCTCATTTTATGATTAGTGTCCATTCAACTGGATAATTGGATTTTGGGGGTGGCTGGGATGAGAAATCCCCATTTTTCAAAGTAGTCCTTGTTCATAGAAAAAAGACTGAGGAAATACAGCAAAATGCTCTTATTTGGCTGATCCATGTGAAATTGTTGATATTTGACCATTTTTGACCAACCACAATGACAATTTCATATGATTAAACCTAAACGTATGGGGGGTTCATGATGGTTTGTTTCTTTCTTACACTTTTCTGAAGAGAAATTCCAACCTTTCCAAAGTCAATAGTATTAATTTTATAATTTTATAATCAGAAAGAAATACATTCATTAAAGTAACTTTAAAAAAGACTCTCCTACTGCTTCCTCCAGGGACTTGGGGCTTCTTGCACCTTTTAAACTCACGCACTGTTGGTAAGGGGCAACCTGGCTGTGGGAACGGAGGCACCTTGAAGCCACCCTCGGTCTACTCTGGGCTACACCTGGCTGGCAAGCTTGCCCACTCTGCCTTCCATCGACCTTTGTCCAGCCTTCCACAGTGCCCATCTTAGCAAACTGCTGTGTCCTCTCCCCCCGCATAAAAAACTTTATCTCTCAAAGACCGTAAGAGAAACACATTACAAGGTGCTGGGTTTCAAAGTCCACTAGGTCCTGGAGAGGGCCCTACTCACCAGCTCCAGCTGCCTTTTCTCATGCAGAAAAATCCAGAAGCCCCAGATCAGACAAGGGATTCCCACTACCCTAAATGGTGTCCTGGGCATCTTCCCCACTCGTCCCCCAGCAAATCCCAGCCCCCGACCTCCCAGGCTCCCAGCACAGGCCCTGAGCTCTCAGACACCTCCCTTGGGGAGAGGTGCTGGCCTGGCTGCCAAAAGACGGGACCTCGGGCCACGGGTCTGCACTTGCAGGCAACAGGGCACCCTGATTTCCTGGGAATCCCCCCTCATTCCTCCCTCCACCCAGGCCAGGGGCAGGATTAAGCTGACTATTAATAGTGCTGACCTCGACCAGCAGGAGGGGCAGCCCATCCCAGCAAGAAGACACAGGTGGGGGCATGCTTGGGCGTAGGCGAGGAAGCAGAGAAGCCCATCAGCAGGAGACACACCCCTGCACAACCTTCCGCCCTGGCACCCCTCAACAAGAGGCTGGGAGAGCTATACACAACAAGAAGTTTCTGTTAAGTATCCCTAAGTAGAGAGGACCAGACGGGAGGGGCAGGAGGTGAGCTGTTCAATCAATAAGCAACTTAAAAGAACACTGAGGAGATCCTTAATTTTAATATAAGTTAAAATCTACTGTAAGACCACAGAGACGAAATCAGTGCAGTACTGGAGAGAACAATGGCATTTTTTCTTCAGGATTTGGCAGCACGTGTCAAAACGGAAAATGTGCAAGACCTTGGCCTCAGCCATTTCTTCCACTTCTAGGAAAGACCTTAATACAAAGGGAAAACCTGGGCCGGTGTGCAAGCTGTGCCCAGGAGGGTCCATCCAGTGTGGTTTATGACACACTACTGCAGCCACTAAAAATCAGGCTGACGTAGACAGAAATTTATTTAGAGAGAGCAGTTCACCATTTGCGTAAAGCAAGAAGTTACAAAACAAGACAGTAAGTGAACTACGCCAGTTTCTTCTGCTTAATGCATTTTAAAGTCAGCATATGTTACTTTCTTGTTTTTACATTTACAATCAGAAAGGATAAGAATGATGTCTCATATTGAGGGGCGGGGAGAAAGCAATATAGTTGGTTCATTGCTGACTTACTAGAAAACACACCAAAAAAATTCACATTCGGAGTGGTGGGAAAAGGGGGGGCCTTTCATTTTCTAATCATTTTCCTCCTTTCTGAAAGTTTCTACAATAAATTTATTATTTATTTTTACATTTTATTTCTTATTTTCTACAATAAATTTATTATTTATTTTTACATTTTATTTTTTTAAGATTTTATTTGAGAGTGTGTGTGTATGTGTGTGTGTGTGAGAGAGAGAGAGATCAGAGCGGGGGGGAGAGGCAGAGGGAGAAGCAGACTCCCTGCTGACCAGGACCCTGAGATCATGACCTGAGCAGAAGACACGCTTAACCGACTGAGCCACCCAGGCACCCTACTTTTACATTGTAATTACAAATATATTACAGCTTTCTGCACCTTGAGTTTTACATTGAGCGATGTCACTGGAGCACTGAACTCCCTTCTCCTTCCCCTGTGGAGTGTCCCACTGGTGGATGCCAGGGTGGATTCAACCCTCTCCCTGTGCTGATGGACACACACTTGTTTCCCGTTCCTTCTACTGCAAACAGTGCTGCCATGAAAATCCCTGTGCTCCGTCATTTGATGCATGTGAGATCCCGATACATCTACAGCTGCAGAGCTACTAGGTCAAAGGGTTTGTGCACTGGCCAAATCTGTCCAAAATCTCCAAACTGCCTTCCCTGGTAGGGCTCCCTGATTTCCACTCTCGCCAGCAGGAGTTATATCCACTGGCTCTTGATTCGTTCCTTAATGCCTGGTACAAGGCTAAATACACAGCAGGTGCCCAATAAGTAAGCCATCAATAAATACAGCCACTACAGCTGGTTTATATTTTTAAAAGGAAAAGGAAAATGGAAGGCAAAACAAAAAGGAAAAAACTGAGTGAAGCAGGAAGAAAAAAAGACAGGAAGGAACAGGAGGACAGCTGCAGGGAAAAGAGAAATGGAAATGCAGACATTGCAGCCCAGTTGCCAAAACAGAAAAGCATTTCTAGAGACTTACCAGGAGACTTGCCCAGCCATTCTGAGCAAGACAACAACGCAGCCTGACACTGCACGTACACACACAGCCCAGCCGTCTGGGACCTTCTAGAACAGGGTCGCCAAAAGGGCTATTCATCCCAGACTCCGTTCACATTTATTTGTATTCCAAAATAAATAAGCGACTTTAGCTTTTGTTTATACAAGACTGACAGTGGGCTCTGTCCCCACGGGAAGGGGCTCCTGGCCTCACTCAATCGCTCTCCAGCCAAGTGAGAGGAGCTACAGATGAGGTGTGCCCAGTGACACGGTTTACAGATCATGTTAAGCACTTTTAGCCAAATCAATGCTCACAAAATGGACCGTCGCGTAACAAGACCCCTGCAAGGAAATCCCAGAGTGAAGGGAACACGAGTAAAGCAAGCACGGCACCTACAAAGTCCAGAGTGGGTCCTCTCCTCCCCCTGCCAGCCCTCAGTCAGCAGGGGGAACACCAGTAGCGGGGGGGGGGGGTACGACTGAGGAATGGTTGGCCAAAATAATTCAAAATTGTAAAGAAACGGTTTGAAGGGACGCCAAGGTGGCGTCCCCCTTTCAGTCATTGGGCATCTGCCTTTGGCTCAGGTCATGATCCCTGGGTCCTGGGATCGAGTCCCATGTTGGGCTCCCTGCTCGGCGGGAAGCCTGCTTCTCCCTCTCCCACTCCCCCTGCTTGTGTTCCCTCTCTCGCTGTGTCTCGCTCTGTCAAATAAACAAATAAGATCTTAAAAAAAAAAAAAAGAACATATGTATTAGTAAAACAGTACGTGTATACAATTTTTGAATGAATGGAGGTACAAATTTTTAAAACGTTTTTTCTAATAGGGTGGCATGAACAAAAAAGTCTGGAGAGCTCCCTTTTGAGCCCTGAAGGTGGTGGCCAGACCTTCACTGTCCCCTCTCAGAGGAGTTACTCGGGTGTCCCCCTCAGGGCCCACCTCCCCCCCAGCTATGGAACAGTGAGGGTGAGCATGTTCTGGGGAGGGGGGCCCAGGCACTATCCCTCGCACATCTACTATTCACGGGAGGAAACTGAGGCTCAGGGAAGTCCTGTCCAGGATCATCACACTGCGGGGCGGGGGGGGGGGGCTGGAATTCAGAAATGGGGCTTCTCTAAATAATATTCTTTTAACCCAAGCACCCCAGGGGTGAAGCTGTTGACAAGCGGATGTCAGGAGACCCTAAGACTGGTCTCTCACCCAGGGACAGGGCTTCATGCCTTTGATTTTTTCATTTAGCCAGCAGTCTCTAATTTTTTCACCTTTTATGATGGAAACTATCAAGCGTCTACAAAAGTACAGGAAATAATGTAATTACACCCTCAGGGCCCTTCACTGAACTTAAACAATTAACAACTCCAACTCCTGTGGCCCATCTTGTTTCCTCTTCCCTCCTACCCACTTCACTGGCTTATTTGGAAGCAAATCTCAGATTTTATCTGTAAACATCTATAAGTTTTACAGGCATTTGGGTTAGTATCTCTAAAAGATAAGGACTCTTACAACACAGACCACAGTAGAACACAATACCACATCTAAATATACAATTCCTTAAGATCATTAACATCAAGTGTTCTAATTTCCCCAATTCTCTTATAATGATTTTTACACCTAATTTGTATACATATATGTATATATTTTTTTCTGATATTGGTAACAAAAGTGCAAAGGACATTAAGATCACTTATAATCCTGCCTTTCAAAGACAACTACTGTTAACTATTTTTTGGGGTTTTTTAAAATTAGATAATTTGTAAATACTTCACATTCTCTCTATTTTCCCATGTCATAAAAATTTTTAAAAATTGGAAGGCCTCATAATATTTCATTGTACACATTTGTAAATAATCCCAAACCCCACTGGGCTCTTAAATTGTGCCCCCCCCTTTGTTCCATTATGAAAATCTTTGTAATAAATATATTTGGTTATATCTCTGTCCTTCAGATACATTCCTAGAAGGAGAATCACTGGGTCAAAAGATAGGTTTGGGGCTTTAAGTTTCTTAGGTTATCTAAGGAGTGAGGTCAGATCTAATGCTGATGTCTTTGTTCTCAGGGATCTGGAAACCTCTCCTGGAGCACACAGCCAGGGGCAGTTCGGAAGGCAGGGAGGAATACACAGAACTAGAGCTATTTTGTGCCACCGAAGAAAATGAAGTGGAGAGAAGGTGCTGGCCCGGCTGACAATGCCTCCCTGAGCATGGGAAGGGCAGGGGCGAACGACCGATCAGGAGGTGCCAAGGGGGTCCCCAGCCATCCGTCAGCACCACCAGCCTCCTTTCGACTTCGGACTCTTACAGCAAACTGCTTCCCCCTTTCTCCCTGTCCTCTCTTCTCAGGAGCACCTCTGGCCTTGTCCTCTATTATCCTGGCTCCTGGCCATCTAGCCCCCCACCCAGGAGGAGCCCCTTCTTTATCATGCCTCTCTGTTCAACTGCTTACAGACTCAGAGCTCCCTTACTGCCCTGGGAAGCACCCATTCTTTGGCCCTGTTTGTGCAACCAGCTAGTAACCTACAGAAGATTCGATCTAAAAGATGGACCATTATTAATGAGCCCACATGTCCCATGTTTGTTTGTCACAAAGATGTAACAGGAAATTGTTAAATGCTTAGCTGACTGACATCAAGATACATTAAGTCTGGGGCTAGCTTTCTAATTAACGTAGTAATCCTATCCCCATCACAAAAGAAAAAAAAAAAAGAAAGCAAGCATTTTTTTTTTACCTTGGTGAGCCCCCAGTGGTAACTGATAATCACATACTGTGTCCAAATGTTTACAAACTATAAAAATCATCCTAGACCTCACATCCAAACCTGAGAGGAAGAAAACCTGAAGCAACATTTGGTTTGGGGCTTATACTGTTCAGGGGAGGAGGTGGAAGAGGGCAAGAATATTACTTGATATGTTCAAACTTGCTCACCCAAACTGGGCTATTAGTTAGAAGAGGGAAAGGACTTAATTACTAAACAATTATTTTTCCTGCCATAAAACAAAAACCAAAACCCTAACAGAGATATCTTGTAATGTCTTCCTCGGTGGTTGGTTGTTTAATGGCTGGAAAAAACAGGGGTAGACCTCTTTCTCTCATGAACACAGATGCCAAAATTCTAAATAAAGATATTGGCAAATCAAATCCAATGATGCGTGGCAAGGATCATACATCATGACTAAGTCAGGTTTATTCTGGTTATGCAATAAATGTTTATGGGTGAACATTCAAAAATCAATCGGTATAATTCAGAATAAAGGCAATAAATCAATCATCTCAACAGTTATTTAAAAAGGATTTGGTAAA
>NC_138378.1:53492369-53516332 GCF_054177405.1 Leptonychotes weddellii
GCCTGGGTGGCTCAGTTGGTTAAGCGACTGCCTTCGGCTCAGGTCATGATCCTGGAGTCCCTGGATCGAGTCCCGCATCGGGCTCCCTGCTCAGCAAGGAGCCTGCTTCTCCCTCTAACCCTACCCCCTCTCATGTACTCTCTCTCTCTCATTCTCGCTCTCTCAAATAAATAAATAAATCTTTAAAAAAAAAAAAAAAGGATTTGGTAAAATGCAACATCTATTCATTATAAAAACTCTTAGCCAACTAGAAAAAGAAGGAAACCTTTTTGATCTGACAAAGGAAATCTACCAAAAAACCACAGTAAAATCATACCTACTGACAACTTTGGAAAGCTTTTCCCTGAGACCTAGAATGAGGCACCAGTTCAACACCGTCCTAGAGGTCCCAGCCAACGAAATTAAGCAAGAACAAGATATAAAATGTACAAGGTGTAGCAGTAAGTAAATAAAACTGCCATTATTCACAGGCAACATACTTATGTGTAAACAGTCCAAAAGAATCTAAAATAAACTATTAGAATGAGTGAATTTAACAAGGCCAATGGATTCAAAAATTATATACAAAATTTACACTATACAAAAATTATCCATACTTGTGTTGTATCATAAAGAATACATCTGGGGCACCTGGGTGGCTCAGTCGGTTAAGCGTCTGCCTTAGCTCAGGTCATGATCCCAGGGTCCTGGGATCGAGCCCCGCATCGGGTTCTCCCCTCTGCGGGAAGCCTGCCTCTCCCTCTCCCACTACCCCCTGCTTGTGTTCCCTCTCTCACTGTGTCTCTGTCTGTCAAATAAATAAATAAAATCTTTAAAAAAAAAAACAATGGAGGGGTAGCCATGTCTCTGGACTGGAAGATTCACCACTATAGAACTGTCAGGTCTTCAAGTGGATCTCTAGATTCAATGCAATTCCATTAAATTCTCAGGAAAAAAGCTAAAGAATAGTCAAGATAATCTTGAAGAAGAACAAAGAACAGAATCATTATTACCAAATATCAACACCTATTAGAAAACTACGGCAAGTATGTCAATGTAGTACTGGAGCACGGACAAACAGACCAAGGGAATAGGAGAGTCCTGAGAGACCCACACATATACCACAGCTCAGTGGGGAAAGACAGTCTTTGCAATAAGCAGTACTGGACCAGCTGGATAATCCATATGGATTTAAAAAAAAGAATCAGACTGTAACACCTCAGACACTAAAAAAAAATTCCAGAAGGATTACAGATCCAAATGTGAAAAGCAAACATTACAGCTTCTAGAAAATAACACTGGATACCAGCTTCCTAACTTGTGTATAGGCGAAGAATCTTTTTTTTTTAAAGATTTTATTTATTTGACACAGAGAGAGAGACAGCTAGAGGGGGAATACAAGCAGGGAGAGCAGGAAAGGGAGAGGCAGGCTCCTGGCTGAGCAGGGGGCCCGATGCGGGGCTCGATCCCAGGACGCTGGGATCGTGACCTGAGCCGAAGGCAGACGCTTAACCACTGAGCCACCCAGGTGCCTCTAGGCAAAGAATCTTTAAACAGGATATAAAAACACTAACCCATAATGGACACTAAGTATACGAAAATGTGTTCAACATCACCAGTCACTAGGGAAATGTATAATAAAATGACAAGGAGATACTACCACAAACCTACCTGACTGGCTAAAATGAAATAAATAAATAAAGAGCTGATAACACCACAGCTGTAGGGACAGCAGTGTAAACTGGTAAGAGCAAAGAGCATTCTGGAAAACGGTCTCACCTGTGCCTATACTATATCCTAGCAAGTTCAAACTTGGGCATATTCCCAACAGAAATGCCTACATAACATCACCAAAAGACATGCATGAGAGCACTTTTTAGTGGCCTTATTTAAACAGTTCCAAATTGGAAACAACTGAGATGTCATCAACAACCCAGTATATTTCTATCATGGAATACTATCTAGCAACAAAAAGGAATAAACTACAGCTACATACAACATGGATGAAACTCCTAACCTTCATGTCGAGCAGAAGGCACCAGACACAAAGGACACATACTAATGATTCACTTGTAAAAGTTCAGAAGTGGAAAAAATTAACCCACAATGACTGGGGGAACAGAGGCAGTAACTGGGAGGGTACCCTAGAGGGTACATAACCTTCGACGTTGTCGGTAATGTTCTATTTCCTGAACTCAGTAAGAGTTACACAGGGGTGTTCCTTTGTGAAAAACTATCAAGTCGTATACTTAATGATTTATGCACTTTGCTTCAATGAAAAGTTTCCTTTAAAACAAATCTAGGTGTTTGCCAGAGGCAAGAGGTGGGGGGTGGGCAAAATGGGGCAACGTGGTGAGAAGGTACAAACTTCCAGTTGTAAGATAAAGAAGTTCTGGGATGTAATGCCCAGCATGGTAACTACAGTAACTACACGGTAACTAATAATATTAATTCATATATATGAAAATTGCCGAAAGAGTAGATTTTAGGGGTGCCCGGGTGGCTCAGTAGGTTAAAGCGTCTGCCTTCAGCTCAGGTCATGATCCCAGGGTCCTGGGATTGAGCCCCAGGAGGGGCTGCTTGCTCAGCTGGGAGCCTGCTTCTCCCTCTCCCTCTGCCTCTCCTCCATGCTCATGCTCTCTCCTCTCTCAAATAAATAAATGAATGAATGAATGAATGAATAAATAAATAAATAAAATCTTTTAAGAGAGAGAGAGAGAAGATCTTAAAACTTCTCATCACGGGGGGGGCGCCTGGGTGGCTCAGTTGGTTAAGCGGCTGCCTTCGGCCCAGGTCATGATCCCAGGGTCCTGGGATTGAGCCCCGCGTCGGGCTCCCTGCTCAGTGGAGAGTCTGCTTCTCCCTCTCCCTCTGCCTGCCTCTCTGCCTACTTGTGCTCTCTATCTATCTGTCAAATAAATAAATAAAATCTTAAAAAAAAAACCAAACACTTCTCATCACGGGACACCTGGGTGGCTCAGTTGTTAAGCGTCTGCCTTCGGCTCAAGTCATGATGCCAGGGTCCTGGGATCGAGTCCAGCATCTGGCTCCTTGCTCAGCAGGGAGTCTGCTTCTCCCCTGCTTGTGCTTTGTGTGTGTGTGTGTGTCAAATAAATAAATAAAATCTTAAAAAAAAAAACAAAAAAACTTCATCACAAGAAAAAAAGATTTTGTTATCTACGTGTGGTGATGGATATAGTTAACTAGACTTACTATGGCAAACATTTATGAAAATATGGAATTATTATGCTGTACACCTGAAACAAATTATGTTATATGTCAACTGTACCTCAATTAAAAAAAAAAATCTAGAACTGACAATGAATTTTCCAGCCTGGAATTATTGGAATTTCCCAATCTTCTCTTTCTTAATAGCCACGATCTTACTGAAAAGCGACACAGAGCAAGGGTTAAGAGCTTGGCCTCTGGAGGAGAATAGCTGGGGTTGCCAGTTAGTTGTCACACGTCTGGAAAAGATTCTTAGCCTCTTTGAGCCTCAGTTCCTATCTATAGCATTTGGGGGATTAAGTATTCAATAAAGGTTAACCATTAATGAAGGCACTTCTTTCTGCTCTCTGCTCTTACTTAGCCTTTTCCAGAGCTCTGGGTCTGGGGCATTTCCGGGGAGATTGGGCCTCCTGGGGAATCTCTGCTCCCTTGGATGCCCCTCTACTCTCTGCTGCTTATCTATCTTAACCTCTTCTCTCCCTAACTGGGACACCAGGGAATCCTGACGTGAAACAACTCAAGGAGAGGTGCAAAAACCCCTTGCCCTGCCCGGCTTCCCTGATCCTCAGATTATGCTCCTGCAGTGAGAACACAAATGTGCGGCCAATCAGGATGGCAGGCTTAAGTTTCTCCAATTTGCAGGAAACAAACAATTCAGTAAATGAGGAGCATCTCCTCAGTTTTAAGTTTCTCTGCCATATATTTTTTTCCCTTAAGCTCTGGCTTCTGTTCCCCTTAATATACACACTAGGACCCAGATAAGATGGTATCTGAATTAGCATGTAATTATCTAGTGGGCTCATTTGACCTCAATGTATTCACAATTCCAAGAAAGGCACCATGCCCGGACAGTGGGGCAGCCTGCCACCTGGGCCAGTATATGAGAACCACCGCAGCCCAAGTTGGTACCCGCGCCCACTGGGGCACCTTTGGATAGTAATAACAATAATTTTTAAAATGGCTAACATTTATTGCATGAGGACAATGGTGCCAGGCACTGAGCTAAGGACTTTATATGCCTTACCTCATTTAGTCCTCACCACGGCCCTCTGAGCTGGATACCATCACTAATGTGGATGGCCAAATCACCAGCAACCAAAGTGAAATTTTTCAGAGACCACGAGTCAGTCACTATTTTGAGCCTTTCGTGAAATAAACTCCACTTGCATAAGCTTTAAACTTATTCTGAGGGAAGTGTGAGGAAAGCTGGACTAATTTTATGTATTTATTTTTAAGATTTTATTTATCTATTTGAGAGAAAGACAGAGCACAAGCGGGAGGGGCAGGGGCAGAGGGAGAGGGAGAGAGAACCCCAAGCTGACTCCCCGCTGAGCACGGAGCCTGACCAGGGGCTCGATCCCACAGACCCTGAGATCACGACCTGAGCTGAAACCGAGAGTCGGACACTCAACGCCCTGCACCATCCAGGCGCCCCTGGACTACTTTTAAAGCAGGACTCAGGTAACTGTGCATGTGTGCATACATGCATATGTGTCCGGGTGTGAGAGTCTGCTTGCAGGGGTAACTGTGTGAGTCTGCTTGCCTGTGTGTGGGGGTGAAGTGTGTGTTTAAGCATGCCTGTGTGGGAGTGGGGGTGTGTGTGTGTATGTGTGAGCCTGTCCTTGTGTGTATTTGGTGGGGGAAGGCATGAGTGTGTGTGGGAGTAAGCCTGCCTGGGGTTGGGGGAATGGAGCAGCTCCTGGCTGCCTGCTGGCCAGAGATCTGGCGTTCCAGAGAGCCCGGGGAAACCAGTCTTTCAAGAACCCTGCCCAGGTCACAATAAATCAGCCCTGCAGCATGGAAGCGACTCTGACTATAACCTCTGGGGAATGCTCCAGCAACACCAAGTTTAACCCCCAGCAAAACAGGCTGGCGGCTAAAACAAAAAACAAACAAACAAAAAAAACCCAACAACAAAAAACCAGGCTGGAGGCTGCACACCCCAGCCCTCCGGGCTCACCTTTTCATCAGCCACACAGTGCAGCCCAGCCCTCAGTCTGGGGATACCCTCCAAGATGCTCCTCCCAAGAAGCCCAGGGACAGAAAGGGATTTCTTGTCTTATCAGAGGAGAAATCTGAAGAACCAATCTAAACTGGTTTCCAAAAGCAGGGCAGTATAGACAACGGTTTCCACGTGAAAATACATATGAGTGGCTAATAGGAAACTTTACACGGCTGTAAAATGAAAATGGTTTTGATCTTGCTGTTTGTGACGTGACTTTGAGAGTCAATTTCTAAAAAGGTTATTGTAATAAATCAAAATATTTAAAAGTAGTTCTCTCCAGATCACAGGTTCATGCGTTGTTTTTGTTTAGATGTGTGTGTTTTCTAAAGGTCTGAAAATGAGATGTATCTCTGGGGCGCCTGGGTGGCTCAGTCGGTTGGGCATCTGCCTTCGGCTCCGGTCGTGATCCCAGCGTCCTGGGATGGAGCCCTGCATCATTTGGGCTCCTTGCTCAGTGGGGAGCCTGCTTCTCCCTGTCCCTCTGCCTGCCACTCCCCCTCTCCCCCCGCTTATGTGCTCTCTCTCTGTTAAATAAATAAATAAAATCCTTAAAAAAAAAAATCAGATGTATCTCTTATAATAACCACTAGTAAAAAGAAAATCGTATAACAAATGGAACAAGGATAGACTCAGGAGTCCAGACTTCAGTCTGTGGAATGGACCAGGAGTCCTTTATGCAGCCACAAAGCCTTTCATGACAGGTTGTCTTGGCACACTCAGGTGTGACGAGAGGGGTAACCTGAGGGACAGGATGGGCCAGCTCCTTGTCACAGGGCTGTGTCTGACAGCGGACGGAGAGGCTCAGAGAAGGAGAGGAGGGGGCTGGACCAAACGGCAGCTGTGCCCCATTGTCTTCGCTGAGGGCCATCTCGGGCACCCCTGGCAAATTCCTAACTCTCATATCCACAGAAAGGGCTGAGAAGCAGTCGAAACATGTGGAAGCAGTTTTACCCGAAGTTGGTATCAACGACTGAGAAGCTCAATTCTCATCCTGTGGTCTTGTCCAAGTTCTCCCAGAACAAGAGGCGCAGAACTGGAAAAATGTCGTGTCTCTCCACCCTTGAAGATCCAGTGGGAATGCCACCTCCTTTGGAGTGTCTTCCCTGACTTCTACTGACCAGAAAGGCGTCCGCTTCCTGGAAGGCCCTGCCCCTTACGCATTTCTCCTGTAGGAGTGTTTTTGTGTTTCTGTGCACTCAAGTATTTTCAAGGTTAAACATCTGTTCAGTACCCCCCTGTCCTGAAAACTCTGGAGCTGGGCTTTCCAACTGAAAATGTAAGACTTTTGAAAAGTAAACAACAATGTGATCTTGGTGTGATCTAAGCTCTTATTTGGGCTTAGACACAAGCCATTGCCTTCCGGGGCACAAATAAGAGCTTTAGGGCGAGATCTGTCAAAAGAAGGCTGAGGAAGCGGCTCTCAGTGCGGGCCCCTCTATGGCAGCTGGTCCAGCGGCCGAGCGAGGCCAGCGAGGGAAGAGCTGCAGATGCCTGCTGGCCAGCACCCGATCACGCTACCCACGGCGGCCACGCTCCATGCCCGCGAGCGCCTCACAAAGAGAAAGGGCCCAGGAGCCTGGCCAGCGTCTTGTCAGCTGCCCGGCGGGCACCTCCGCCCTAGCAGGCGGCTCCAGTCCCTCTTGCAGATACTCTTGCCCCCGGGGCAGCTTCTCAAGAGCAAGTCGCCAGCTCAGCTGGAGACTGTTTCCAGGTGGAGCTGCTGTGGGAGACCAGGTGGGTGGCTACCTGCACTTTCCACTCTTGAGGCGGTCCTCTCCCAGCATCTTGCGACTTAACTGTCCCGGCCCCACAGTCTGTGCTTGGCCCTCACCCTATCTGGCTTCCCCAGGAGGCTCCCCAAACCACGCCTGCTTGGCTCTTTGTCATCTCTCCGAGGAGCCACTTTAATGGGGCTTCTACACGCTTCGCATGTGCTGCCGGCTCTCGGCTGACTCTCAAGCCTTTAACCCTGGTCCTGGCCTTACTCCCAAGTCCCACATGGGCACTTTCACCTGCACGCTTGCCTGGACGGACCGCGCCCTCGTGCTGTTTTGTGTGGTCCAGGACCACACCATCATCTGAGAGCCTGCCAGAAAGACACCCTCTTAGGCCACACCCCAGACCCACTGAGTTCACCTCTGCGTTTTAACAAAACATCTAGGCAGTTCGGGTGCACGTTTCAGTGTGAGAAGCTCTGGTAAGCACAGAGGAGTCCAATAAAGGGTCACACTGCTGTAATTTACTACCACCACCAACCGCCCCCCCCCCCCCGCAACCCTCCAAACTGTCTCTGCTTCTCCCTCTCCCCACTTCTGTTAAATGACAACATCATCAACCTGAAGCCCTAGCTAGAAAGCTCAGATATTCACAATTGCTTCCTGGTCCTGACTCCAACATCTCCGAAGTGACCACCGAGTCCTGTTATTCCGACTTCAGAAGCATCTCACGGGCCCAGGCCTTCCTCAGCCCCACTGCACCTACCTGAACCGGGAACAGTAAGCTTTGTTTACAAGGTCTGTCTCCCTGCTAGACTTGAGAGTTCTGTCAACAGGGCTGTTTTAGTCCTCTCTGACTCCCAACAGCGAGCACAGTGTCTGACACCACAGGCCTCAGAAAATTAGATGTTTGTTGCAACAAATGAATGAACAAGCAAACAGAGGGAAATAAGATACTTAAAAGTGTGTCAGATGGTAGGAACCAAAAGTGAATGCAAAAATTATGCACTGTTCCTGACTTGATAAAGTTGTTTCAGGAAGAAAAAAAGTATGTGGGAGAAGTGTGATGTGGCACAGATGGAAATATGGGAGGAGTTTTCAACAAAAATATTTCTAGCTTTTTCCCCTTCAATATGTAAACACGCTAACTTTCTATGAGGCCACTAATAGGTCCAAAGTCACCTCATGGGTCGGAGACCAAGCTGGGTGGAGTTTAAACCCAAGTCTTTACAAGGGACTAGATGGTCATAAAGTAGGTGGGGACAGATAAGATGACTACAGATGAGCCCAGTGCCTGAGAGGGACAGGAATGTCACAGAGGGAGGGACAGCGGAAAGCTGGAAGGTGGGCTTCATTGTGGGGCTGGAGCTTCTGACTTCTACTTGGGAGAGTTTATTCATTACTCTGCCTCCAGGGTCTGGGAGGGCATCTTTGGTAAAAGAAAAATGCAACTGGGCCAGGAGGAGCCCAGGGAGCCTCTGTTCTAAGATCTCAAGCTGTAGACAAAGTCAACCACAACACTCCATGCTGCAAACAGTTCCAGGCGAGGTGTAAGTTGAAGGACCAAGGTCAAATGGCATGAGCCTCTCAGTGGCCTTACAGCTCTAGCCAACCAGATGGTCTAACTCCTAGGTCCTGTGGTGCCTAGCTCCGTGTCTTGCACAGAGAGTATGAGGTTCAATAAATACCTAACGATAAATGCCTTGAGTTGGGAGGCAAAGCAGCTGGGAAGCTGTAAGCCTGCCTTAGTCTCCAAGGGAAGTTCAGCCCCATGCCTGCATGGACTCCCGGAGCCTGTCTCTAAGTGTGTACGTAGAAGCATCTTCATGACTCACATTAATGAGGGAAGCTATGTACATGCCTGATGGTCAAAAACCGCTTATTCACAGAAACTGAGACAAAGGAAAGGGGAACCGTGCATCACTCTCAAGACCCCAAACTCTGCTTCTCGGTCCCTGAACCATTAATATATATGTCATCGTAGGAGCCCCTCCTGTCTTCCTCGGTGCAACTAGAAATATCAAGTTCCCTGGATATCGGCTCCTCAACATTCTAGCACTATGGAAGGGGATAATTCTGTCCCAAATCTAACAGATCATTCATTCACACAGTGACCTTTTATTGAGATCTTATCTTACTATGTGCCAAGAACCATTCTAGGGGCTAGGGATATGCCAGTGAACAATACAAAGAGCTCTGCTCTTTGGAACTTAATATTCTAACAGAGGAGACAGACAATAAACAGCATAGTAGATTTGTAAATTACGGAGTTGTTAGAAAGTGATTTGTGCTATGAGAAAAAGAAAAATTAGCACAGGGTAGAGGAGATGAGGAAGGTCGGGGAGGATGGGAGGTTATAGTTTTATTTTTATTTTATTTTTTTAAGATTTTATTTATTTGGGGGCGCCTGGGTGGCTCAGTTGTTAAGCGTCTGCCTTCAGCTCAGGTCATGATCCCAGGGTCCTCGGATTGAGCCCCTCATCCGGCTCCCTGCTCGGCGGGAGGCCTGCTTCTCCCTCTCCCACTCCCCCTGCTTGTCTTAAAAAAAAAAAAAAAAAAGGATTTTATTTATTTATTTGACAGAGAGAGACAGCGAGAGAGGGAACATAAGCAGGGGGAGTGGGAGAGGGAGAAGCAGGCTTCCCACTGAGCAGGGAGCCCGATGCGGGGCTCGATCCCAGGACCCTGGGATCATGACCTGAGCCGAAGGCAGACGCTTAACGACTGAGCCACCCAGGAGCCCCAGGAGGTCACAGTTTTAAATAGGGCACCAGGAAAGCCTCACTGAGAAGGTGAAGCTGAAGCAGACACAAGGGAGGGGAGAGAGTGAGGCCTACAACATCTGGGGGAAAAACATTCCAGCCTGAAGGAACAGCCAGGGCAAAGGCCCTCAGGCGGGAGCATCCTGGTGTGTACAAGGAACAGCAAGAAGGCCGGCAGGGCTTGTCTGTCATTCATTCATTGCTCATTCTTTCGTTCATTCATTCATTCATTCATTTAACAAACACTTACTAAAGACCCATCCCTTTCCAGGCACTGAGTGGTGAAAACACTAGTAAGGTATGATCCCTACCCACGAGGAGCTCATAAAGCTGGGGAGCAAGGAGGAGATAAAATGATCTTAAAAGAGGATTACACGCAGAGCAGAAAGACTCTGGCAGAGGTTAGGGACCTTACCCAACTTGGAGAGTCCACGGAAGCATAGGAAAGACCCTCAGGGAGATGCTTGGCTACACCTGGCAGGCCCCCAGCTCTTATTTTGATGCTGCTGACAGTGCTAGCCACGTAACCTTGCTCCCTTGTTTTTCTTAGCTACAAAAGCCTTCCAAACACCAGATTTGTAAAGAGAATCTTTTAAGATGCAGATGTAAAGTGTTTGCCATGTCCAAGAGGGCCTCACACTAAAAAGGTAAATGCCAGATGAAAAGATCTGGGAGAGACCATACGGGGGGCAGCCCAGAGTGGCAATGAGTTAGGATGGAACCACAAAGCCCCAGGGTGTGTCCATTAGGGGTGACCATCATATCACACTCACACCTTCAAGGCTTCATGCTGCCCTGGGTAGACTGTGCCTGCGTTTCCACGGAATTAGCAGCACCCCCTCCAGGGCTAGGGCTAGGGCTAGGGCTAGGGCTAGGGCTAGGGCTCGCGCTCAGGCTCAGACCACCAGCCTCTGTTAAGGAGACTCCAGTGAACTAAAATGTACATTTGGAGAATTCCACTCATCCGAGCTCTGGCCTGAAAGATCCTGTTTTCTCAGCTTCCTGAAGTGGTACTCCTTTTTACAAGCTGAGTCCAAAGATGCCCCTGCCAAGACCCAGGAAGCTCCCACCGGACAAGAGCTCAGCCCTCCTGATCAGGGGCTGGGAAGCCTGGCCAAGCCGATCCATACCAGTTGGCTCCAGATCCAAGCTGAACGATGCAAACGTGCTTGCTGGGTGTGTCACCAGCAACCGTCCCAAAGACCATAGAGGTGGTGAGCAGGAAGCCGCCCTGGTGAGGCCTAACCAGGTTCCTGACCAAACAACATGGGAGAAGTCTTCAGGGCCAAGAGGCTGCAGGGTGGGGCTAGGGCACAGATCCTCACTTCTCTACTCCAGGATCGGCTACCTGGGAGAAACAGGTTCCTGGGCCTGCACCTGCAAAGCTCCCCCAGCACGGTGCCATCACCACCAGATGTCCAGGTCCCTTCAGTCTCTCTGCAATGAGGCCACCTTACCAGGCTGTCTCCCACTTGGACTTCTATGACTCGAGTCCTTCTCAGTTCTGATGCTGAGATTCACTCTGCCTGTCCCTCTGAAAAAGGGAGGGTATCAGTATCCCACTCTGGCCCTGACCAGAGCATCTTTTCAGCGCAAACCGGGCAAGGCCTGCTCCTACCTATCCCACCCCATCACCACTGACCCATCCAGTTCCAGGCTCTCCCCTCCCCATCTGAGGCTTGCTCCCTGCTGGAGTGCCCTGGGCTGGCAGGCTGCCTTAGCCAGCAGGAGCTCTACCTATGGGGAAGGGAAGCAAAGTCCTGGATTTAAGATGTGCGCCCTCCCCTCCCCCATTCCTTTGTAAAGAGCTTCCCTTTCTGCCTCCTCACTCCCTGTGGCCTAGGAGGGTTTTACTCCATAATTGGCTTGTTTACTGCCACTGAGGACTTCTGAGTGGCAGAGGTGGGAGGAAAGTTTTGTTGGAAGTAAGGAAAGGGGTGTGTGCCCTGAGCTTTGAGGCTGATGAGTAAAACCTCCAAGTGCCTCTCTAACTACCTGAGAACTGGCCAAGAACCCATGTGAGAAAAAAAACACAAGGCACTGCAAGGCCAGCTGACGATTTCCAGCAGCAGACCACAGGAGGGAAGCTTATGTTTGGCGACTGGGAAAAGACAGAACAATAACCAAAACTTGATCTGCTTGCTTCTGCAGAATAGTCGAAAGCATTACTTGGCACTGTTCTGAGTGGGGAGCCAACCAGAGACCTCCTAATTCAGCTTCTGTGGGTTAGGAGCTCCAGAAACATCACTCTTGCTCAAAAACTTCCGAGAGCGCCAAGCTCCAAGCAAACGCACCGCCCTGTCTTCAGGTGCTTCCCAAGGCCCCAGATGACTCAGCCTCTCCCCACTGACCACCGAGCAGCAGACTCAAACCCAGCTCAATAGGACCACCTGCTGGGCCACAAGCACATCCTTTGCTTCCCCACTCAGGTGCCCTGCTCCTTGTGGGGCTCCCCCTGCCTGAGGCACAAGGTTTCAGGCTCTCCCTTCAACGCTCCCTCCCCCTGTGAAGGTTTTCCCAGGGCCCCAGCCCCTTCCCCATCTCACCCCAATCAGATGTGTGGCCCCACACTGTAATCTCCATGGCCTCTTTTAAGGCCTTACTCTGTCCTGCTTCAGTAGCTCCCTGAGGCCTTGCTCCATCCCTCCAAGTGCACCAGCGTGTCTCGGCTCTGATTCACCTGGAGCACAAAGCACAGTACCTGGCAAACGGCAGATGCTTATGAACTGTTCCTGCTGCCCCAAATGCCATTCACCTCAGAGGCACAGGAAGCGATGGGCAAAGGGACAGTCACACCAAAACACTTAAGACCAGCCGACACAAAACAGGCAAGGGAACGAGAAGCGTCACAAAGCCAGTTAATGGGGAGAGCTCCATCAGGCCTTACCCTTCTTGAACTCCTCCAGCATGGCATCCAACTTGGTGTCATGGAAGACGAAATGCACTGGGTGGTTATAGAAGCGGGTGATGGTCTTGAGGGGGGTGCAGTCATCAGGGTCCACGAAGGCCAAGTCTTTGACATAGAGAATATCTACAATATTGGACTGCTCGTCTTCAAACACGGGGATGCGGGTATAGCCGCTCTCCATGATCTCTGACATGGTATTGAAGTCCAGGATGGCATCGCTGCGGATCATGAAGCAGTCTTGGAGCTGGGTCATGATATCCTCCACGGTTTTGGTCCGTAGCTCCAGGGCACCCTGGATCATATTTAGCTCCTCTTTCACCAGGTCGTTATAGGGCTCCGTTACCTTCAACATCTCCATCAGCTTCTCCCGGTTGTAAACGGTGCGAATCTCCTGGCCCAAAACAAAATCCAGGAGCTTGCTGATGGGGAAACTGAGGGGGAAGGTGACTAGCATAAAGAATTTGGTGAGAATGATAGTGTTGGCACCCACAGCCAGGCCGTGTCGGGAGCACAAGGCCTGAGGTACGATCTCCCCAAAGATGACAATGCCAATGGTGGAAGAAGCCACCGCCATGAGCCCAGACCCAATGAGGTTGTCTAGAAGGATGGTGAGGGACGTGTTGACCAGCACGTTTCCCAGAAGCAGCGAGCAGAGTAAGTAGTTGCCCTTGCGCCGGATGGGCTCGATCTTGCGGGCATAGCGCCTCTCCTTCTGGGTGCCACAGTTCTGCACGATGCGCAGCTCCATAGGGTCCAGGGCCATAAGCCCCAGGTTGAGGCCAGAAAATATGCCCGACAGCACCAGCAGCACCATAATGAGGAGGATGTGCAGCCAGAGGGGCAGGAACCTCCCAGCCTCCTCTACCATGAAGAGCAGCGAGTCCTTATCGGTCCACCTCTGCCAGGGCCCATCCACCCCGGCCCGGGTGCACAATGCATACAGCTTCATGTTCTCGCTCCTCCGGAGGAACTTAGTGAGCACCACCAGCATCCCGGACGTGTTCCCGCGGCTCACGTTGACCAGCTGCTGGACGACCAGGTCCTTGGTGAGCTCGGGACAGTTGGTGGAGTTGTGGATGGCCTCGGAGTTGTCCACCTCGGTGAAGGAGATCAGGTTGCTGGAGATGGAGCCCAGCCTCTGGCCGTACAGCCTCAGGTTCACCGTGCTGCCTTCGGACACGAAGATGATGCCATCCGCGTTCATCCCACACGATTTGTTGCAGCTCGCCAGCCTCATGCCCAGGATGGCGCCCCGCTGGGGGTCGCCCTGGCCCCGGGCCCCCCGCGCCCACATCAGCACCAGCAGCAGCAGCGCCGCCAGGAGGAGGCGCCCTCGGGCCGGCCCGCCGCCCGGGCGCCCGCCCCCGCCCACCGGCGCCATGTTGCTCCGGCTCGGCCGCCGCCGCTCCCCGCGCCCCGCCGCGCGGCCCCGCTCCCGCCGCCGCTCCTGCCGCTTCGCCGCCGCCGAGCCAACTGCCCGGGCCGCCGGCCTGACGTCAGGTCAGCGCCCCGCCCGCCCCGCCCCGCCGACTCACGCCCCTCATTTGCATGGGAGACCCCGCCTCCGGGCGCGCGGCTCCAGTGCCCGCCCTTAAGGGGGTCCCGAGCTTAAGGTGGAGCGGCGCCTGAGCGCGGGAGCCGCGGGCGGACGCTCGCCCCGCCCTTCTCCTCGCACGCCCTTTCCCGCCGGCCTTTCCGGCCTGCTGGGCGTCGGTGCGGCCGGGTCTCCTGCGCCGGGCCTGCACGCCTGGCCTCGCCGTTCCTCTGCTGCAGTCTAGCCGGGCGTCGCGTGCTGGGCTCCTTCCCCAGAAAGCTGTTGCTCGGGGCAGGGTGGCCCTTCTCTGCAGGCACCTCGGAAGCAGCACGGCGTTGTGCCGGGGCAGGCGGGGGTGGGGGTGGTGGTGGTGGATGATTTTCCTGATATAAAGAAAGAAAAGGGGAACCTGAGGGTTGAGGCCTTCAGGTCCACCGGAATGGCACACTGGCCCTTGGAGACTTTTCTGGCCTGGGAGTATTGTTGCCGACCTTGTCCCAAGGCCAGAAGTAGGTTCCCGGGGCCTAGCCCCCAGGCCGACACCCCTCGGCCACTGACTACCTGGTGGGAGGAGAATCTGGGGAACTAAGGATATAGAAGGGACTAGCAGATGGAAGCGTCAGGGTCTGGCCCAGGCTCTTCTCATGCCATTTCCATTTAGGACACAAATACTGAGCACCCACTATGTGCCGGGTGGACACTTGTTCCAGGCTCTGACAATGTAGCAGTGAACAAGCCAAAGTCCCTGCCCACTTTTTACAGTCAAGAGCAGAAACAGACCATCAACAAGTATCCTTTGAACAACCCTAAGAGGTAGTGTTATTTGTCCATATAACAGATGAAGAAATTGAACCTGGGCACAAATCGGAGTCCCCCCACATTGCTATTTTAAGAAGAGGCTTGTGTGACTGGTAAGGCACATTGGAGTGTCTTTCAGCTCTAAAATGGGGGTAAGAATAATAATAGGGCACCACCTCTCCAAGCTTATGGGAACAACTGGCCTAGGCATTGAACAGGACAGGAGAACTCTGAATGTTCTATGTAGCTGATGTTGTTGCCTGCCCTACGGGACCAAACCCCTAACCCCCAATTGTGGTGGTGACTGGCCAGCTGGGGCAGACACGTGAAAATGAGCTGAGAGGTGTGGCGCCAGGCCTAGCCCTGAAATGACTGCTTCCTGGAAGGCCCTACCTTGGTGTCAGTTAGCAACTATGAATTGAGCACTAAGCACTTAGGAGGTGTGGGGAAGACCACAGCCGCCTGCCCTGTCAAGGGGAAGGAGACAGACAGACCAACGTCCTTACAATAATTGCAGAGGTGCACTGAGGGGAGAATCAGGTACCAGGTTGACCACTGGGTCTCAGAGCAAGTATTCTGCCAGCCCTGGAGACACAGAAGCCATTTTACTCTCTCCCTGCACAAACACTTGTGTTTTATTTTTCTCGTGGTATACTGCTTGCCAATAAAAGCAGCAATCAATACCAGCCAGAAAGAGCCTAAGCAGAGAGGAACAATCAGGTACAGTGTCATGGGAGGGGACGTGGTGGTAGAGAGGCCTGATTTAGCTAAGTACTGTTAGCAGGGGTAGAGGGTCCTGCATACTAGGCCAGACTGAAGCAGTCCCTTGCAGACAGGCACCTCACTTCCCATTCCACAGTGAGCATCTAGCAGGCCAGTTTGGTAAGGAACAGGAGCCTTGGGATGGGCACTGGCCAAGACAGAACAAAAGCAGAAAGAACCTTTGACTGGCTGTTCCCTCCCATCTCCACTGACCAGGAGGAACCATCTGCATCACCTCAGAGAAAGCCCAGCTCTCAGAGAGGCTTCTGCCTACCCCACCTCATCTCTTTCCAGCCAGCTTTAAGACTAAGGCCCTCCCCCATGGTACTTAGAGACTTTGCCATTCTATTATCGACTAATCGGCTATTTTTATTTTGCCCTTTTCAAACTGTCTGTGCTCAGAGCTCTTTATGTATACACTGAGTCCAACGACAAGCCAACAAAGCGAAGGAAAAAATAAGCTGTTGAGATACTTGGGTAAAAGTGGGAGGGGTGGTGAGGGTCTGGTAGGAAGAATTAGTTTCTGCTAAAGTTCATTTAATTCCATTCATCCACCATTGCATTTACGTGCATACTTAGATGAATAGAACAGATTCAACGGGGCCACTGGGTGGCTCAGTCGGGGTTAAGCGTCTGCCTTCAGCTCCAGTCATGATCCAGCCCCTTGGGCTCTCTGCTCAGCGGGGAGTTGGCTTCTCCCTCTCCCTCTGCTCCTCATCCCTGCTTGTGCTCTCTCTCTCTCTCTCTGTCAAATTAATAAGTAAAATCTTACCAAAAAAAGGGAAAAAAACAGATTCAATGAAGTAAAGATACAAAACTCTTTGTTGCCCACCCAGAGCCTTCAATCCAGCAGAGGAGACAAGAATCTCTCCACCAAAGTTAAAAGCACTATAACTTGGAAAATGTCTGAGGAGGTATTTGAGGTCCAGACCAGTGTCCAGGTTCTCTCCCTGCCGGGTTTCTATCCCTGATGAGAGCATTTAACCTTTCCTCATCTGCAGAGTTAAACCTTTCCCACCGAGTGGAGGGGACAACATGGAGATGGAGGTCTATGTGTGTGAAGAGTCAGGAAGCCTGGACAAACGTGTGGCTTCCGTGCACCAGGCCATGAGAACTGTAGAAAGTGATGTGCGAATGAGAAGTCTGTCTCCTTTGAGGGTCAGACCTGTTTCTCGGCCCCAGGGTGGAAGCCCTTATTCACCTGTCTCCATTCGCAAGTAAGGAGTTCGGTGGTCTCAGAGGGGTCTGATACCTGACTCCTGAGCAGCTCAAAGCACTCCATTCATGACTTTTGGACCTGACAGGTTTCTGGACTCTATGGCAGTATGTCCACACCCCCAGGGTTGAGCCCACGCCTTTCCGGTCCTGTGCAGGGAGACAGACTTAAAAGTCTATTGCCCCTTCTTTTGTACCTGGCATGGTGCTGATGCTGAGGATCCAGTGGTGAACAAGGTCCTGAATTAGTAACCTGGGACCCCTGGCACCACTCCCTACAGGCTGTGATCCTCCCAGGCTGCTTAGTCCTCTTCAACCTCTGGGTGCCCAAGATGGGGAGCTGCTGCTTCTCGGGCAGCAGCTCCCCATCTGCTGGTGGAGCTCAGAGCCTGTGGCCACCAGGGCCCCACAAGTCTCTCGGAGGATGCCCAGGTCTTGGGGTTCAAGAGCCTGGCTGGGGGCGATGCAGTGGCCTGTTCCCCAGCTGTCTGTTAAGTCTGCAATACCCCTGAGCATTTGCAGGTTATATCTGTGCTACTAAGTTGTCTGGGGAGAGAAGGGGCAGTCATCCCTCTGCAGAGGCACAGAGCAAGCATGGGATTAGCTGAGATGGTACCTTAGCTCAAATCCCAACTCAGGTCACCCCAACAGGTGGGGGCATGAGGACCTGGTGTCATTTTCTACCTGAGACAGACACTTCATTAAGCTGAGGAGGGGATGAAAGCGTCAGATCAGGGGATCCAGGCCCATTAAAGGATGTGCCCGTGACAGGAAGTGGAATGCCAGAGCAGCAAAGGGGAGGAAGCATTTGTATTAATCGGGTCGGCTTCAAGGCTCCATGGCCAGAGGACAAATTGTTCTCCTTTGGGACAGGATCACAGCAGGCGGGATGCCCCGCCGTGGGGGTTCCGGCACAGCTCAGGAGGCACACTGTGGGGCTGGCTCTGCCAGGGATTGCCTGTGTGACCTGGGACTCTGGGACATTCTGGAGTGCTGAGTGAGGTGATGCCTGGCCCATGGTAAGAGCCCAATAAACATGATCCCTAACCATGATGGTGATGGACATGACAGGGCTAGGATTTTTGGAGGACACTCAGATTTCTTCAGCTCCATTGTGTCTCCATCCAACCCCATCCACTGTGTTCTTGTTCTTTCCCTTCCCTTTCCTGCAGAGAGAGAAAATCCGTAGAGGATGGTGGGGAAGAAGAGACTAAACAAGACCACATCCTGGACTCCTTGGGCCTCGGGGCTAAGGGAAGAAAAGAGGCTGGGGCACAGGTAGAACCACTGGAGGTAAGACAGGGGTCTGCGCAGTGCCTTCGGGCTCTGGGGCTCAGGCTGCAAAAGCTGGCAAGTTGGGGAGAGGGAAGCCTATCACTGGGATCTAGGAGACCTGATGGCCCATGAGGCAAGGACTGCTGGGGAGCCCGCTGCTCGCAGCTGGGCCCCTGTGAGGAGTGCCAGGCAGTGCAGGGTCTGGGGGAGGCCCAGCGGGCCCAGGACTCTGCCTCCTCCCCTTTCTGCTTCCCTCCTCCTCTCGTGCACTGGAGCTCCCCCCCTCCCCCACCATTGGCCACCCTCCCCCTTTCCCAGGACTGGCTACCCCAGCAAGCTTTTCCTTCTGCCTCCCAGAACACAAAGACCCTTTTTTATGTTAAGAGATTCACTGTTAATCGCTGAAGAAAAATAAGGAAGAACAAGATAACAGGCACTGAGTATTTACAAAAGCTTAAGAACAAAGTTCCTGGAGTCATTGTCCTTCTGTTTCTGACCCTTTTTCTTAGTTGGCAAATGGAAACAGGCCGTAGCAGAAATGCCCTGGGCTCTGTCCCTTATCAGCTGGTGAATTGGGGCCAAGTGCTTGACCTCTTAGGGTCTCAATTTCTCCATTTTTAAGATGGGGATCAAGAGACCCTTGTGTCGGACTAAAAGTACTAAATGAGCCCAAGTTTGGTAGCGCTGCTCCTAAATGTGTTTCTTTTCCTTCCCTCAGACTAGGACTTTCACATTACATTTCATTCATTTATTCATTCCTGTATCTTTATCTTTTTATTGGGCTTTTAAAATTACCAAAGCGGTACATGTTCACTGCCACAAATTCAAAGTATAGAATAGAAAACACATGGGCGCCTGGGTGGCTCAGATGGTTAAGCGTCTGCCTTCAGCTCAGGTCATGATCCCAGGGTCCTGGGATCGAGTCCCTATTGGGCTCCCTGCTCCTTGGGAGCCTGCTTCTCCCTCTGCCTCTCTCTCTCTGTCTCTCATGAATAAATAAATAAAATCTTTGGGCGCCTGGGTGGCTCAGTTGGTTAAGCGACTGCCTTCGGCTCAGGTCATGATCCTGGAGTCCCGGGATCAAGTCCCGCATCGGGCTCCCTGCTCTGCAGGGGGTCTGCTTCGCCCTCTGCCCTCTTCCCTCTCGTGCTCTCTGTCTCTCATTCTCTCTGTCTCAAATAAATAAATAAAATCTTAAAATAATAATAATAATAAATAAATAAATAAATAAAATCTTTAAAAAAAAAAAAAATAGAATAGAAAACACAGGGTCCCCTTCCTCCCCTATGCCACTGCCCAGAGATTGTTTTTCTGTAATCTGTCACCCTCTGCTTCTTCATTTTCTCCTTGTCCCCACTCTGCACTGGAGGCCATTTCCCACTGGGTTGAGAGTTCCTCAAGGACAAAAACTATGTCATAGTCATCTCTGTATCCGGCATGCTTGGCATTCCATATGCATTTGTGGAATGAGTTGGATTTCCCTTAAAAAGGAGGTAGGAATAATCCTGTTGGGGGCCAGGAATGGGAAATGAGGAGGAAGCTTTTAGCCAGTAGCTTTATTTATAAAATTGCAACCGAGAAAACGGTCTCATGAAACTACATTTACCCCTTGATATAATTTCCACTCTAACCTACGTCTAAAAAAAAAAAGTCTGCTTTTCAACCAACTAAATTGATTTCTTGACTGAGCTTCAATTTGAATAATACTCTCATGCATTGCTCATGGGCATACACTGGAATTCTCTTTTTTTTTTTTTTTAAAGATTTTATTTATTTATTTGACAGAGAGAGACACAGCGAGAGAGGGAACACAAGCAGGGGGAGTGGGAGAGGGAGAAGCAGGCCTCCCGCTGAGCAGGGAGCCCGATGCGGGGCTCGATCCCAGGACCCCGGGATCATGACCTGAGCCGAAGGCAGACGCTTAATGACTGAGCCACCCAGGCACCCTGGAATTCTCTTTGGAGGAGCCTTAGGAGGGCTGGTGGGAGTTAGAATGTTCTCTGTGTGAATGACACCCACAACCACAGTGCCTGGCATAATCCACATGAGGCAATAAATCTCCCCAGGCAGATCAGTGAGGCAAGTGCCTGATTACTGAATCTTATTGTCTGCCAGAGTGGGAGACAGCCTTTGAGATTTTCATTCCCGAGTGTCCGGATTTCTGCAGGTTTGTCCAAAACAATTGCCGAGGCACCAAATAACCTGTGGAGCCTTTAACAACTGGCTCATCCCACACTGGGCCTTGGGGCCTTTATCTCCAACATGAGGGGATTAGGTCAGATAATGAGGTTCTGTCCTTATTTAAATTCTCTGATGTATTAATTTTCCTAGGCAACCAAGAGAGGAAGGTAAAGGTGAAATCAACAAGATCAGTTGTAGTGGGCAACTGTTGCTCTGAGTTGTCCAGCTTCCTGTCCCCTTCTTCAGGGAACAGTACCTCCCTATTCTCTGGAGACCTGTCCTACCTTCTTTCCCATGGGTTCTAGTGGAGACGGACAACGGACCAGGCCTGGACAAAAGTATCTCAGGCCCTGTCAATTGACCGAGGGTGGACAGGACACCAAGAAGGGCCAATCAGGAGTCTGGTGTGGGCTTTTATATGGGGAGAGGGTCCCTAACTGGAGATCAGAGGCCTCGAGCTCTCTGGGGCTATGTCTTCTCTCCCTGTTGACTGCAGTCTTTCTTTTTTTAAAGATTTTATTTATTTATTTGAGAGAGAGAGAGAGTGAGAGAGAGAGCATGAGAGGGGGAGGGTCAGAGGGAGAAGCAGACTCCCCGCTGAACAGGGAGCCTGATGTGGGACTCGGTCCTGGGACTCCAGGATCATGACCTGAGCCAAAGGCAGTCGCTTAACCACTAAGCCACCCAGGCACCCTGCAGTCTTTCTTTCTTAGCTTTACCATAGCCCTGTGAGAGGGGGGTACCATTATTCTTCTGTACAGATCAGAAAAGAGAGATTTGGAAGCTTAAGAAACCTGTTCAGGATCACACAAAAATGGATTTCAATACTGTTCAAACCTGTCTTGACTCCAAACCTTCTTAACCCATGCATTGTGCTGCCCCTCTAAGGACTTGGGTTAGAGGAACAGAATTGTAATCGGTTGATTGAGGAATCTCCACTCAGTGGGGCCTTAACATGACAATCTTGTAACCAATTTCTATCAAATTTCCCTTTACCCTTCCTTCTTGAGATCCTAGATGATCCCAGAGCTTTAGTGCGACTTTTAGTATTAGAAGTCCACTCAGGTTTATTAAGAACTCCTATCTCGTTTCTGGTTTACATCACTTACACCCCCTTCCTATCATCCAGGCTTGGGATCCAGTTTCTGCTCTGGGGACTTGGAGGGGGGGAAGGGCCTTGGTCAGCCTTCAGTGCTCCAATCACTGCAGCCAGTTTCAGGGTGGGGAGGTGTTTGTGTGCGTGTGCATGTGCGTGTGTGCGTGTGTGTGTGTGTGTGTGTGTGTGTGTGGATGTGTCTAGTGTCCAGCAAAGGGAGTCATGTATTGGTTCTAGGATACTTCCCCTCTTCCTTTTCAGGGTCAAACTTCTCTAGTATTGGGGCCTGGTAGGGCAAGAGGGGAAGAAGGGTAATTTGTCTTTACTTAATCCAGCTTCTTGCTATTGGGGGACACTTTGCCTGTCAGGCAGCCCCTCCTGATAGAGTCCTCCCAATGGTTGCAGTATAGACTGCCCAGGGCAGAACAGTAAGTGTACTGCCTGAGCAGAGGTTTGATTGTGGAATAAGATGCCAGTCTCTCTTCTTGCAGGACCCTCCAAATTTTCTTAGAGCACCTCCTTCGCTTGACTTTGAGAGGTATATCAGTTACCTATTGCTGCATAACAAATTACCCCTAGAACTTAGTGGCTTAAAATAGTAAGCCTTTATTAGGTCATAGTTTCTGTGGGTCAGGAATTAGGAAGCAGTTTAGCTGGCTCAGAGTTTCTCACAAACAGACGTCAAGATGTTGGCTGGGGCTGAAGTCATCTGAAGGCTTGGTTGGGGCTGGAAGATCCACTTCCAAACTCACTCACATGGATATTTGCAGGAAGACTCAGTTCTTTGTCCCATGGACCTTTCATGGGGCTCCTTACAACATGGTAGCTTGCTTTGCCTATAATAAGTGATCCAAGATGGAAACCACAATGTTTTTTATGACCTAGCCTTAGAGATGATATACCACCACATCTTCCTTATTCTATTGGTCCTATGGACCAAAACTGATACCCTGTGGGAGGGGACTATCCACGAGCAGGTGACAGGGGTCAGTGGGAGCCATTTAGAGTCTGGCTATCACGGTAGGTAAGGGAAAATCCTCTCTACTGAAGGCTAATCAATTGATAAACTTCCTCCCCCCTGACCCCCAACTGCTTTTCTTAAATATTGGGAATTTGGTCTTACTGGGATGATGGTTGGGGTCAGAGGGCCTGTTCTCTGCTTAGATGTCCAATAGACACATAAACCTAGTATCACTAAAATTAAAATACTGATCTTTCCTCCAAAACATTTATCTCCCACAATTTCACTTCTATCAGTATATGGCAACTCCATCTTTCCAGTTGCTGTGGCCAGAAAATCTTGGAGTCATCCTTTATTCCTCTGTTTCTCTTATGCCTCTGTCAGCTCCATCAGCAAATCCTGTTGACTGCACCTTGAAAATACATGTAAATTCCAGCTGCCTCTCCCCACTTCTGCTGCCACCGCCCAGGCCCCAGGCACCTTCCTTTCTCACTTGGGTTACCAATATTCTTGGTCTCCTTGCTTCTACCCTTTCCTCCCTACAGTTTTTTTTCTCAAGCCAGCAGCAGAGTGGTCCTTTTTTTTTATTATTATTTTTTTTATTTTTTATTTTATTTTATTTTTTTTTTAAGATTTTATTTATTTATTTGACAGAGAGAGAAATAGCGAGAGCAGGAACACAAGCAGGGGGAATGGGAGAGGGAGAAGCAGGCTTCTTGCCGAGCAGGGAGCCCGATGCGGGACTCAATCCCAGGACCCTGGGATCATGACCTGAGCCGAAGGCAGATGCTTAACGACTGAGCCACCCAGGCGCCCCGAGAATGGTCCTTTAAAAATATAAATTAGAGGGCGCCTGGGTGGCTCAGTTGGTTAAGCAACTGCCTTCGGCTCAGGTCATGATCCTGGAGTCCCGGGATCGAGTCCCGCATCGGGCTCCCTGCTCAGCAGGGAGTCTGCTTCTCCCTCTCCCGCTCCCCCCTCTTGTGCTCTCTCTCTCTCTCAAATAAATAAATAAAATCTTAATAAATAAATAAATAAATAAAAATATAAATTAGATTATATACCTCCTCTGATCAAAACCTTCCAGAGACTCCCAGTTTCTTTTATTTATTTTTTATTTTTTAATTTTTTTTTAAACATTTTATTTATTTATTTGACCGAGAGAGACACAGTGAGAGAGGGAACACAAGCAGGGGGAATGGGAGGAGAAGCAGGCTTCCCGCGGAGCTGGGAGCTCGATGCGGGACTCGATCCCAGGACCCTGGGATCATGACCTGAGCCGAAGGCAGACGCTTAACGACTGAGCCACCCAGGCGCCCTCCCAGTTTCTTTTAAAGTAACACCCAAAGTGGTGCCATTCGCCTACAAATGGGAGTTTGGTCTTTTTTTTTTTTTTTTTTTACGATTTTATTTATTTATTTGACAGAGAGAGATAGCGAGAGAGGGAACACAAGCAGGGGGAGTGGGAGAGGGAGAAGCAGGCCTCCCGCCGAGCAGGGAGCCCGATGCGGGGCTCGATCCGAGGACCCTGGGATCATGACCTG
>NC_138378.1:53516832-53525489 GCF_054177405.1 Leptonychotes weddellii
GTGTCTCTCTCTGTCAAATTAAGTTTTATTTATTTATTTGAGAGAGAGAGCGATCACAAGTAGGCAGACAGGCCGGCAGAGGGAGAGGGAGAAGCATACTCCCCGCCAAGCAGGGAGCCCGATGCGGGGCTCGATCCCAGAACCCTGGGATCATGACCTGAGCCGAAGGCCGTCGCTTAACGACTGAGCCACCAGGCGCCCCTCGAGCCAGAAAATTCTTTTTTTAAAGATCTTATTTATTAATTTGACAGAGAGAGACACAGTGAGAGAGGGAACATAAGCAGGGGGAGTGGGAGAGGGAGAAGCAGGCTTCCCCCCGAACAGGGATCCCCACGCGGGGCTAGATCCCATGACTCTGGGATCATGACCTGAGCCGAAGGCAGTTGCTTAACGACTGAGCCACCCAGGCGCCCCTCGAGCCAGAAAATTCTTATCGGGGAAATAATGTGATAGAAACTAAAAATTGGGAAGGTTAATGGTCGGCAGTCTGCTGGGTGAATGGTGGGCGGCAGTCCAGCCAAGAAGCTGCCATTGTAATCCAGATGTGAAGTGATAAATAACATTAAAAAAAAACAACTCCCGTTTATCGAGTGCTTTGTGCTAGACACTGTGCTTTCCACTTCTTTCCTCATTTAAATATTGATAGCAATTATTTGAGGTAGATGTTACTATTGGTCTCCTTTTACAGATGGAAACCTGGGTCCAAAGAGTTTAAATAACTTGCCCAAGGTCATACAAGATCAACGAGATCAGCAGAGCCAGGAATTGAAACCCAAACCTGTCTAGTTCCAGTGCATTTCAAGCTGTCATTTTCATTGAGAAATGTTGGAACCAAGGAACATCATAAAAGTCTTCATGACTTTATAGAATATAGAAATCTTTATTACAAAACAGCCATGCATGAGTCTGGTTGTTTATTTTTTTTATTTCTTATTTTTTAAAAGAGTTTATTTATTTGACAGAGAGAGAAAGAACATAAGCAGGGGGAGCTGCAGAGAGAGAGGGAGAAGCAGGCTCCCAGCTGAGCAGGGAGGACCTTGGGATCCCAGGAGGAACCTGGGATCATGACCTGAGCCAAAGGCAGACGCTTAACTGACTAAGCCACTCAGGCGCCCCAGTCTAGTTGTTTAAAGAAATACAAAGTGGAATATGATTTAAAGAAATACAATCATATTTTTGCAGTTGGGCTCCTCATGCATTAATCTTCAGTCTTTATCCATCAGCGTTTAGTCTAGCTTCGACTTCTTGGCTTCCATGCCAGAGCCAATAATCCTCAGTCAGACTTTTGGAAGTGGCCGCCATCATCAGGTTGGCTCAGGACTTCGGGCCAGGTTAACTGCCAAAGCCCCAGGATGGCTTCCCTTGTCCCCATGGCCTCCGCTCGAACTGAAGAGCCTGCCATTTCTTAGAGCCTTCTGCACAGCATGGGAATTTCCAACCTCACTCACCCCCTCTCTTGGCTTCTATCATAGCTGTAGCTCAGCTGTCCCCATGCCCTTCCTCCCTCGTCCAGCATCTGGAGAGCTCAGGGCTCCTCCGTCTGCTCATCTTCCATAGGCAGGAGGTGAATGAGGAATATTATACCCACAAAGCCTTTTTTTTTTTAAGTTGTTTGACCTTCAAAGACAGGGCTTATCCTATTTTTAATTATAAACCCCAGTGATAGGATTTGTACATTCTACACTTCTACACTGCACCCCAGATCCCTGAGCAATATTCTCAAATCAGTCAGTGGTTTCTATTCCATTTATAAACCAACCTCCAACACATGTACTTTCTCCTAGAGGGACCAAATCCACTTTCCCAGAACACACTTCAGAACACAAGAAGACAAGCTGTAACAAAGCTTTACAAACAATAGTAATTTGGGTACTTACAGAACTCTTGAGTCTAAAATGTGACTATGCATCCTTTATACATTCTTTTGTTTTTTTAAAGATTTTATTTATTCATATGAGAGAGAGAGAGAGAGAGAGAGGCAGAGGGAGAAGCAGGCTCCCAAGGAGCAGGGAGCCCGATGCGGGACTCGATCCCAGGACCCTGGGATCATGACCTGAGCCGAAGGCAGATGCTTAACCATCTGAGCCACCCAGGCGCCCTATACATTCTTTTGTTTAATGCTGTCAATAATTCAGTGTGGTAGGTTTCAACACCCAATTTACAGATGGAGAATTTAAGGCTCAGAGAGGTTATGTAATTTGCCCCAGGTCAAAAGGTAGAGGTGGATCTCAAAAGAGCAGATGTTTTCATTCCAACTCACATGCCAGAGTGCTCCTCCCTCCTTCCCACCTTCATCCTGCAATTCTTAGTGAATCTTATGTCCCAACTTCCCTGTGATAAGCAGGCATCTGGAGACCTAGAGGCAGTCCCTAATTCATTTGTCCCTTCTTAGAGCCACCACAGATCTGAGAGATGGTCCTCAGGGTATTGATTTTTTTTTTTTTTTTAAAGATTTTATTTATCCATTCATGAGAGACAGAGAGAGAGATGCAGAGGTAGAGGGAGAAGCAGGCTCCCCATGGAGCAGGGAGCCCGATGCGGGACTTGATTCCAGGACCCTGGGATCATGACCTCAGCCGAAGGCAGAAGTTTAACCGACTGACCCACCCAGGCGTCCCTGAGGTATTGATTTTTTTTTTTTTTTTTTTTTTTAATTTTATTTATTTGACATAGAGACAGAGAGAGAGGGAACACAGCAGGGGGAGTAGGAGAGGGAGAAGCAGGCTTCCAGCTGAGCAGGGAGCCCGATGTGGGGCTCGATCCCAGGACGCTGGGACCATGACCTGAGCTGAAGGCAGATGCTTAACCGTCTGAGCCACCCAGGCGCCCCCTGAGGTATTGATTTTTATCAATTCACTGATGGGTAAACACACTGGGAAGCGTAAGTCACACAGTAATGAAGTGATAAAGCCAAATACTAATTTTTTAATTAACATACAAATATGCTCATACTAGCAATATGATAATGTAGTAATACTAATGTCTTAATGTACTGAGAAATTAAATATTAATATACTGAGAAATTCTTTTTATTTATTTATTTATTTATTTATTTGACAGAGAGAGAGAGCACATGAGGGGGGGAGGGTCAGAGGGAGAAGCAGACTCCCTGCCGAGCAGGGAGCCCGATGCGGGACTCGATCCAGGGACTCCAGGATCATGACCTGAGCCGAAGGCAGTCACCCAACCAACTGAGCCACCCAGGCGCCCCTATACTGAGAAATTCTAAGAGCTAGAATGTTAAGTGGGAAGTCGTTAGGAATATGTTAGGAGAGTAGGCTTGATTTGAATAACCAACACAGCATACTTAGAAATACTGTCTCCCTGGACAGAATTGATACACTTGGGTGTATTTTCTTTTTCTTTCTTTCTTTTTTTAAATTTTATTTATTTATTTGAGAGAGAGAGAGCACAAGTAGGGGGCAGGGGGAGGGGCGGAGGGAGAAGCAGATCAGATTCCCCACTGAGCAGGGAGCCAGATGTGGGCTCCATCCCAGAACCCTGAGATCATGACCTGAGCCCAAGGCAGGCACTTAACTGACTGAGCCACCCAGGCGCCCCCACTCGGACATATTTTCATCCGTTGACTGTTCTTGTTCTAGATTGCAGACTCCTCTCTTTTTAGTTATGACATTATATTGGATGGGTCACAATGAACTTTACAGATTACAGTTAATTACAGTTTTCGTTCCCTGGAGGAAATTTAGAAAGCACCACAAATGCATACCCAGCACATTTCGTAATCATCTCCAAGGGAGATTTAAAAAAAGTTTTTTATTATGGCAACTCTCAAACACATAAACCTAGAGGGAATCCCCATATCCCCATAACCCAGCTTCAAATTTATCAAGATCTTGCTGCTTTTTTTTTTCATCTATCCTACTCTCTCCCTAACACACACATGATTTTCCTCCACAGTATTTTCTTTCTGTTTTTTTTAAGTAATCTCTAAGCCCAACATGGGGCTCACACTCAAAACGCAGAAGTCAAGAGTCACAGACTCTACCGACTGAGCCAACCAGGCACCCCTCCTCCAGAGTATTTTTTTTTTTTTAAGATTTTATTTATTTATTTGACAGAGAGAGAGAGAGAGAGGGAACACAAGCAGGGGGAACAGCAGAGGGAGAGGGAGAAGCAGGCTTCCCGCAGAGCAAGGAGCCCGATGTGGGGCTCGATCCCAGGACCCCGGGATCATGACCTGAGCCGAAGGCAGACGCTTAACCGACTGAGCCACCCAGGCGCCCCTCCTCCAGAGTATTTTAAAACAAACCTCCAAATTTTACCTCTAAGTTCAGGTGCTATACCCTGTTTGAAATTTATTCTATGAACAGAGTACAGATGTCCTAATCTTAAAGTGTGGTAATTCCGGGGCACCTGAGTGGCTCAGTCCTTAAGAGTCTGCCTTCGGCTCAGGTCATGATCCCGGGGTCCTGGGATCGAGCCCCACATCGGGCTCCCTGCTCCGCGGGAAGCCTGCTTCTCCCTCTCCCACTCCCTCTGCTTGTGTTTCCTCTCTCGCTGTGTCTCTCTCTGTCAAATAAATAAATAAAATCTTAAAAAAAAAAAAGTGTGGTGATGCCTCTCTTGCCCAGGGCGCCAGGTCAATGAGAGGTCAAAATGAGATACTGGATGTGAAAGCATTGTGGTTCTGGACGTTGGCTGCATATCACATTCTCTGGGGAGAGATTTTCAAACCCAAATCCCTGGGCCATACCCCAGATTTACGAATCAGGTGTTTGGGAGTGGGACCCAGGCATCTGTGTGCCCCAAGCACTCCAGGCTATTCAATTGTGGCTTGTTGGGAGGCCAGAATTTATAAGTTGCCACTGGAAAGTAGTTGGCTAGTTAGTGTTAGAGCTCCTGTCCCCTTCTGTGCACTAGGGTCTGCTTGGAGAACTGGAGGTGCAGGGGGGTCGAAGGGTGGGGAGAGTGTTGGGGAGGAATGGGGCAGGGGCTGGGGTGGGACCAGGTTAGCTGCCACTCTAGGGCTGATGATGGACCTAATCCCAAGTCCTAATCCAGACCTCTGAGGAGGAAAAAATGGTCTACCTGGCTTTGGGAAGGCTGATGTTAGGCCCTGCTTTGGGTCCTAAGTTTGGGATGAGGGTGGATTTAAATGGAATGGCAAGGTTTAGAAGTGAAGGGCAAAGGGAGAGGAAAGGATGGGGCCAAGAGGCTGCCTTGCAGCCTCTGGCATGAGGTGGGTTAGGGGCATCAGGCTTCAAGGTGCTCCTAAGTGGAGGTACCTGTTTGGCTTTGAAGCCAAGAAACTAGAGGAATCATCCAGAACTGCTGGAATGCACAACTCATATCGTCTATGAATGCTCCCACCCTGGAGATGTATAACCTTAGATCATGGGAAATGATTCTCTGGAGAAAAAGAGAATATTAAGCAGCTGGAAGATGGTGGGTCAAGACCTGACCTAACTATCAGAAGGTGCTTCTATGTGTGCATAGGGCGGTGTGGGAGGAGGACTTGGCTCCTTTTTCTCTTTCCCTGTACATCCTCAAGACTTTAACAGTGTTCAACTTTATATGAACCCTGTACTTCTGGAAAGCAGCTACAGTCAAGAAATCCCCTCACCGTTTTGTGTCCCCTCTCACCCCATTTTGAGTTCTGAGAAATGGCTAACTTCAAAGGACTATCCTGCTCTAGAATATTCTGAGATAAGACCCACTTTTGCCCTTCCTCGGTGATTCGGATAAAACCATTTCCATCCTCCTTCATGACGACTCCCTTGTTTACCTGCCTCTATGTAACACCAGGTCCCCTTCCTTTTCTTTCTTTTTTTTTTAATGTTTTATTTATTTATTTGAGAGGGTGTGAGCATGGGGGGAGGGGCAGAGGGAGAGGAAGAAGCAGACTCCCCACTGAGCAGGGAGACACCGGGCTCGATCCTTGGACCCAGAGATCATGACCTGAGCTCAAGGCAGATGCTTAACCAACTGAGCCACCCAGGCGCTCCCCCACTTCCTTCTCTTTGATACTTTCCTCACTAATGAGCATTCCGCCTATTGCAACAATCTGAACAAAATCATCTGATTTATTGTCCTGTGTATTTTGTCTGTCACACCCTCTCCTTTATCCCCCTTTTCTTCATTACAGTGAATTTTACAATGAGGTATGCTGAGATACTATCCAAAATCCAGTTGGCAGGTCACATAGCAACGTGAATGTATTTAATGCCTCTGAACTATATACTTAAAAATGGTTAAAATGGTAAATTTGATTTTATGTATATTTACCACAATAAAAAAATTCCAGCTGACAGAGAAATATAATGGAAATAACTTTATTCAAAACAGTTAGGACTCCTACTATGTGCTGGGTGATGGGTTAGGGAATGGGGAAGTAGGTGAGGCCTGGGATAGGAAATGAGTAAGATCTGCTTCCTGTGGTCCAGGAGCTTCCAGCCTTGCCAGGGAGACAAACACATAATCTGTTAATTGAGCTACATAATTCAGGGTGACACACATTGTAATAGACATGTGTACAGCCTGATTTGAGTCAGGTTGAAGGGCTTTGAATGCTACACTAAGGCGTTTGGATTTTATCCTATGGTAATTGGGATCCACGAATGGTTTAAAAGCTAAGGTATGATGTGAATAGGTTCATTGCAATTTCTTATGTCGTATCATTAAACATCTACTTTGTGTGGAGTGCATAAATGATCAGTAGTTGTGACAGTTTATTTATTTTTAAATTTTTTTTAGATTTTATTTTATTATTATTATTATTTTTTAAAGATTTTATTTATTTGCGAGAGAGAGAATGAGAGACAGAGAGCATGAGAGGGAAGAGGGTCAGAGGAAGAAGCAGACTCCCTGCTGAGCAGGGAGCCCGATGTGGGACTCGATCCCGGGACTCCAGGATCATGACCTGAGCCGAAGGCAGTCGCTTAACCAACTGAGCCACCCAGGCGCCCTAGATTTTATTTTTAAGTAACCTCAACATCCAATGTGGGGCTTGAACTCACAACCCTGAGATCAAGAGTCACATGCTCCCCCGATTGAGCCAGCCAGGTACCCATATGGTTGTGACAGTTTTTCATTTTATTTATATTTATTTATTTACTTATTTATTTTAAATATTTTATTTATTTACTTGAGAGAGAGCACAAGCAAGAGAGAGCACAGGGTGGGGGGAGGAGGGAGAAGCAGACTCCCCACTGAGCAGGGAGCCCAATGGGGCTCCATCCCAGGACCACAGGACCATGACCTGAGCCCAAGGCAGGTGCTCAACCGACTGAGCCACCCAGGTGCCCTGACAGTTTTCATTTCTGTTATTAAATATATTTATGTTCAGGAAAGAGAGAATTAAGTTTGGTTAAGCCTGTTGGGAAGGCAGACACAGACCTGGCGAGAGCTGTGTAAGAAATGTGCTTGGGCAACATTGAGAGCTCAGAGTGGGCCAACTGCCACTGCCTGAGGAGGTCAGGGAAGGCCTCCAAGAGGAAGTGGGCTGGGGAAAAGGAAAGAAGAGGGAAAGCTGGAGCAAATAGATGAAGAAAGGAAGCTGTGGGCAATAAAGCCAGAGAAGGGCCAGGGCCAGGTGGCAGAGGGCTTTGTTTGCCAAGTTGAGGGGCTTGAATCTCTTCCCCACAGGTGACGGCAACCATCAAGGGCTCGGTTAATAATAATAATGATGATGATATAGTGCTTCCTACGTGCCAGCCACTATTTAAGAGCTTTACCAATATCAATTCATTTACCCCCGACACTCAGGAAATGGCATGGTTAGATGGTTTAGATCACGTGGGTGGCTGTGTGGATGATGGTGATCAGAATAACAGCTGGGACACGTGTTGTGGTTTGGGAGAAAGACAAAGCAAGTGATGGAAAGGATGTGGTGGCATTGAGAAATGATTAGGAATAACATCATCAGGACTTGATTATTGATTGATTGAGTGATGGAACTGGTGGGGAAAAGGTGGGAAGCTGGGATGACTCTCACTCTTTAGGTGTCACACTTTTCTGTGTGCATTACTGTGCCATCCAGGTAAAGGATTGGTTACCCTGTTCCATTTCTTAGAAGAATCCCTGCAGTTGTTCAGCACTTCCTACTCCTTTATGGGTTATTTAGAAGTGAGTTTAATTTCCAAATATTTGGGGGATTTCTCAGAAATCTTTCGGTTGTCAGTCTCTAGTCTAATTCCGTCATGATAGGAGAACATCCTTTGTGTGCTTTCATTTCTTTTAAATTTGTGGAGCTTTTTATTTATTTATTTTTATTATAGATTTTATCTATTTGACAGAGAGAGACACAGTGAGAGAGGGAATACGAGCAGGGGGAGTGGGAGAGGGAGAAGCAGGCTTCCCACGGAGCAGGGAGCCCAATGCGGGGCTCGATCCCATGATCCTGGGATCATGACCTGAGCCGAAGGCAGATGCTTAACGACTGAGCCACCCAGGTGCCCCAAGCCTCTGACTCTTGATCTCAGCTCAGGTCCTTTTTTTTTTTTTTTTAAAGATTTTATTTATTTATTTGACAGAGAGAGACACAGCGAAAGAGGGAACACAAGCAGGGAGAGTGGGAGAGGGAGAAGCAGACTTCCCGCTGAGCAGGGAGCCCCGTGCAGGGCTCGATCCCAGGACCCTGGGATCATGACCTGAGCCGAAGAAGGCAGATGCTTAGCGACTGAGCCACCCAGGTGCCC
>NC_138378.1:53525589-53536499 GCF_054177405.1 Leptonychotes weddellii
GTTGTTGTGTGGAGTTTCTATAAATGTCATCAGGTCAAGTTCTTTTTTTTTTTTTTTAATTTAATTTATTTATTTTTTTGTTTTTAAAAGTTTTTTTTTTAATTCTTATGTTAATCCCCATACATTACATCATTAGTTCTAGATGAAGTGTTCCATGATTCATTGTTTGTGCATAACAATCAGGTCAAGTTCTTTCTTCTGTTCAAGTCTTTTAGAAATTTGATAATTTTCCTGAAAATTGTCCAGCTACAGTAATTGTGGATTGTCTATTTCTCCATTCAGTTCTACATCTGGATAGCTCTGCACAGACAGGAGGGTACTATGGCAGAGAGGATAGAACGTTTGCGTGAAACTGGGAGAAACATTTTTATCTTTTTTTTTTTAAAGATTTTATTTATTTATTTATTTGACGGGGAGACATAGTGAGAGAGGGAACACAAGCAGGGGGAGCGGGAGAGGGAGAAGCAGGCTTCCCGCTGAGCAGGGAGCCCAATGCGGGGCTCAATCCCAGGACCCTGGGATTATGACCTGAGCTGAAGGCAGACGCTTAAGGACTGAGCCGCCCAGGAACCCCAACATTTTTATCTCTTTAAATTTACTCTAGAACGCAGAGACAAAATGGAAATCACTACGTCTCCCAGCAAGCCTAGTGGAGTGAGGACAAATGCAAATAAAGGAGGCCAGGCATTAGGCCACGCCCCTTCCTGGGTTGGCAAGGCAACTGATACCGAAGCCAGCCAATCGGTGAGATGCTCACCTGCGGGGGCGGGGGCTCGGGGAAAGCCAATGGGACCCGGGGCAGATGGTTCTCTGGGCTAATGATTAGGGCTACGGGGCGGGCTTTTAATGAAGGGACGGCAGTGGGAAAGATGGCGGCGACTCTGGGATCCTCTGGGTGGTGGCAGCGGTGGCGGCGGCGTGTGTCGGCACGGAATGGGTCCACGATGTTGCTCCTTCTCCTTTTGTTGGGATCTGGGCAGGGGCCACGGCAAGTCGGGGCGGGTCAAACGTTCGAGTACTTGAAACGGGAGCACTCGCTGTCGAAGCCCTACCAGGGTGAGGCGCCCGGGGCGAGGTGGTCGTGCACGGGGAGGGCTCCGGGACCTGAGCTCAGCGGTAGAGACCGGGGGTGGCGAAAGGCTTCGTGGCCCTAAGGAAACTGCGGGCGGTGGGTGGGGGCCCACGAGGAACGCCGCGTTTGGGAGCCACGGGTCCAAAGGGCAGGGGTCAGCTCTTCCCCGCCCCCCGTTTTGGAAGTTTCCAGCAGGTCGAAGCCGGGCTCGGATGCCACTAGCGTTAGGCCTGGACAAAGAGGAGCTCGAGTTGGACAGGAGGGATGTGGGAAGGGATAGAGCTGCAAATGGTGGGTAGTGATTGAAGGCCACTGGCAAAGAGCCGGTCTCCCGATGGAGCTATGGATGTGCTAGAAATGAAGCAGGAGGCAGAACTGGGGTAGAACTTGGCCGGACTGAGAAAGAAGATAAAATTCTGTTGCCGGTTAAAACACCTGTTTTCCAGTTCAGGAGCCCTGTTGATGAAGGAGGCTGGTTAGCTTTGCTCTGTTTAGGGTTCATAGGCTCTTAGGCACGGCTTATTGACCAGAAAATTTATATAGTTAGCTACAGAGAGGACCAAATCAGTGCAGATGGTTTAACTCAACACAAGTCTGTTTCCCCACTGGAGTGTGGGACAGCGGACAGATACAAACTCAAAGTGCAAGAGTGTATATACACGGCTGCTAAGGGTGATCATTTATTCCCTCAGCAGATATATCCAGTGCCTCATCCATGCTGTCTCTGCTATTACTGTGGATTGTACAGACACAAAGTTCTCACTTGCAAGAGGCTTATAGCCTCTATTGGTACTGGGAGAAGTACCTTCACACTTGAATTGTTTAAAGAAAGAATGTGATTAAGCCCCAGAGGCCTGAGAGTCAAGCTCTTTTTGGTAGAACTGGGGAAATTTTTTTCTTTTCTGGTGCTAAAATTTACATATAAAATGGGAAGAATGGATCTGAGCTATGGTTATTGAGGCATGGATAAAGTGATAGCTCTGATGTGCTCTGGGGTCTTCATCTGAGAAGGGCTTTGTAAAAGAAAGCTGTCAAGATGGTAAAGATTTGAGATTTATGAAAGACAGAAGGTAGGAGATCGAGTGTCGTGAAAGGGAGAGAAAGATGATGACTCCAGCTTTAGGAGGGTCCGTGGTGGTTTCGGAATGGGTTGGTGTTGAAGAGTGTGAACTGATCTACTTCCTCCCCGTAGGTGTGGGCACAGGCAGTTCCTCACTGTGGAATCTGATGGGCAATGCCATGGTGATGACCCAGTATATCCGCCTTACCCCAGATATGCAAAGTAAACAGGGTGCCCTGTGGAACCGGGTGGTAAGAATCTTTCTCCCTCCTGTGTTGGTGACCCAAAAAGCCCTAAAAAGTTTACCAGTGGCTATTTTACTGTTTATCCCCAGTGCTCTGTCTTCTGTGGATATCAAGGATTTTCATTTCAGAGAATATGATGACCTTCATAGTGAAATCAGATATGTAGGGAAATGCTCTCGATTGCTCCAGTTATAGCAAATAATCCATTTTGATTGTGTTTTCTGAAACATCTTTTTTTTAAAGACTTTATTTATTTATTTGATAGAGAATGAGAGAGCACAAGCAGGGGGATCGATAGTGGGAGAGGGAGAAGCAGGCTTTCCGCCGAGCAGGGAGCCCGATGCGGGACAGCACCCTGGGACCACGACCCCAGCTGAAGGCAGATGCTTAACCAACTGAGCCACCCAGTTGTTTTCAGCACCCACTGTGTTTTCTGAGATGTCTTTAGGGGCGCCTGGGTGGCTCAGTCGGTTGAGCGTCTGCCTTTGGCTCCAGTCATGATCCCGGGGTCCTGGGTTCGAGCCCCGCATCGGGCTCCCTGTTCAGCGGGAAGTCTGCTTCTCCCTCCCCCACTCCCCCTGCTTGTGTTCCCTCTCTTGCTGTCTCTCTCTCTCTCTGTCAAATAAATAAATAAAAAATCTTTAAAAAAAAATGAAATGTCTTTAATTCCTGATTGACCTGGTAGTATTCTTGGAGGTTAACAATTTAACTCACATTTAATTATTTTGTAAAGTGGAAGACTGCTCTTGTAAATTTATCCTAAACTTCATCCCAGTATCTGCCCTTGTTATTTCACTTTGAAGAGTCTAATTTTAAATTTTATTTTCATGTGAAAGCCACTTTGAGCCCCTTGGTCATTTTATTTGTCCTTCTCTGGACCTTTTCTAGCTACATTGTCTTCCTTGAGGTATGGCGGCAAGAAGTGAATGCAGTATTCCTGGTGTGGCTGCCCTGTGATTTTGTACAAGTGTAAGATGATGCTTTCTTTTTGGTTTCCAGGGCTCTTTCTAAATCTTCTACAACCACTTTACTTTTGGGAATGACCTTATCATCCTTTCATACTTTCTCTTGGGTTCTCATAAGCTAAGAACTAAACTTTTTCATGGTTTTTGATTTACAGCTTTTCATGGTCATAGATAAGTGAACCTCAGCAAAGAGAACAATTTCTTTTCCCTGTTCATTTTATGTGGCAGAGAATTCTAACAGAACAGAGGGGTAAGAGAAGTGTCTACATGAGCTATTTGTGCAAGCTGGCTTCTTAACCCAGATTGTAGTGTTGAACTCATTCTTGGACAGAGTACAGGGCGGTGTGTTCTGGTAGAACAGGCAAAGGGGCTGGCAGTTGACAGACTTGGGTTCTAGATCTCGCTGTATCACCGACCCACTGTGAACCCTCGCTGTTACTTAATTTTCTCATTGCTCAGTTTCTCCATCTGCCAAATGAACTTTGTAATACCTTCTACGTGCTCACTAGGGTTATTGTGAAAATAAGACAATAGACATGAAAAGCTTTGGAAAGTTAAAATGGTTACAGAAGTGTGTGTTGTTGCATTATGCATCTGTTATAAGTTTCATTGATGGGGGTCTCTGGTTAGTAAATGATTATGTCCAGGGCTAGATGCTTTGCTGCTGTCTTGCTAGCTGTCTCTACATAACTCTTTTAGCAGCGGTTCTAGTTTAGGATCTAGTTATCCTGCCCTTTTTCAGATTCTCTGATACTGTATTTTTGTTGTTGTTATTGTCGTCTGACTATCAGAATGAGCTTTGGAGTTGTTTCTGAGTTATTTGAATAGGATGTGGTTCTCAAATTTGGCTGTCCATTGGAGTTAATGCCTGTGGTCATGGGGATTTTTAAAAACTCCCTAGGTGACTCTTATGTACAGCCAAGTCTCAGAAGCTCTGTGAGA
Source organism: Leptonychotes weddellii (assembly GCF_054177405.1). Taxonomy (NCBI): domain Eukaryota; kingdom Metazoa; phylum Chordata; class Mammalia; order Carnivora; family Phocidae; genus Leptonychotes; species Leptonychotes weddellii. The sequence goes on from NC_138378.1 coordinate 53,529,874, forward strand.
CATAGCCCTGAGCAAAGGCGTACGGCTCTGGAAGGCCAAGGATAAGTGGCAGACACCCCTTGGCTCAGTGCGAACCTCTCCGGCCCTGGCCTCATCCCAGGGGCAATAATACCTACCCACTGGCTGTGGGGCAGCTTCCTGCCACGGAAGTTCACTCTTGTCCTGAAATCTAAGTGAAACAGTAGAAAGAGGAGAACCCAGAATGACAACACAGGGACTGGGCTCCTCAGGGTAGGGTAAGCTATCAGAGACTGCGGGGTTCTTTGGTGAAGTCAGAAGTAACTTCACCCCTTTCTTTTGACTTTGGGTTCCTAATACTAACACTTCTGGGAGATTTCCCAGAAATGATCTAGCAATATGTTGCTCAGGAGCTGGAACAATCTGTTAAAGATTCTGGGTGAATCCTGTTGGCCTATATGCTCCTCATTCCCTTCTTTCTTCATAGTGACCTTTAATCAGGAGCCTCTCTAAGCCAGATACCTACTCTCCTCTCTCCCTGAAAGTGTTCAGCTATTTAGAGCACTTAACCATCCACTTACCTCCTTCTCCATTTTTCCAAGCTTTTGATACACAGTTAAAGAAAAAACCCCAAAGAACAAACACAGGAGTCTGATTAGTACCCACCTCCTTAATGTTTTTCCAGCAGAGGCTGTCCCTGTGATGGGAATGGTGGTGTTCTCCTTTGGTGCATTTATGCTTCTTGGACATGGGCATGAGGTTTTGGGGGACTGTAACTTTCCCCTTCTTGGGGAATTCTGGCTTGCTCCTTAGCTTGGCATAGGGTCAATTCTAGCTAATTAGAGTTGTTTACACATCTGCTAATTATTCCTGGAAACCTTTGCATAATGACTTAGCTTTTCTTTCTTTCTTTTTCTTTTCTTTTTTTTTAATTCTTTTGTAATGAATGAGGCTTTGACCTTTCTTGAAATCCAGGCTTTTTAGAATCTGTCAGAGGGGTGATCTGGAAGTTGCAAATGAGTGTTAATTCAGCCACCTGTACTCTATAGGCTGAGAGGCTTTCCTGTGAGATCACAGGAGTCTAATTTAGAAGTCTCTTGTCTTTTCCAGCTTTGGAGTACTGTCCTGTTTCTGTGGGAGATATTGAAGATCATTGGGAGGCTTATTCACTTTTCATATTAAATATCATATGCAGCTGGACAGCTCAACCTGTTTAATTTTATGACACAAACACTCAGCAAGTCCTAGATTTCAGTTTCAACCCTTCGCGTCGTGTTACCTGAACTTAGGTTTTCCAAGTCTCTAGACCGCTATGAGGGCTTGAGGGGGATTTCACGTTTCATGCTCTTCACTGATCCCAGTGTCTTTTTCACCCTAGCCATGCTTCCTCAGAGACTGGGAGTTGCAGGTACACTTCAAAATCCACGGACAAGGGAAGAAGAATCTGCATGGGGATGGTTTGGCAATCTGGTACACGAAGGATCGGATGCAGCCAGGTATTGGGACCCCGGGTGCTCTTGTGTGGGGTGCGACAGGCCTGCTTTCTCATGTGCCCTCTTTTTGAGAAGCATCCGTCCCCACAGTGCCAGCAGTTCTCCCACTCCCTTGATGTCTGCGGATGAAGACCAGCCTGTCTCGTCTCTAGAATGGGGTCTGAACTTGACTCATCCTGGGGCGAGATCTTGCTTATTAGTTCCTTCCGGTTTCCCTTTGAGGCCAGAGGGGCCTGTCGGCTGGGTGAAAGTACTGGCTCTCCGGAACAAGGGTGATTGGGTGAACTGACTTCTTCTGAGCATGCGCAGTGAACGGTCTCAGAACTCCTTGAGTCAGGAGTTGCCCGGGGGCCGTTGCTCCGAGGACGTGGCAAACTCAACCTGATTTGACCTGATCTCTTTTGCAACGAGAAGTGGAGCTTGGGAATTCAGCTCTCTCTCAGGGGCATAGTTGTCACCAGGCGTTCGTGAAGCAGAATTCTTACGGGGCGCCTTAGCAATCGGTTTGGACCAGGGAACAGCTGTAGTGTTAAACAGCGTTGCAGTGGACTTCTCTCTTCCCCTGCCTTCAACAGCAAACAGCTACACACTTTACTGGGTGCTTGTTACAGGCCCTGCACGTCGCTGGGTGCTTTTACATATGTTTTCTCATCTTAAAGAGAGGCCTGGGAGTCAATTGAATTTTACTTTTTCCTCCATCATAGTGATGTGTTATTCCTTTATCAACTCTTGGCTTTATTTCATTGTTCATCATCTGTTCTCTCTCTCTAGGGCCTGTGTTTGGAAACATGGACAAATTTGTGGGGCTGGGAGTATTTGTAGACACGTACCCCAATGAGGAGAAGCAGCAAGAGGTAATGGCAAGTGTCAGAGCTTAGGTTAGCTGCACTGACATCACAGTTCTTTGCCTCAGGAATGTTCATGAGGGAACAGGGGATAGAAAGTGAGGGGTTTGATTCTATTTTCTTCATCAACTGAACTTGAAAAGTTAATATCCTTGTCAGAGTGTTCTAGAGAGAACCGTTTATGGTGCACAGTCCTTTGGGAATGGCTGTCGTGATTGGGGACTTTTTCTTCAGTGTTAACAGTGTTCTCTTGTGCACATTAGGTAGCTGCTGAAATTGAGCATGCTTGGCTGGTTGGTGATTTGGCTCCTAGGCCTGCACCTGAACAAGCTGAATTTATATAACACAGCTCCCCTGACTTAATAGATCACCACTGTGCTCTCTTCTGCAGCTTGCTCACTCTGTCGAGCATCCTTTTCTTCTTCCTGTTTTTAGACCCAAACAGCAATTCTGTTCTCCTGTAGGAAAGGTTGTAAAAGGAAATTGACGGAGTCTCAGCATTTTGTTGCAGTCCGGTTTCTGGCTGTTGGCAGAAGGCTCTTGCTTTTTGTTGGCTGACCCTAGGGTTCTTTAGCATTTTCATATACTGCCAACAGGTTTGTATTCTTTGTCTGATGGCCCTGCCATCAGATGCTGGGAAAGTGGTTATGACAGGTTGTTGATGCATATCTTTTGGCTAAATAATAGCAAGAGGGGCGCCTGGGTGGCTCAGTTGGTTAAGCGACTGCCTTCGGCTCAGGTCATGATCCTGGAGTCCCGGGATCGAGTCCCGCATCGGGCTCCCTGCTCGGCAGGGAGTCTGCTTCTCCCTCTGACCCTCCTCCCTCTCATGCTCTCTGTCTCTCATTCTCTCTCTCTCAAATAAATAAAATCTTAAAAATAAATAAAATAAATAAATAAATAAATAAATAATAGCAAGAAAGTCAGGATTAAGGATGGAGACAGAACTCACTTTATTTTTTCCCTAAAAGCTTTTTATGAAAAATTGCAAACTTATTTAAAAAATAGGAAGAATATATGATCGTATACGCAACACCCAGATTCAACAGTTTTTGGCATTGGGCACAGAATTCACCATCCAGAGGTGGAACTGGAGACCTGAGTTCGGAGAATAACTTTTTGTTGTAAGACAGTTACAGAGCAGCTTCTCCGTGTTGCCTCTGGGCTCCTCCTCACTCCACCATACGTTAGGTACTTTCTAGGTGGCCGGAGTTAGTGAGCAAGACCAGCGTGGTGCTTGCACTCAGGAGCACTAAGGTGTGAGATTTCTTCTGGGGGAACCATGGGGCGCTGTAGAAGACACAGAGGCGTGTTGAACCTGGAGTGGGACAGTGCGGTAGTGGTGGTGGTTGGGGAAGACTTCCTCCAGGAAGTGACATTTACACTGAAGGCTGCAGAATTAGGAACCAGTGTGCCATGCAGAGGGGAAAGCATGTGTTAAAGTGATAACGTGAGAGAAGGGATCAGAGAGAGATGATGCTAGAAAGAAAAACAGAGCCAGCAGTCTTGCCATGTTGCACAATTTCAGGGGCCACCATTCCCATTGCATTCTTTAGTATTAACACTGTTCCCTGTTGGCCAAGTTGCCTGGCCCCTGAGATTGAGCGGTGTCTCCTTGGGTGGTTGGTGCTTTGGCTGTTTGGACCGGCACCAGGGCCATCTGAGTGTACGTGACTCATCCTCACCATGCACACTGTGGGGCCAGATTCTGAAGTTAGGTGTTCCTGTTACGGAGTCTGGGCTTTATCCTAAGGGGGTAAGTGTTATAAAGGATTTTAATGAGGAGAATGTCATGACTAGGTTTGCAGTCATGCTGAGGAAATAATGGTAGTTAGAGATGCATCTGAGTAAGAGGTACGGGCTTTAGGGCTTGACTGGACTTTAACCTGGCTCTCTGCTTCTTCCAGAAATAAATTGTTCAGATTCTCTTAGCTTCCATTTCATCATCAGATAATAGTAGTTCTCATTTAAGAGGCCAGATCTGATGGGCTTATTTTGTAAGAAGAGTAGATGTTAATCAATAAAATTAGTTTCAGTTGGTAAAAATTGGGACTTCTTTTCTGGCTAGCTGTTATGGTTCTCACTCCCAGCTGTACATTGGAATTACCTGAAGTGCCTTTAAAAATACTAATGTCCAGGGGTGCCTGGGTGGCTCAGTTAGTTAAGCGTCAGACTCTTGATTTTGGCTCAGGTTAGGCTATCAGGGTCGTGGGATTGAGCCCTGTGTCAGGCTCTGCGCTCAGCATGGAGTCTGCTGGAGATTCTATCCCTCCGCCCATCTCCCCTCCCACCCCCGCTCATGTGTGCATGTGCGGGATCTCTCTCTCTCTCTGAAATAAATAAAATATTTTTAAAAATGAAATAAAAAGGGGCGCCTGGGTGGCTCAGTCGTTAAGCGCCTGCCTTCGGCTCAGGTCATGATCCCAGGGATCTGGGATTGAGCCCCGCATCAGGCTCCCTGCTCAGCGGAGAGCCTGCTTCTCCCTCTCCCAATCCCCCTGCTTGTGTTGCCTCTCTCACTGTGTCTCTCTCTGTCAAATAAATAAATAAAATCTTTTAAAAATAAATAAATAAATAAAAATGAAATAAAATAAAATAAAAATAACTGATGTCCAGGCCCCAACCTCAGAGAGTGTAATTCTGTTTGTCTTAGGTGCAATGTAGGCAAACTTACTTTTTTAAAGCTCTCCAGATGAGTGACATGTATAGCCAGGATTGGGAACCCCTGGACCAACATGAGGTCCTTGTTTCCATATTAGTTGTTTACCTGTTGAACACATTTGTTTATTAAATGACATTTAAGAAAACTAATCAAAGTGGTTTCTGTTTATTCAGTGGCCATTATGTGCCAGGTACTTTACAAATATTGTCTTAATCCTCATCAAAACTCCTTAGAGTTAGTATTATTTTCCCCCATTTACCAATGAGTACAGAAGCTTAGAGAAGCGTCTTGTTCAAGGTAACAGCCAATATAAGGTGGAGTCAGATTTTGAACATAGGTCTACCAGATTCCAGAGGCTGTGCTTTTAATTATGATGCTCTACCTCCTCCCATCCATTGTTTCTTCTGCCAGGTTGATTGCCTTGAGAATGGAGACGTTATTATCATGTCATCTCCTATGTAATTTCAGTTCTTAGAGCTTATATTCAGTGCAGAGAGTATAGAAAAGGTACGCCTTTCTACATTCCAACAACCTGGAACTATTTTAGAGGGTAAAATCAAGTGTGTTTTGTGGGCGGCATGGTTTACTTTGATAGCGTACATAAAGGTGCCAGGTGTTCTTTCCAACACTTGTACATGTATTATTTACTTGTAACAACTCTTTGGGGGTAGATATTATTGTCATCTCTACATTATGGATAAGAAACTGAAGTGCAGGAAGGTTAAAAAATTTGTCAGTGACACACAGGTAGAGGATTTGCTTCCAGCCTGCAGTCTCATTATTTTGCTTTATTATTTTTGAGTACATGAGAAGAGGGTGACAAATATGGTACCTTTGGAAAACTTGCAAATGTCACATAGAAAATGTGCTGGACTAGGACAACAGGCCTGGTGGGAGGGGTTATGGAACAATTCATCAAATCCCTCAAGGGAGTGGAAAGTGTTTCTCTGGTTCCTCGTTTCCTCGTCACTAGAGCACATGACCTTGTTGCTCAGCTTACTTGCAGCCACATTTGTTCATGAGAAAATGTGGGGAGAATTCTAGCAACCAGTAATGCATCTGAGAAGGGGGTGAGGGAGTTCAGTTTAGGCTTGGCTCTCTGAAATCAGGACAGATTGTTACAAGTTACATAAGCTCAGTTTCCCTGTCAGCAGTAGAGGAATTGTAGTTCAGGTGAGTGAGTCAAGAGTTTCACTGTTTGGGAGCGAGGGTACTTACTACCTGTGCCATCATGAGGTTGACAGGTCATAAGTGGTTGTTAAAATGACAGTGGAAGAAATAGGAAATCTGGATAGAGCCGTAACAGGAAACGAGATTGAATTAGTAATAAAAAATGACTCACAAAGAGAAGCCCGGGTCCAGATGGCTTCACTGGTTGATTCTTTCACACATAGAAAGTAGAGTTAATACCAGTTCTTCTCAAAAATTCTTTTTTTTTTTTTTTTAAAGATTTTATTTATTCATTTGAGAGAGAGAGAATGAGAGACAGAGAGCATGAGAGGGAGGAGGGTCAGAGGGAGAAGCAGACTCCCCGCCGAGCAGGGAGCCCGATGCGGGACTCGATCCTGGGACTCCAGGATCATGACTTGAGCCGAAGGCAGTGGCTTAACCAACTGAGCCACCCAGGCGCCCCTCTTCTCAAAAATTCTTACAAAAAATAAGAGAGAG
>NC_138378.1:53536999-53545960 GCF_054177405.1 Leptonychotes weddellii
AGGAGGGTCAGAGGGAGAAGCAGACTCCCTGCCGAGCAGGGAGCCCGATGCGGGACTCGATCCCGGGACTCCAGGATCATGACCTGAGCCGAAGGGAGTCGCTTAACCAACTGAGCCACCCAGGCGCCCTTTTTTTTTTTTTTAAAGATTTTATTTATGGCCTAACATAGGTCTTAGAAGTCAACTAGAAGAATGATCTAGAGCCACACTATCTGATATAGTAGTGACTAGTTATAGGTGGCTACTGGACACTTGAAATAGGGCCATTCCAAACTGCCATGTGCTGTAAATATAGAATACACACCAGACTTCAAAGACTTAGAAAATGAACATAAAATGTCATCCGTGGGGGCGCCTGGGTGGCTCAGTTGGTTAAGCGACTGCCTTCGGCTCAGGTCATGATCCTGGAGTCCCTGGATCGAGTCCCGCATCGGGCTCCCTGCTTGGCGGGGAGTCTGCTTCTCCCTCTGACCCTCCCCCCTCTCATGTGCTCTCTCTCAAATAAATAAATAAAATCTTTAAAAAAAAAAAAATGTCATCCGTGGGGCACCTGGGTGGCTCACTCGTTAAGCGTCTGCTTTCGCCTCAGGTCATGATCCCAGGGTCCTGGGACTGAGCCCCGCAAGGGGCTCTCTGCTCAGCGGGAGGCCTGCTTCTCCCTCTGCCCCTCCCCCTGCTCGTGTTTTTTTTCCCCTCTCTTTCAAATAAATAAAATCTTAAAAATAATGTCATCCATAATTTTTATATCATTTGCATGTTGAAATGATAGTTTTTTGAATATATTGGGTTAAATAAAATATATGTTAAAATGAAAAAAAAAAATAAATGGCAAGAAATCCAGTCTGTAGTAACCAACCTGGTAGCCATAAGCACCCCTACCATTCAGATTTGTGGTCTCTTAATACCAGTTCCTGCTAAAGGAAGCAAGAGCTTCCTGATGCCCGGTCTGAGGTAGGAAATGGACAAGCTGGGAACTTCCCAGGAAAGCAAGGAAGATAATCAAAAACTTCTGGGTTCATGTAAAAGGGCTCAAGAGCCAACTTGAATAGGCTCCCACTGGAGAAAGATGGGTCGTGTTGAGCATCTATAAGAGGTACAAGTTCAATGTCTTGCAACACATCAGATATGTTTGAATCGATGAGATTATAATGACACTTTAAAAAGAGAGGAGAAAAGGGGTGCCTGGGTGGCTCAGTTGGTTAAGAGTCTGCCTTTGGCTTAGGTCATGATCTCGGGGTCCTGGGATTGAGCCCCACCTTGGGCTCCCCGCTCAGCAGGGAGTCTGCTTCTCCTGCCCACTGCTCCCCCTGCTTGTGCGCTCTCTCTCTCTTAAATAAATAAAATCTTAAAAAAAAAAAAGAGAAAAAAAAATGGAATCCCTAATTCCTTGATTCTTTCTCTGGTAGTTCTTAGTGAGATTCAGGGTGACAGTTACAAGAAGCAGCAGAGAATTAGTCATTGTCCAGAAGGGCAGTGTGTGCCATGCCAATATCCATGCCCTGCTCATGGCCCATTAATCAGCTGCCATGAGGCCCTTTCCTATCTTGCTTGCGTGTGTCGGCCGCATGGAAGGGAAGCGGTGGTACTGTGTCCTTCCCTCGCTGTGCTCCAAGGTTTTACATACGAGGTGGGCTTTACTGCTTGCATGATGTCTAAGTTTTTTAACTATACAGGTAATGCGTGCCTGTTGATAAATCTTTAAATCCTGAGTAATGTAGAATATTCCCTGTTCCCTATCCTTATTTTCAGATGAAAGAAAACAGAGGTTTCCATTATTTTTTTCAGTCACTGCTGGTGGGGCACATGGCTGGCTCAGTTGCTACAGCATCTGACCCTTGATTTCGGGGTCGTGAGTTCAAGCCTCACGCTGGATGGAGAGATTACTTAAAAAAAATAATAAAATAGGGGTGCCTGGGTGGCTCAGTCATTAAGCATCTGCCTTCGGCTCAGGTTAGGATCCCAGGGTCCTGGGATCGAGCCCCACATGGGGTTCCCTGCTCCGCGGGAAGCCTGCTTCTCCCTCTCCCACTGCTTGTGTTCCCTCTTTCACTATCTCTGTCAAATAAATAAATAAAATCTTAAAAAATAATAATAAAATAAATTTCTAAAAAAACCCAAAGTCACTGCTGATGAGCTGTAGATCAGAAGCTTGAACCAAGATACTCCCAAGATCCCTCTTTTTGAGGTGGTTTGGGTCCTCCTGGTGCTTTTTTCCTTTAGATAATCATGACGTCATCTCCCTGAAGTTGTTTGAGCTGACGGTGGAAAGAACCCCAGAAGAGGAGAAGCTGCATCGAGATGTGTTCTTGCCCTCGGTGGACAACATGAAGCTGCCTGAGGGTGAGCGTAGGGGATCCCGGGAAATGGTCCCTGTGGCTGGGGAGGAGGTCACTGTGCCTGGGAATTCTGAGGTGACTTGCACCCACAGCCTGCTGGGCCGTCTCCTTTCTGTGTTCTTCCCCTGAAGAGCATGGAGCACGCGCTCCTGCCATTCCAGCGGTCTCCATGTTACAGATGAGCAGTTTGCTCAGTTTTTAAATTGAGGCGCCTGGCAAGGGGGGCATCTGTCTGCCCTCTGGCTCCCAGAAATGAGTGTCAGAAACTGGAGACTTGGATACCTTCCCGACTGGGGGGGGCTCCCTGCCTCTGACTTGCTTCCCTCTTGTTTCCTCAGTGACCGCCCCGTTGCCACCCCTGAGTGGCCTGGCCCTCTTCCTCATCGTCTTCTTCTCGCTGGTGTCTTCCGTATTTGCCATTGTCATTGGTATCATACTGTACAACAAGTGGCAGGACCAAAACCGGAAGCGTTTCTACTGAGCCCTCCCGCTACTTCCGCCCCTGTGGCTGTCACTGTGAGCCAGCGCTGGCCTGAGCGTCCAGCCGGCCGGGCCTTCTCCAGTTTCCAGCAGCAGGTCAGGGACTCTGTTCTCTCACTGGGGCTTTGAATGCAGGGATACTGCATTGCCATGGTGATCCATGGGGACATCTCGCTGGTTCCGGAAGCCCACCTACCCCAGGGCAGTGCTGCTGCGATGTGCCTTTCCCTGCAGTCCTTCTACTTGGGAGCTAAGAGGGACGGAGAGAATATATACGGTTCTGATGCCAAGATCACGAAAAGAATTTCATAGCTCAGGCTGCCTTGTTGTTGGACTCTGAGGACCCTTGTGCTTCATTTTTAAATCCGCAGAGAACACAACACGGATAACTCCTCATACCTTCCAGGCATCCATTCGTCGGATTTTGCTTTTCGTCCAAGCCTCTGTCCACCTGAGGAATTTCCCCTGGAAATCTGGATGGAAACTTCTTCCCTGTGTTGCCTTCTCCCTCCACTCATTGCTCTCTCCACATGCAGCCTGAGCTGGAAGAGACATCTGGATGCCTCTCTTTTGGAGCCTGGGGCTGCAGAACAAACTGATGTTTCACTGACTCTTAGTCAGGTGACCACAGGGAGAGGGCTTTTCGCTTTGGCTCACTGCTCCAGCCGTTGTTCTTTAGCGTGAATCTTGGTTCTGTTAGTTTGTGACCTTCCCAGTTGGTTCCTTAAGGCCCTCAGTCAGGTTTGGCCGAAAACTGGTGTGCAAGTCAAGAGAAGCTTGTACGACTTCATGGTTGCCAGGGGAGTAACTGGGAAACTGACCAGCTCCATGTTTTGACACCAGAAGCAACAGTTGCCATGTGATCTGACCATGTGTGGAGATGTTTCTGGACTCTGGAGCCTGCTGAACTGCATGTTTGGTGTTTATCATGACTTTTGGAATCCCACCCTAGTGTTCAAAACGTGAGGCTTCCTTTTTATAGCCTCGGCTTAGATACTCCCCAAAGAGGAAACTTGGCTTCTTTTTCTTAATGGATAAGAAACAGTTGCTGTTCTCCTGTTGCAAATCTGGGAGCAATGGATGCTCGTCCTCTGTGCCTGGAAGAGATCATTGTCATCGAGCAACAGAGCCCGAGTGTCCTCCTCTGTGGGTCAATCCTTATTCCACTGCCTTATCTGACAAGGGGTCATGTGCTGTTCACCTGTCTGCCCTGTGATTAAATTGGCCAATGGGCCAGTCTTCCTGGAGGGCCTGGAGCTCTGAGCTCTCCTAGTCGTGTACTTCTGTAGCCTAAGGGAAATTCTTAAAATGGCTGATGGAAACCAAACATGAGCTTCCAATTCAGTGTCCTTCCTTCTAGGGGTGGTTTTGGGAGGAGGTCTGGCCTTCTTACTGAGCCCCAAGCCTGCCAACTGTCGCCTTGCCTTCTTCTCAGTTGGGAAAGCCCTCAGCTCAGCCCGGAAGGAAAGCAGGTCACCTCGGCTGGGTATAGGTTTCTGTCGTGTTGGGCTCTCTTCTGTCCCTCCCATGTGCTTAAGTGAGCATCATACGCTGTAGTGCTCTCCTGCAGGTTCGAGTAAAGTGGGATCCTCCTAAGACCTTCCCCACAAGAGCAGAGCAGCTCCAGGGTACCAGAGCACAAGCTGTGACCCGGAGCTTGGCCTTAGCACCACTTAGAACTGACAAAGCAAATGGCTGTTTTGTCTTTTTTTGAGCGCAGGGGGAGATTGGCTAGACCCCTGTGGTGGGAGGACCTCGGTGGGCTCTTGAGATGGTCCAGGCAGTGGTGCAGGAGGAAGGGGTCTCATCGTGGGGGAGCGTACGTGTGTGTGATGATTGAATTTATGAGTTTTGTGCGATTCCAGCTCCTGGGCTCCTTGTGGCTTTTGCAAGAGGACGGGGAAGACATGAAGTGCAGTCCCCACCCAGCATGGGGCCAGCCTTTGAGAAATGTGTGATGCAAGGAAACTGTCTAACTGAGCGTGGTAGGTCCTGCCCTAGCTCTTGCTTTTTGTTCTTAAGAAACAAGTATTTCCCATTGTGAATGGGACCAAATATTGTTCTGGGCCCTGTAATCCCAGGCGTGCCCTCAAGGAGGGAGAGGTCTGGTCTGTGGTGGAGGCTCTTTTGTACATGCACAGTAGGAGTGAGAGCAACGGCCTTGGCAAGCTGCGTACCCCCACATGAGCCATTTCTCTCCTCACAGTCCCCCTTTCCCTTGGTTTCCCTCCGACTTCAGAGCCTCTTACAGAGGAAGAGACCCTGAAAACTAGAGGTGGTGTATAAAGATGACGTTGTTCCCTGTCCTCGTGAGTCTTGGCTTTTATGGTTTCTTCAACCCCACCCCACCCCCAATTACAAGGTGGCTCTCTGTGACAAAATTTGTTTACTTCAGTGGGAAAATGACAACAACAGCTCTGTCCTTGTTGGAAGTGGCTTCTGAACAGAACATGCCCCTCATTGCATATGTCCCCGAAGCCCCCTGTCTACGTCCTAGAAGATAGAAACGAGAACTAGTAGGAAGTGCGAGGGTAGGGCTGATGATGGGCTGGAGAAAAGCCAGGCAGACATGGACCAATTAGTCTTGTGGGGCTGGAAGTTCTGGAAAAATGTCTTGCAGGCGATTCATAGGTTCCTGGAGGAGTTTCAACTCGTGGTCTATTGTAGAACTTAGGTTCTGATGCTGGCTGGTGAGGTTGGAAGAGTGAGGACTGCTGCTGGTTGGGGGATTCATGACATTGGCAGATATTTTGATGGGAGCATTCAGCCGAAGTTTAGGTTTGATCCAGCTCATGGCCAAGTAGTTCTAGAGAGAATAGGCAACAGTTAGCCTGAGGGAGCAGCTTGAGGCTGTCTCTTCAGAGTCATCCCAAGAGCAACTAGTGCCTTTGTCCCTGTTCCCAAGGTTGTCACTCACCGGTGCCGAATAGATAAAGTTGAACAGCATAAGTACTATAAAGAATACGATTGCACCGATTATGATTTTGAAGTGGTAGCGTTTCCAGACAACGCGGCAGAAGATTGTCACAGGTGACCGCAACATGAACAAGGTGTTGGGGCGTCTGTCCATGAGCAGAGGAGATGTCAGGGGATGGAGGGCAGAGGGAACCTTCAGGTCAAGTAATCCACAGCAAAGAGCTTTCTTTTTTTAAAAAGCAACTTCTGCTTGCTTGTGTGTCCTCCCCCACCCCCCCCCTTCACCCAGGCCATTCTCTCCTCCTTGTAACTGAGCACTGAGGTGGGGTGCTGGGAAGTAATGACCCCTTGCCACTTGTAGGCCCACCGCTCACCACCCTATGCAAATTGCTGGGCCCGGCAGCTCAGCTTCGTGAATGAGGAGGAAAGATTTGGGGCCTCTGTCCCGCAGGACTCTTACAGGGGAGGATGAAGTGTAGGGTATTGGTTGGGTTCTGATTGGCCTCGCCCTGCTGGCTTGATTAAGGCTTCCTTCTCTGACAGAATCTCCAGCGTCATCTTCACCTTACCCTAGAAACACCATAGGCGGTGGGAGGCTGAGTTCATTTTTTTTTTTTTTTTTAAAGATTTTATTTATTTATTTTGACAGAGAGAGACACAGCGAGAGAGGGAACACAAGCAGGCGGAGTGGGAGAGGGAGAGGGAGAGGGAGAAGCAGGCTTCCCGCGGAGCAGGGAGCCCGATGCGGGGCTCGATCCCAGGACCCTGGGATCATGACCTGAGCCGAAGGCAGACGCTTAACGACTGAGCCACCCAGGCGCCCTGGGAGGCTGAGTTCATTACAGCAGGTGCGAGAACAGTTTCCCAGGGTCCAGAAAGGAAAAGGGATTTAGCTAAGGTCCCCCGAAGTCTGTTAGAGCCAAGTTATGCGGCATAGCACTCCTGTGCAATAGACACCCTCCCCAGCTCCTACCGACATGCGCCATTGGCCACCATCGAGGACCTGGGAAGGCCACCAGCCCGTTATGGTCTTCTTCTTAAAGAGGGAGAAGTGCTTATACTGGAGGAAGTAGGGCCACTTGGAGTCAGTATCCATCATCCTGATGGAGCATAGGTTGGCGTGCCGGGCCGGGAGGGGCATGTCAAACAAATCCAGCTCCAGGACCCCTGAGCCCAAAGAAATGGCGTCAGCAAGAAGGAGCTCCCTGTCCTGTGGTCGTGGGCCCTGTGGCAGATCTCACCTAGGAAGTCATCCGTGGAGAACATGTTATTGTCCCAGATCTGGATGATGAGCCGGGCTGGGAACTTCATCACTGTGGGGTCCAGGCTCCATATGTAGTCCTGGAGGATGACAGAAGACCATATGACTGGCCTGTCTCCTTTGAGATTTCCCTCGGCCACCTTAGTAGCCCACCACCCAGCAGTGATGGACTGTCAAGGAGGAAGCTTTCTCCCTGAGGCCACATTCCAAGGGTTCTGGGGCAGCTTGTGGTTCGAGGAGTGGGAGAGCACAACCACCCCCCACCCCCGCAAGGCCTGTTACCTTCTGGCTCTGGACACACATATGCTCGGCTGCCAGGTAATCCATGGTGAAGACGAACCGCCAGTTGAAGTTGCTCTCCCCAGTGAGTGAGTGGTAGTGGATATCTGTCTTCTGCATGTCTTTCTCGAGCCCGACTAACCACCTGGGGCCAAAGGCCTTTCACCTGGGCTTCATGTGTATGGTCCCCATCCCCGAGCTGGAGCCCTGTGGGAAGGGCTCCCCGGGCAGACCACCAGGCACAGGTAGGGGTGAAGAGATGTCGCCCCAGGATTGGGGGCCGGGGGCACAGGGAGGGTACGACGGGGGAACTCTGAGGGAATGCTGCCGCCCTGCCCTCTTCCTCACCCTTTGACATAGATGTCGCTCATCGCGGCAGTTAAACTTCTCTTCAGGTCCACTTGGGCAGTCTTCCAGATAATGCAGCGCAGCTCATACCTGCAGCCAACGGACTCTGAGGCTTTGCTGAGGAGTTGCTCCCCAGCTGCAGCCGTGGTACAGGAAGAGAGGGCTGGGGGGCTGCCCTGCGTGCCCACACGAGGCATGCCCAATTTGGGGGGATGCAGGGGAAGGAAGGTCCCAGGATTCCCAGGAGAGGGAAAGAATTGCTGCACACTAGCATGTGAGCACACCCATGGCCCGCGCCTGGGGAAGTGCAGTGACGGATGTGGAAGGTCACTCACCTTTTAGGCTTTCTGGGCTTGATGTTGACTGGGGGGCCAGGCGGCCCAAGCTTCTTGGGGAAGATGTCCACCCACATTTGCACCTTTCCCTAGAGTGGAAATGGCCAGTTGGGCGTTGCCAACCTCTGTTCTCAGCATGCTGGCCTGGGAGCCTGGACCCAGGTTCTGAGATCTGTTGAGGGGGGTCCACCCCCCCACCCCCCGCCTCACTGGAGGGTGGGTTAAGGAGGTATCGGTGAGGTGGAGTGCACTTCAGACAGGAAGTCTGGCAACCACCCACCAGCTTCCCTTTTTTCTCGTGTTGGCTGAAGAAGGGTACAGGGTAAGGTGGGCTGTGTGTGATGACTTCAAGACTGATGGCCATGGCGCCGGGATATCACTTGTGACTGGGGTCTGGAGGCTGAATACCCTTTAGCAGGCCATGCTAGACTGCCTCTCTGGACAGGGCTCCACAGTAGGGTTGGAGCTTCATTTCTTAACCAGCTTAGTGGTCCCGAGTAAGAGCGAACTAGGTGACCAGTCCAAATGTCTAGGTTGCTGTATGTTGTGGAAGCCTATCCTAAGGATATTAAGCTGTGCACCAAGTGCAGAGGTCTAAGAAAGGAGGGATGAAAATGGTGAGAAAAAGGAAGACAAAAAAAATAAGAGAAAAAGGAAAAAGAAAAAAAGAAAAAATAAATAAAAGAATAAAAGAGTAGAACTACCAACATTGGAAGATAGACAAATATATTCTCTCAAACCGTCTGACCTCGTTTTATCCTTTTGAAGTTGACCCCATTTAAGAAAACAGGTTTGGGCGCCTGGGTGGCTCAGTTGGTTAAGCGACTGCCTTCGGCTCAGGTCATGATCCTGGAGTCCCGGGATCGAGTCCCGCATCGGGCTCCCTGCTCGGCGGGGAGCCTGCTTCTCCCTCTGACCCTCCCCCCTCTCATGTGCTCTCTGTCTCTCTCATTCTCTCTGTCTCAAATAAATAAATAAAAATCTAAAAAAAAAAAAAAAAAAGAAA
>NC_138378.1:53546060-53566888 GCF_054177405.1 Leptonychotes weddellii
CAGCCAGGGTTGTAACGTCTGCACATCTGACCCCCGGTGCTACCTCCCGGGCCTCCCTCGGGACAGCCCAAGGCGGCATGGGTGCGGCTGGTAGGATGCCTTAGCGCTTCCACCAACTGCTGCGTGGCCCAGGTTTCTTGCAGATGACTTTTCCAGCTCTGAATCTCTCCCTTCTAGGAGACATCGTTAGAACTTCCCACTTTGAACATGTGCAGAACATGCTGGGCTTCTGTGCATGTGCATGTGTGAATGCGTGGCCTCCTCGTCCCCTCTCTGTCATGGGCTGTGTCCTGGATGGCTGGGCTCCCTTGTCTCCCGCCCCAGCCCCTCCAGTCTTCTACCTGGTCGATGCCTGGCTGGCTGTTGCTGTACAGAGTGCGGGTCTCCACATGCTCAGGGACCAGCCCCTGGGTGTGCAGGAGGTACAGTGCAAGGCGTTCTTTCTTAGGTCCCAAATAATGAACAGGAGGGGGCATGGGCTCTAGATGGAAGGAGGTGGAAGGAGGCGATCACAGCGTCATTAGCCTTCCCATCTCCCAGGCAGGTGCCCTCCCCACCCCTCCCTCCAGCCTGGACAGTGGGCGTGGTTGCCCTGTATAGGAGGAAAGGGCAAAATGGGGCAGGTGCCGTCTGGTTTCAGAGGCCTGGATCTGTGTCTTCTGGCAGGTGCTGTACTTCTCACCAAAGCTTTGCAGTTTGAATTTTTTCCCATTGTAAAAAACAGTGTCCTCCTCAGGACTGAACAGAGGCGGAGGCAGCCCTTTCTGTTTGGCATGGCGTTCCAAGAGGAAGCTTGGGGTCATCTGATCCCGCCACCTAAAGGGCCCTGCGCTGTGGAATTAAGGGAGAGGAAAAGGTGAGAAGGTTTGTGTCCTAGAGAACATTCTGCTTTGAGCTGCAGGATGAGCAGTGGTGGGGGCATGAGTGGAGCCAGGTTTGGGCCCTGGTTCCCCAGCCCGGATGCAAGTCTCCCCCCAAGGGAGCTGGGGCCTCCCTCCTCCACCCCTCCCCTGCTCTCTTGCCCGGCCTCAGGTCCACTCACTAGCAGTAGGATTTGGAGAGCCCACAACGGGCTCCAAAGCCAGACAGGAGTCGGTTTTCGAGGTCAATGACTGTGGTTCCAATCTTATCATCAGGCGAGAACAGGTCAAAGTCATATAGCTGGATCTCTAGGTCCTTCTCCAGGGGGATGGTGCAGCTCAGTTCAAACATACTGGGGGGTGAGGGTGTTGGAGACTGCAGAGTCTGCGGACCATGCTATCTGCAGGCCTCCCTGTCCAGCTTCTCAGCCCCTCGTTTGGTCATGGTGAATATGGAGAACAGAGCCTGGGGTGGCTGCCACCTGCTAAGAACTATCCCCCAGGGTTGGCTAGAAATAACTTGGCAAGCCTGGCTTGTGGGACCCTGAACTCCTTTCCCAGGCGAAGTGTTTGAGAGGGAGGGTAGAACTGACCACCTTCCATCTGTCAAGCCCCGAGAGTGTGTGAGATCCCATGCTAGGAACTCAGAGGTTAGAAAGAAATGGAAGAAGTCTTCGCCTTTTGGACCTTACTCCTAGCACAGCGTGGGAGGGTGTGGTGAAGTGGGATTGGGTAAAGTTGGGGCAGCTCACATGCCGAAGATGGGATTCAGAGTGTTGGGCTGGTACTTGTCCCGGTTGCCCATCTTTGTCTGTCCCAGTTTCAGGATCACATAAGGGTCACACTGAGGTTCAGTCATAGTGAGGGAGAGGTGACAGGAAATGGAGAGTCAGTCCAGGTTGGTTGGGGAGGGTGGGGGAGGGGCAGAAATGAGCCCCTGGCAGCAGAGGGAGCCTGTGGGGAGGTGGCCATCTGGGTATCTGGCTGGGTATCCGTAGCCTGAGGGAGCTCCAGGACCCTGGGGTTTGACGTGAATTGTGGGAAGCACCTGGGCTGGGCGGGCCCGGAGACGATGAACACCACGGGGTTGGGGCTGCTCATTACCAGGCCATTGGAATCTTGGGGCTGCAGGTTGATGGCTCGGACCATGTACACGCGCACCAAGCACTCCTGGGGGAAGTCCTCTTTCTCGCGCCAAACCAAGAACTGGCGGGGGGGCTTGGGGGCTTTTGGATCCTCAGGAAAGGGGTAGACGCGGAAAAGGCCCTGTGTGTGTGTTGGGGAGGGAAGATGTTGGCAGCGCAGGCCCAGCCCTGCAGGAGGTGCCCCTGGCCCAAGTTCAGGAGAGAGTGGCCTGCACTGAGGATGGGAGAGAGGGGTGCAGCAGAGATGCTCTGCGGGGACAGCAGGTTTAGGAGGGATGTTGGGCAAACAACTGCGGTGGTTAGGTGAGTTTCCAGTTTCTGCTGATGCAGACTCTCATTCCACCCCCGTCCATCCCTTCAGGTTGGAACTTGTTCTCTAAGGCTCTTGGGCCTTGGGAGACCAGTGTAGGCCTGAGCTGGAGTGAGAAGGCCCCTGCCCATCCCGTGTAAGGGGGGAGGTCACTCTGAACCCCTGCATCGGTCAGCCTCTGGTCCCCTGCTCCCCAAAATGGTTTTCAAGCCCTCCCTACCCCATCCGCACCATGAGCATAGAGAGCCAGGGCTTTTATGAGAGTCTTCTGGGGACAGAAGGGGCACGGGAGACGGTGGCAGCTCTGCGGGGGTGAACACGCACCTTGAACTCCCCTACCACAGGGCTGTCCAACTTGGGCTCTTCCTGGTAGAGTCTGAAGGTCTGGCAGAAGTCCTGCAGGCCTTCAAAGGCAGGCACAGCCTCCAGCTCACAGTCATACACCTGCGGGGGTGTGTGTGGGGCCCAAGCCGGTGGGGAGAGCAGGCATGGGCTCAGCCAGAGGGAGGGACTGTTCCTGCTGTCAGGGGGTTGAGGGACCACCAGTTCCCAGGTCTTGCTTTGAAGCGTCTGCCTGCTCAGTGGCCCCAGGGTCAGCACTGCTTGCAGCAGATGGGGCAGCCCTGGTTCCCAAAAGGGCATGTCTGGTGGAGGTGTGGCCTGGAGTCTTGGGGAGATGAGGAGGAAACTACCCCCCACCCCCCACCCCAGTCGCTTCTAGAGGCATCAGGGTGAGGTCTGCTCGTCTCCCCCAGCAGATTTTATTCTGTGTTTCTTAGCAATCTCCCCTCCTAGAGGCCTCCAAACCTGCAGGGTATGGTAGTCTTTGTACTTGTACTGCAGGGACTTAGCATCTCCCGTGGCCCAGAATAGCTTGCTCCACCAGTCCACTTCATGCTCGTATTCATCCTGGCAGGGAAGGTCATTCTGGCCCTCGGGGAGAAGGCACAGTAGCCCTCCCCCTCCCGGGGTCATGCTGCCCCCCCCCCGCCCCAACACCTCCCTGAACTGCCTGGAGTTGTTCCTTATTCCCCGAGGGCTGAGCCTACATCACCTGGGCTTTGCTGGGATTGGACCAGAACTTTTCATAGAGGTAATCTAGGAACTGAAAAATGAGAGCAGGAGAGCAGGGTGTGGCGATGTGCTGACCTAGCCTGCTTACCATCTCTGAACCCCCAGGAGAAAGGGATGGAGGGCAGGGCTTCCTTTCCTGGTTCCCTTGCTCTTCATAGAGCCCTTTCAATTCGGGATCAGCACACATGGGATTAGGAACCAGAAGGAGGCTAAACTTAGTTCTTACCCTCCTTGCACACAGCTACAGAAATGCAGAACCTCAGGCCCCACCCCAGGCCTACTAAATCAGAACCTGCTTTTGCTCAAGATGTCCCCAGGATTCCTGTGCATTCCAGTTGGACAAGTGCTGCTCTCAAGGAGTAGTTCTGAACCTTGGAAACACTGGAATCACCAGAGAGGGGTGGGGGCTTGGAAATACTGCTGATTCCCCGGCAATCCCGATGCGATTGGTCAGTGGCCTGGCCATCAGGATTTCTTTAAACTCTCAGACGGTTCCAATGTGCAGTCCGGGTGGAGAATCACGGCTTTAGAGTTCTCGTGTACGCCGGGAGCTCACACATCAGAACTCTGCTTCATCTCCACCCCTCCTCAGGGACAAGGGTTATCTCCTGTAAATGGCGTGGGAGAAGGTGGAGACCCCGAGCCCTTTACTCACCTTCTGGTACTTGTTCACAGACAGCACTGTGTGGACAAAGAGCAATCATGAGTCTCAGCAGAGGGAGAAGAGAGAGGAGGGGGGCCACCAGCCTGCAGGGCAGCCAGGGCCGCTCCCGCTCCCAGCGCCAGCATGAAGGTGAGGCCCGGGGAAGGGCAGGGAGAAAGGGCCGTACTTGGAAGCTGTGGAGGCATGTAGTCCTTAGCCCAGGGGTCACAGAAGTAGGGTTGTAGGGAGTGGATGTTGGCCTGACCCACCACGGTTTGCTGGCCGAAGTCCTGATTGTCCACCACCTTCAACGTGAGGGGTGGCGCGTAGGTCTCCTCCATAGGCATGAACTGCAGCCCCGAGCAGAGGCGGAGCGTGAGGCCTCCCAGGAGGAAAGGGCTGCCCCAGCCCCTGCTCTGCCCTTGGCTGCCTTACCAGTGTGAGGAAGAGGACTGACTGGGCGAAGTTAGGGTTGGTCTGGAAGTCCTTGATGGGCTCTGTCTGCAGGGACTCTTCCCAGCATTCTACCAGGAGCTGGGGGGAACGCACCTGCTTCATGTTCCGAAGGCCCCAGACCAGAATCTGCCGGAACAGAGGAGAGTAGGGCAAGGGGCAGCTGGGGCCTCTGTAATGGGGTGCTGGCCAGAGTGAGGGGGCTGTCCTGGGAGTGATGGTGCATCAGGGAGCATCCAGGGCCAGGGAAGGAGCTGGATGAAGTCAGAGTCTGAAGGCTAGCACAGGTCTCCTGTCCTGTGAGGGAATCAATGCTTGTCCCCAAGGCCTCCATGACAGAGTGCCCTCTGGCTACTGTGAATATCCTTCACTGGCCTCCAGAGCCCCTGAGGCATTGCCCTTCCTCCCCTGCTGCTTTGTCCGGCCTGCGGTCTTCAGGAGGGAGTTCCTGAGGCTGATTGCCTCGAAGGCCCACAGATGTAGGGGGTGCCCCAGATTTCTTGGGCATTCCTGTTGCTATCTAGCTCATTGCTGACTTGGATCCCATAGAACTCCATGGTCATTCAGTGCTCTCAAGAGATAGACACTGGGCACCCCAGGAAATGTCCATGCTCTTACAGAGGCCTGTTTGGGGGACCAGAGTGGGGTTACCTGATCTTAGGGGGCATCTCCAGAGCCAGGAGGACCTGACCATCTTTTGCTCTTTGCCAGATTTGTGGCAGAGCACAAAGGTTCGATGTGGGGACCTCCAGCCTACAGTCAAAAGATAGATGAGAAACATCCTGGCATTTGGAGTCAGGCGGGGCCGGGCCCAGATTCTGGCCCTGCCACTTATCCCTGTGTCACAGTGCCTGGGCTAGCTTGTCTCTGAGTCTCAAGTTTTCTTGTCTGAAAAATGGCCCCCACTACAGAGGGGCAGCGAGGGGCTCAGGTGAGAGCCCGAACACTGAAGCCCTTGGTCTATGACCCACCACGGAGATCTGCATTTAAGACAGTTACTCTGTCAGAGCTTCTGCTCTTTATGTCTCTCCTGTCTCCCTCCATCTCTCAGACATTATCTTCCTGGGGTCTGAGCTTTGGATCAGGTAGTCAGGAGGGCCCAAGGAGAGTCCGCAGAGAGAGCCCTGCGGCGCCCGACTGCTTTGGAGGGTGCCCGCCCTCCCCGCCCCCCACCATCATCACCTCCACAGCCATTTTCTTTAGCGTGGGCTGGATGCTCTTGGGGAGCGTGTAGACTCCATTCTTCCACGGAACACTTAAGATTGGCGGTCTCTCTTTGACACTCTGAAGGGGTGAGGTGGGAGAGCAGGGAGCATGAGGCTCTAGTGGGCTCGTCCTCCTACTCCCCACCCCCAAATCAAGTCCCTAGCAGGGCTCCAGGGAGGAGGCTCCAGAGCCCTGCGGGTGGCAGCAGGCAGGGCGGTTAGGGAGAGCTTGGGCAGGCCGGCAGCCGGCAGCCCCAAGCCCAGTGTGCTGGCTCCCAGGCCCCAGGCCTTCCCTGAGGGGATGGAGTTGGGGACTGCTGCTGGTGGGAACTTGAGGCAGGGGAGTGGGGCAGGGCGGCACCCCCGCCCCCCCCGCCCCCAGCACCGCAGCTGCCAGCCGGGCCTTCCCTCCCGGTACCTCAGTCTCGAGGATCAGCTCACAGGACACCAGGATCTCGCCTTCTTTCTCCCCTAGCAATCTTACAAGGGGGTGCCACCTCAGAGGGGGCAGGGTCCGTGTTTGGACATCCAGCCAGACCACCGGGGACCACGTGCTCCGGGCCCACAAGCTCTCCTTTCCCTGTAGGGAAGGGGAAGTTCACCAGACACGGAGGCCAAGCTGGCAGGGTCCTGGCCCCTCCCCTGGGATGCTGACAGCTCTCAGATACAGGCTGGCGTTTATGTCGCGTGATGCTCTCTGTGAATCAGGCCCCACTGGAGCACTTGTGGTGTATTCTCCTCTAAAATAAAAACTCAGCCACTCTGCCCGCTCCAGCCCACTGTACCTGGGAGTCCTGCTGCCACAGTTCCAACACCACGAGTGGTGGGCTTGCTTTGGTGTCTTCGGGGTTCTCGTACAGAAGAAGGTGCTGGAAAATGAGCGTCTGGGCCCACGTGGGGGCCGCAGAGCTCTTCAGGGTTTGGGTGCACTGGCTATGGTTCAAGAAGACCAACCGAATGAAGGGCACTGGGGGGTGGGCAGAAGGAGAGGAGAGGGTCCTGCCACTGAGCTATCAAGCGAGGCGCTCCCCCCGGCAGCTGCCACCAACCACTGGACCAGAGATCCCGGCAAGCCCAGGCTGGGCAACCACAGCCACTGCCCAGAAGGCCACCTCAGTGCAAGCTGCAGGCCAACGGCCGTGGGACCATTGGTTCCATCCACATCTCTCTGACACCACCTGGTTGAGGTCTGGGGGTCCCAGGGGTGGAGGCCCCAGGGCTCCTCTGGAGGAGTTCTGAGGAGCAGCTACACGTGCCTGCCCTTCCACAGCATCAGCGAGTGGCTGTGACACCCAAGTGTCAGGGGACATCATGTGGCCTTCTCAATGTGGACGCTGACGCCCAGTGGACACAGCTCCCGGCAGACACCCGCTGCCCTGGCTCGGAGCCTCATCCGGCCACCTGCTCCTTACAAACAGGGCTACCCATAGGAGCACACGACTCTCCTAAAACCTTCACGGGCCCTCCTCTCCACCTCTCATCTTCTGACACAAGGGACATGCGGTCCCGGTGTGTGTCACCGTTTGTCTTCCTGTCTCATCAGTACTCTGCCAGAAAACTTCCCTCTTCACCGCCAGGGTGAAGCCTCCCCAACTCCCCCTTCTTGATTCCACAGTGTTGGGCACATATCTCAGGAACAGCCCTGCCTTATACACCTTGATTTTATCTCTTCCCCAAGCCAGGGCCCTGAGGGGCTGGGGAGAGGGGCCTGCATGCTTGCACCCCCTTCCTTGTCATATTCTTTATGCTGCTGGGGTCCCCAGGGGCTTGGGCAGAAAGGGGTGCCTGTTGCCTACCCTGGAATGTCTGGATCTGGTTGGACATTAGGTTTCGGGCCTGGTAGATGTAGCAGAAAAGCTGGTAGTAGTGGGGCTCTGGGTAAGAGAGGAGCCTCGTCCATCAGTTGCCCCCAGGATCCCCACACTGGCCCCTCCCCACAGCCTGCCCTCAGATGCAGGGTCTCTGGGGCCACCAAGCAGACTCTCAAAGCTTACTGTTGAAGATGCAGTAGATGAAGGGTAGGTCATGTAGCTGGGTTTCCTCTGGGGCAGGCCTCCAGGAGCTCCTGATCGTTTTGTCTGGAGCCTGTGTTAGCCTCAAATTCTCTTCCTTCCTAGCCTGCTCTTTCAGATCCATACCCTGTGCCCAGAACATTCTCCCTGAGGCTCTTGCGTGCTTTTCTTGTCTCCGCTAGTGCAGGCCCAGGTCACCTTCCCTTATAGCCTGAGGGTGTGGATCTGGGGCACACACTCCCCCATCCCTCAACCATCAGTGCCCCAACCAGGGGTGTCTCCTGCTGTCTGCCACCCCGCAGCTGGGCCCCGGCTCTGGGAGGTGGGGTTGCAAGGAGGAGTCCCCTAGACCACGGAGGCTTTACCAAGGATCCCTCCAGGAGGAATATGGGTGCAATGCCCTTGTCCTTGTTCAGGACCATCCTGCGGTGCCAGCAGCGGCGGCGGAACCGGCTCTGGGGCTGAGGGTTCAGGTGGAACTTGGAGCCGAAGGTGCCATACTCCCAGCCCTCCTCCTCCTTGGCTGGGCTGGGGTGGTGCTGCGGGGAGGGGAGCAGAATGTCACCCTCCCACCATGGCACGGGCTGGGGGTGGGGGGACCCACCCAGGCAGTCCTCTCACCAGCTGCAGGAAGGAGAGGGTCTCCTGCTCCAGGCTCAGCTTCCCATGGTTCCGGCAGCGCAAACGCACCCAGCGCCGCCGGCGGCACGAGTAGTAAGTCTTCTCCACTGAGTTCCAGACCCGGGGTTGGCCCGACGGCTCAATCCCCACTCCGTACTCCCAGCCTGCAGAGGCAGGGCCACGGCCTGTGGGTGCCCAGGTGCCCACGGGCTGGGAGGTGTGGACAGGCCTGAGAGATGGGCCCCAGAAGGCAGGCTAAAGGGGAAATGCTTTCCCTCACGTCCAGGTGTCTCAGGCCCTGAGTTGTGGAAAGGACGGTGTGCTCACGAGGGTGGCTTGGGCCCAACCACCCATCTTACACATGAGGAAGGCGGGGCTCAGAGACGTCCTGTGACCCACACAAGGTCACACAGCCCATATATAGCAGACTCAACGTCTTGAGCCCAGGTCTTCGGACTTCCAGCCCATCACTCCTTCCCTGGAGCTACTACCTCAGGGGAACCCAGGCTCCGTGACCATTTTCCCCTTTTCTAGAAAGTGCTCAGGAGGCACTTACAACCTGCCCGGTCTGAAAACTGGGGCCCATGTCTATAGAAAGGGTGGAGACCCCACTGTCCAGAGGCTGGGCAACCCCTGGAAATTCAGGCCCATCCCACCTGAGAGCTTGGTTGCTTTGAGGCTGTGGGAAGTGTCAGTCCCTGGCAGCTCCAGGGCCTCCTTCCCTCAGCCCGTGACCCGGGGACTGACCCTCACTGTCCACCGCGTGGTTCAGCTCCACGACCCAGTTCTTCTTAACGTGCCAGCCTTGGGGGCACTTCACATTCTCCCGGGCCTCCACGGGCTCTCCGTTCTGAGGGTGGATAGACAGGGCAGGCCGGGGGCATCTGAGCTGGGAGGCCACCTTCACTCATCTACCGTGGCCATGGTGCCTCCCTACTCGGTGGGGAGTCTGCTTCTCCCTCTCCCTCCGTCCTCCCCAACCCGTGCTCTCTCTCGCGTGCGCACTCTTTCTCAAATAAATAAATAAAATCTTTTTTTTTTTTTTAAAGATTTTATTTATTCATTTGAGAGAGAATGAGATAGAGAGAGAGCATGAGAGGGGGGAGGGTCAGAGGGAGAAGCAGACTCCCCGCCGAGCAGGGAGCCCGATGCGGGACCCAATCCCGGGACTCCAGGATCATGACCTGAGCCGAAGGCAGTGGCTTAACCAACTGAGCCACCCAGGTGCCCAAATAAATAAAATCTTTAAAAGAAAAAAGATAAAATGAAACAAAATCCAAAGTTCAGTTCCTCAGTCCCGCAAGTACATTTCAAGTACTCGATAGGGGGACAGTGCAGACACAGAACATTTCCATCATCACAGAAAGTTCTCTCAGACGGTGTGGGCCTAGACTAGCCCCAGACATTCTCTCCTTCTGGGTAAGCACTACCTTTGGAAGAAGCCTAGGAAGGAAACACTGCCCCCCTACGTTGTTCCTTACAGTCTCGGAAGGCGCCTCGACCGGCCGTCTGAGGACACTAACGCCATCAGTGCGCGCTCAGGCTCCTGCGCGGTGTGTGGGGGCAGGGCTCAGAGGGTAACCCGTGGTCTGGTGCTCTTCCCACGGACAACCCAGCTTGCAGGGCACCCACCTGCGTGCCCTGCTTGTCCCCCCCGTCCCCCGAGGCAGCTTTAGCCCCTGCTCACCACATCCGTGTTCGGGATGGCTGCCCGCACCCAGGCCCCCGTGGTGTCTCGACGCTGGTTCTCATACACCTCCTCTAGCACCTGGCTCTTGTTGATGTCTACGTCCAGGAGGAGTCTGGGGGCAGTGAGACCCCAAGTTTCCAGCACATCTCCCCAAACTTTCAGGCTCCCGGGTCGTCCTCTGCTGGCCCAGTGTTCCCCTACCTGGCAGCCCCACCTGCTCTGGGCAAGGCTGGGCAGTGGGGCTTGGCATCCAGGGCAGTGTGGTGGGCAGGGCCCTTCGTCTTGGGCACCCCAGTCGCTGGGAGCAGGCCACAGTGGCCACGGGCCCACCTCCCCGGGCTGCGGCTAACTGGTTCTCCCGGGCGAAAAGAACAGTCCCCCCAGTGCTGCATGTCCAGGGGCACACAGGCTCCGGGCCCGCACCCTAGCCTTACCTCCTCTGAGGCTCCACTGTCCACTGCCCCTGCCAGTGCCATCCTTGGGGCACCTGGAAATCCTCCTTGGGGACAGCCTTGTGCCCCATGACGTCTGAGAAGTTGGGGCAGCGGTACAGCCCCTGCTGTCCCCACTGGTCTTTATACTTGGCCTGGTTCTCGTACTGGGGGAGGGGCGGTTGTCAGTGCCTCGCACCGCCCCGTCCCCCCACTGGGACGTTGGGCCCCTCCTTGGGCCCCCTGCTCTGGGCTGCAGGGACCTCTTGGAAGTGTGTTAGGCAAGAAGGGGCCAGGGGCTTATCACAGGCAGCACTTCTCCCCAGCGGCACTCGGTTAGGACAGGAGGATGCTGTTCATCAAATCCTCACCTCAGGCCAGGCCCATGCCTAGGGTTTTATGTGAACTGTTCCCTGTAATCCTCACAGCCCCATTTCACAGGGGGGGAAACTGAGCTCAGAGGTCAACGCTACCCCAGGGTGCTCAGCCACTGAAGGGTAGAGCAGGCAGATGCCTGTGTTAGAGCCTGGGCGGGGGCGGGGCGGGGGGGGGGTTGCTGCGGTGCGCTCCGTTAGCCTTGTCGCTGCTGACTCGGGGAACCCAGTGCTCTCCACCACTTGCCGCATCTTTGCTGCCTCTGAGCCTTTTTCCCCACATCCCCCTGCTGGACGTGCAGCCCCTGCTGCCTGCACCTCATCCTAAATCCCCTCTCATCTCACGTCTCCAAGCCCTACGTAGGGGCTGGTTACGCATGTTAGGATATATCCATGCACAGTGTGCAACTTTGGAACCACAAAAATTTATTTTTGACTCAGTAAATTAAAAAGCTGAAAATTCTTAAACTTCTTTCCCTCTGCTCTCGGAGCCTTCTCCTGAGCCACGTCCTCCCCCAGGCAACAAGGGTCATCTTTCCCTCCTCTGGTTCTAGAGCAGTCTCTGACTGGCTGCTCGCCCACCCCCTGCGTCTGTGGTTTTCTGGGAAGATGCCTCACTTCCTGCTCCTCTGAATGTTCCAGGACCCTCCCTCCCCAGAACCACCAGACTGGCCTGGAGGACCCAGCTGGAGTCTGCAGGGGTCCTAGGCTGCCATGTTGGCGACAGATGAGACCTCACCTCACATGCCCTGAAGTAACTGGGAGAAACTCCCAGTGAAGCTCCATCAGGGAGAGAGTGACTGGCCCTAAGGGATCACCCAGCTGCCCCTTTTATCACCACGCCTATGGCTTGTCAACATCTGAGGCTGCTCTAGGCTCTGCCACCTCTTTATCAAAGCCCATCGCATAATCGTCAGATTCTCCACCTTTGGTGCTGGGCTCTGGCAGCCCGGCCTTCCCCCTGCTGCCCCCCCGGGCGCTGCTCACCGTCTCTGCGTACACAACAACCTCGCCCTGGCGCAGCAGCTGCAGATCCTTGCTGTCCGTGACGTTGCCGAGCCACATGCAGACCCGGAGGTGCGCTGGCAGCGTGTCCTTCTGTCCTTCACCCTCTGGGTACTAAACCAGAGGCAGGGCGACCCCACAGGGTTGCACGTCCCCCCCGGGGGGCAGGGGCGTGGGTGAGGGAGGGGCACATACACCTGCTCCTTCACACCGAGCCCTGGGTGCTGGGGCTTAAAGTGAACGATAGAGTTCCTGCTTTCCAGAGGGAGTTAATATGCAAATGGTATACCTGTGACCCCATGCATAACAGAGGCTGGTGGGGTTTGTGGGGAGAGGGGCGGTGCCACCCAGGGAGCCTGGGAAGGCTCCAAAGAGAAGTGGTGATGGTGGTGACATTGACAAGGTAAGTGCCAAATGTGCAGGAGACGCTCTGATCCTCACATGGGGGGTGGGGTGGGGGCGCACATCATTTTCACCAGGCCCATTTTATGGAGGAGCAGACTGAGGCCTGGACGTGGTCAAGGGTTGGTCTGGAGTCACACAGACCATTAAGTTGTAGAGCCAGGAGTCAAGTCTCAGTGGTTCTTGCAGGATGAGAAAGACTTCAGCGGGCATAGGAGGGACATTCCACAATGGTGGAAAGGGCCCAGGGCAGGCAGGTTTGGGGGTGGGGAAGCCCAGCATGGCTTGGCTGTTGAGAGTGTGTGGCCCTGAGAAGGTTACTGCAGTGAGAAGGGGCTGGGGCCAGGCCAGGGAGGTTTGGCATTCTCTGGGAAACACTGGGGAACGAAGGACATCTTTAAGAGCAAGGGAGTGTCCCCCACCTGCCTCCTGGGTTGGGGGGAAGGCTGAAAGGAGGGGCTGTCACCAGGGTGGGGGTGCTGGTCAACCAGCCTTATTTATGACCTGCATCTGATATGATGGGCTGGCGCCCAGGCCTTGTAGGCATTAAATATTTGGAAAGCACTCAATCCTGGTTCAGGGGAGAGATGACAAGGGACTGGACCAAGTGTGGTGTGAGGATGACGGAAGAAATGAATTTGAGGAACATTTATGAGGGATGTGGACTTGGCATCAACCACATGATGATGGGCACTGTCCCCTGCCTTTCTCTGGAGACTGTTTCAACCCCATTTCACCTGCTAAAGGGCCCAGGAGAGACAAAGTGGGTGTGTCCTCAGGGAGACTCATGGGGGCTGCCCCGAGAGTTCAGGGTTTCTCCCTTGGGGTATTCCTGGGCCCTTTCCTCCCCTGAGGGGTGGGGTGGCCTGGCTTCCCCACCTGCAGGATGAGGGTCTGTGTCTTCCCACAGAACCTGCCAGAGTGCAGAGCCCCTGTTGGGGAGAACAGGACGCTGTGGGCGGGCACCTGTGCGTAGGCCACCCGCTGCTCCTTGGACATCAGCCAGATCATCACGTCCGGGAGGCTCATCTGGGGCTGTTGAGGCGGGAGGGCGTCAGGCCTGCGTGGCTGGCTTCAAGTCCTCCTCCCCCACCAGTGTGTCCAGCACCCACCTCGGGGAGCACGGCATCGAGGCGGTATAGCCAGTCCTCCACGGTGGCCACCATGTTCCTGGGCTTAACTTCCTTGGCCTTTTGGGCCAGTTCCTGCAGGAGGAGGCTGCGGAGCTGCCACCTCTTCTTGTCCAGCTCGGTGGCTCTGGGCTGATGGGTCATGCAGGGCAGAGGGTGTCTGTGGCCAGGATCAGGAAGGAGGGCGCTGAGCCTCTCTCCGCCTCACCTCACATGACCTCCCGCCCTGCCTTAGGCCAATGTGCACTTCCTAGACTTGAGATCCTGCCCCACCCCTGTTGGCCTGGCCCTTGGGTTCTCATGCGGTGTGCCAGGCCTGTGCTCAAGGAGCTCACTGTGGAGGTGGGTGAGAGCCCTGAGATAGGGGCCAACCAAACCCTGGGGGGTGTGGGGCTGGGAGAGGCCTTATGATGAATCTTCCAGAACAGGCAGTGCCCTGTGCAGGGCCCTGTGGACAGGAGGAGCAGCAGGGAAAAAGCTGTGGGCCAGGATGTGCAGGGCTTGTCAGGATAACAGGGAGAGGTTTGGTTTGGTGGGAGCATCAGGTGTGGGTGTAGGGAGAGCTGGGATGAGGCTAGGTGGGGAGGTCAGGGCCAGTTTCTGGAGGGCCTGAACAGGGGAGGAGAAGCAGCTCTGTGGTTTGGGCTTCGAGCTGGGGAGAGATTGAGCGGAGCTCCTTTCTTGAGGAGGTGGGGGTTGGGGGCTGTTCTGTATAGGGTGCTGGACTGCACCCACACCCCGTGGGAGCCTGACCTAGCTCAGCCCCAGCCCCAGGGCAGCACACTCCTCCCCTACTTGCAGTCCTCCACCAGCTCCCTCAGCAGCTTCTCCCACTGGGGGAGCAGAGCGGGGTCCCTTGGATTCCTTATGGACTTCAGGGTGTCCAGATTGGCTTTCTGCTCAGCAGGAGAGAAACAGCAAGTGAGCATGGGGGCTCACCCGGGAGAGGTTATAGGAATGACTGGCCCGAGATGTTATCAGTCAGGACTTGGGGGCCTTTGGGGTAACCCAAGGATGTCAGTCCAAGGCAATTACATGCCCTTGCAAGGCGAGGATCCCCACACACCCTCTCCCCTACCCAACAGAATAAGTGGCAGGAAGGAGCCAGGATAGGGCAGAACTGTAAGGGGTAGAGTTTTGACCCAGGGCTTCTCTTCTGTAGGTGCAAAAAAGTCATATCTAAGGTGGAGGCACCATGTGGCACTCCTGCCTAAAAATGTTCAGTGACTTCCCTCCTTAGCAGATGCATAAGACCTTTGTGATCTGACCTCTTCCAGTTTCTCTGGCTTTATTTCCACATCACCTCCATGCCCTTGCTGTCCTGGAACTTCATGTCACCATGGCTTTGCCAACTCTGCACTCCCTTCTCTGCACCCCCACCACGCCCCCAGCAGACTCATTCTTCAAGACTCTGCTCAAATGTCACCTCCTTTTCAAACACCTCCTCTGCTTATCCTCTCTTCAGCTCCCCTCCCCCACCCCCAATCTCGCTGCCCCCCATGGCTCTGGGTACTGGCTCTGGGTAGTGGATCTCCAGCCCTGTGCCCTGTAGTAGCTTTTTGCATGTCCGACTTCCCAGATGGTGAGGCTAAGGCGCTGTGTTTATTCAGCTTTGGGTCTTCAGTGTCTAGCACAGTGCCTGATGCTTCTGTCTTCATTGGTGTGGAGTGCATGAGTGAACTGAGTGACTGGCTCCCTAGGACTGTGATTTAGTCCCCCAAGCCTCCCATCGGTGGCCTGGCCCACCCCTGCACCCTCCTGTACCACTCACCAGGCGGTCCCGAGTGAAGTGCAGGAGGTTGAGGCAATTCATGCGGAAGCTGACATCTTCCCAGTGGGAGGTCACGGCCACGACTGGCTTGGTGTTGTACCAGGGCACATAATGGTAGATGTTCCCTGAGACACAGACACATGTGTGGGCGTGTCTGAGGGACTCTGGGAGGTGTCCTCTTACTGTGTCCCCTCAGGGGAGCCCCCCTGGGCCACTCCGTTCCTCAAGGACACCATCTGCTACTAATCCCGACTGGACCCCTCCCGCCAGAGGGTGGGCTGCTGGCCAATTGAAAACGTATGCACTTTGATGAACACGGTTGGCCTTGTTGAGCATTCATTGTGCTCAGGGTGTCACGTAGCTTTTCAAAGTCCCCATTTTACACACGGGAAAATCCAGGCGGTGGGGGGGTGGTAGTTTGCCCGAGGTGGCTCAGCCAGGTGGTCATAATGCAGGCGTCTAGCTCCAAAGCCCCATGCCCTTAGCCTCAGGCGAGATGCCAAGGCAAGGGGCATGCCTTGAGGTAGGGTCTCCCTTCGGGGTGGTCTGTGAGACAGAGGAGGAGTGGGCTCCAAGCTTAGGGGGAGACCCAGGGTTTGGTTGGGGTGGGCAGACGTTTAACACGAAGGGCCTGCCAGGACAGAGGTGCAGCGTCAGGAGAGCAAGGATGGATACAAACTGGTGATTGGCTTGGCAAACTAGGTTCCCAGGGCATGCTCCTTATTGAAATGAGGGGGGAAGCTAGATGAAACATAAGTTCATTTTTAAATTTTTCTGAGTTGTAGTGCTGACTTGATATAAGGAAAGAAATCCACAGAAGCCGAAATAAAGTAAAAGCAGAAAGTCTGTGAGGCAAGCGAAAGCAAAGCTGACTTTTGCCCGCTAAGTTTCTGGCAAATCCTGGAGAACTTGTGCTTCTCTTTGGCAAGGGCCAGGGCAGGGGGCTCAGCGGAGAAAGTCTAGCACTGCCCACAGTGAGCAGTCTCACAGGAGACCCCGTGTATTATGGGTTGAACTGTGCCCCCTATAAAGCTATGCTGAAGTCCTAACCCCACTACCTCAGAATGTGACCTTATCTGGCAATAGGGTCATTGCAACTGTAATTAGTCAAGATGAGGCCTTACTGGAGTAGGTTAGAGCCTTAACACAATACAGGCGTTCTTATAAGAAGAGGAGAGGGATACAGAGAGAGGACAGCCATGTGAAGACATAGGGACAGAGGGAGCATACCACGTGAAGACAGAGGCAGAGGTGGAGTGCTGTGTCTACATGGCAAGGAGCACCAGAGATTGTAGGCAATCAGCAGAAGCTGGGAGAGAGGCTCAGATCTATGAGAAGGAACCAACCCTGGGGCGCCTGGCTGGCTCAGTCAGTAGAGCGTGCGACTCTTGATCTCGGGGTTGTAGGTTGGAGCCCCATGTTGGGTGTAGAGGTTACTTAAAAATAAAATCTTTAATCCAAAATCTATAAAGAACTTATCAAACTCAACACCCAAAGAACAAATAATCCAATCAAGAAATGGGCAGAAGACATGAACAGACATTTCTGCAAAGAAGACATCCAAATGGGCAACAGACACGTGAAAAAGTGCTCATCATCACTTGGCATCAGGGAAATACAAATCAAAACCTCAATGAGATACCACCTCACACCAGTAAGAATGGCTAAAATTAACAAGTCAGGAAATGACAGATGTTGGCGAGGATGCTGAGAAAGGGGAACCCTCCTACACTGTTGGTGGGAATGCAAGCTGGTGCAGCTACTCTGGAAAACAGTATGGAGGTTCCTCAAAAAGTTGAAAATAGAGCTACCATACGATCCAACAATTGCACTACTAGGGTATTTACCCCAAAGATGCAAATGCAGGGATCTGAAGGGGCACATGCACCCCAGTGTTTATAGCAGCAATGTCCACAATAGCCAAACTGTGGAAAGAGTTTAGATGTCCATCAACAGATGAATGGATAAAGAAGATGTGGTGTATATATACAATGGAATATTATGCAGCCATCAAAAAAATGAAATCTTGCCATTTGCAACAACGTGGATAGAACTAGAGAGTATTACGCTAAGCGAAATAAGTTAATCAGAGAAAGACAAGTATCCTATGACCTCATTGATATGAGGAATTTGAGAAACAAGACAGAGGATCATAGGGGAAGGGAGGGAAAAATGAAACAAAACAAAACCAGAGAGGGAGACAAACCATAAGAGACTCTTAATCTCAGGAAACAAACTGAGAGTTGCTTGAGTGGAGCGGGATGAGGGGGATGGGGTGGCTGGGTGATGGACACTGGGGAGGGTAGGTACTTTGGTGAGCACTGTGAATTGTGTAAGACTGATGAATCACAGACCTGTACCCCTGAATCAAATAATACATTATATGTTAATAAAAAAATAAAATCTTTAAAAAATTAAAAAAATAATAAAATAAAAAAGAAGAAACCAACCCAGCCAACACCTTGACTTTGGACTTCTAGCTTCCAGAGCTGTGAGAGAATAAGTCTCTGTTGTTCTAAGCCACCCAGTTTGTGGTGCTTTGTTAGGGCAGCCCTAGCAAATGAATCTGCCATTCAAAGCTGGCACTCCAAAACCTAAACCTTCAGTCGATGAGAAATAATCCACCACACAGAAGGCAACAGTGAAGAAACCAGCCCATCTCTGGCATGGCTCTGGGTAGAGAGAGCAGGAAACTCTCCTGAACATTTGTAACTGCAAATGGGGCCCCATGCAGGTTGTATTCTGCATTCATATCACCTGTGTAGTCTGGAGAAAATTTAAAATGGTCTTTGGTTGGCAGTGCCCCAGGTAACTGGAGGAAGCAAAGAAATCCTCTCTGAAGGATTTAACTTTAGTCTAAAGTCCCAAAGGGGGCGCCTGGGTGGCTTAGTCGTTAAGCGTCTGCCTTCGGCTCAGGTCATGATCCCAGGGTCCTGGGATCGAGTCCCACATCGGGCTCCCTGTTCGGCGGGAGGCTTGCTTCTCCCTCTCCCACTCCCCCTGCTTGTGTTCCTGCTCTTGCTATCTCTCTCTGTCAAATAAATAAATAAAATCTTAAAAAAAAAAAAAAATAAAGTCCCAAAGGTTTCCTTCAGATAAAGTTCCAAGAAAATGAGCAGCTCAGAACCAAGACACATACTCTCTAGCTCCGCAGCTCTGTTTCCAGGTACACACCCAACCGAAAGGTGTCACAGCATTATCCAAAGACATGTCATAAAATGTTCATGGCAGCATTATTCGTAATAGTCCAAAACTGGAAACCACCAAAATCTCCCTCAGTAGTAGAAGGGAAAAATAAATTATGGTATATTTGCCCAATGGAATACTACACAGCAACGAGAATGAGCTAAGGCCATGCCCAACAACATCTAGGTTTGTGTTTCCATTTCACAAAATGGTAGGCAAAAAGAAACCAGACACGGGGCACCTGGGTGGCTCAGTCGCTAAGTGTCTGCCTTCGGCTCAGGTCATGATCCCAGAGTCCTGGGATCGAGCCCCACATCAGGCTCCCTGCTCAGCAGGGAGTCT
The DNA here is from genome assembly GCF_054177405.1 of Leptonychotes weddellii. Taxonomy (NCBI): domain Eukaryota; kingdom Metazoa; phylum Chordata; class Mammalia; order Carnivora; family Phocidae; genus Leptonychotes; species Leptonychotes weddellii. The sequence continues at coordinate 53,564,715 of NC_138378.1, forward strand.
GCTTCTCCCTCTCCCTCTGTCTGCCACTCCTTCTGCTTGTGCTCTCTCTGGCAAATAAATAAAATCTTAAAAAAAAAAAAAGTACAGGGGCGCCTGGGTGGCTCAGTTGGTTAAGCGTCTGCCTTCAGCTCAGGTCATGATCTCGGGGTCCTGGGATTGAGCCAAGCATGGGCTCACTACTCAGCGGGGAATCTGCTTGTCCTTCCCCTCTGCCCTTCCCCCACTCATGCACACGTGCATGTGTGCACGCTCTCTCTCTCTCTCAAATAAATAAAACCGTAAAAAAAAGTTTACTTAAGAATGAAAAAAAATAGTGGAAACAAAATACTCAAAATACCGTGTGCCAAATGGTGGAAACTACTACGGAGAGGAATGAAGTGGGGAATAGGGATAAGGAGCTGCCAAAAATTTTAAATAGAGTGGTTATCTAAGGCCCTTCCAAGAAGATCTAGAAGAAATTATGCAGAATACAGCTCAGAGAGATGACAAATATGGAAGAGAGATTTAAAAATATGAAGAACAGAATGAGGAGTCCCACAGAGGATAGAGTGAGTTTGAGGAGGAGCTGTGTAAGAGACAAGGGGAAGGAGTAATTGTCGAAGCAAAAATATCTTTTTTTTTAAAAGATTTTATTTATTTATTTGACAGACAGTGAAAGCAAGAGAGATCACAGAGGGAGAGGGAGAAGCAGACTCGCCTCTGAGTGGAGAGCCTGATGCGGGACTCGATCCCAGGATCGAGTGGGATCATGACCTGAGCCGAAGGCAGTCGCTTAACCGACTGAGCCACCCAGGCACCCCACGAAGTGAAAATATCTTATAATTTTCTCGAATCATTGGAAGACACCAGTTTCAGGCTCTGGTACTGAGTGAATCATTAGAATGATAAATAAGCAGAAAAAAAAAAAAAATAAGCAGAGATCCAGGACTGGGGTTCTCAGATATGAACGTGTGGATACAAGATGGCAATTTTCTTCTTCTACTCTTAGATAGTACACAAAAGCAACGAGGAGGAGGAAAACAACTCCATTTTCAGCAAAACAAGGAGACAGATATAATCTGTAGACTCAAAATACACATAAGGACTGCCAAAAGCAACTACGATTGCCGTCCAAAGCTGAAGCAGGAAGGGGTGAAGTGTAACAGAAGTCACCTGCGGGGAAGCTTGGAGCAAGGCAGACAGCTGGGAGCACAGCTTGATGGGAGCAGAGTGCGGAAAGTGCCAGCAAAAATACGCTCCCAGAACGACCTCTGGGCACAGATGAGGAAATGTGAGCTGGCAAAACACAGAAAAAAAGTAGAAGCAAAAACAAAAACACCCTAAAAAGGAAGACAACATAAAAAGAAGCCCAAGGGAGATTAGACCCTGCAGACAACTCAGGGAGAGGCACAGAAATAAGGATAGAAATAAGAAAAGTGACCAAAATAAAATGGAAATAGAGAGTCACAAAGGATCAGGGCAAAGCTGATGGATAAAGAAAACCAAGGAAAACTGTTAAGCCCAAAAATGGGGCCCCTAAAGTAGAAAACCTACACCATGGCACAGAATATTTAAAAATATAATTTAAGAAAACCCACATGGGAAAGAGATAGTCTTTTAAACAAATGGTGCTTGAAAAATTGAACTATTCATATACAAATTAATTCAAAATGGATCATACAGCTAAATATAAGAACTAAAACTGTAAAACTTTTTGAAGATAGGAGAAAAATATTCATGACCTTGGGTTAGGCAAAGAGATCTTAGATATAACACCATAAAAGAAAAAAAGTTGTATTTCATCTTAATTTAAAATGTTCGCACTTCAAAGACACCATTAAGAAAATGAAAAGACGAGCCACACACTATTTGCAAATCATATAGCTGATAAAATACTTGTATCCAGCATATATAAAGAACTCTTACCATCCCATAAGAAGAAGACAGACAACCCAATTTAAAAACTGTGAAAAAAATTATACCACCAAATAAATTATTTTTTTTTTTAAGATTTTATTTATTTATTTGACAGAGAGAGACACAGCGAGAGAGGGAACACAAGCAGGGGGAGTGGGAGAGGGAGAAGCAGGCTCCCCGCAGAGCAGGGAGCCCGATGTGGGACTCGATCCCAGGACCCTGGGATCATGACCTGAGCCGAAGGCAGTCGCTCAACCGACTGAGCCACCCAGGCGCCC